>NC_040907.2:32716528-33025784 GCF_004126475.2 Phyllostomus discolor
ATTCTTTTCTCATAATCCCTCTTCATTCTTTCTGAGCCTCTTTTCCTTTTCTTGCTCTTTCTGGGTGTTTTCTTCTACTTTGTACTCTAGCTTGCTGATCTGATCTTCTGCTTCATTGATCCTGCTTTTCATTCCTTCTACTGTGTTCTTCAGTTCAGAAATTGTATTTTTCATTTCCTCTTGGCCCTTGGTGAGAGTTTCTATTTCCTTTTCATGCTGATGTAGTTTTCAGTGAGTTCATTGTAGCTTCCCTGTAGTTTCTGGTAGCTCACTGTGAGCTCATTGAGCTTCCTGACAATCATTCCTTTGAACTCAATATCTGATAGTTGAATTGCCTCTATTTCTTTTAGCATTCTTTCTGAGCCTTCCTCCTTTCCTTTCATTTGGGGATTTTTTTTTTGTCTTCCCATTGTTTGTGAGACTCTTCTTGTTAGTCTCAGCTTCTTATATTGATCTGTTCTGGCTCCCTGGGTTTGTGGTGTGAACTTCTGTAGTAGAATAGCAGTGAGTTTCAGTGGTGCAGTTTCCTTGATCTCCCAAGCTCACTGGTCTTGGGCTGTCATTTAAGTTGGTTTTGTGTTTGCCTTTGGATTTTGATTCTTGTTGAGTCTTTCTTTGGTGGTTCCTTTCCACCAGCTGGTTAAATGAGGGTCACTCTGTCCACCACCTCCTGTATTTTGTTGTGCTGGTGAGGTCAGGTTGTGTTGAAGCTGGTTCTTCCATGTGTATATGGTTTAAAGAATTCTTGTTCAGTTGTTTGTACTGGGTACTGTCTCTACTGTTTAGTTGTATTTCCAGATAGGTCCTGGATTGAGGTTTGTGTGGTTACTACTCCCTCCTTCACCTTCTTCTGTTGTTATCTGTTAATGGTTCCTTTGTTGTTGGGTTTCCTCTTCTAGTGAGTATCCTGGTGTTCACTGCCTCCACCTATTCTTTTTTGTCATCAGTTGGAGGGGGAAGGCAAAATGGTTTAAGACAGCAACAGAGAATTCTATCCTTTTTACAGTAGTAGCAAGTAGGGAAGAGATAGGAGATCCTTTGATTATATATAGTGTTTACCGTGATCTTCCACCCAGCTAGCTGATTTTTAGAAAGGATGGAAAGAAGATAAGGCTCTTGTTGGGGAAGAAAGGATTGTGAGCTGGATCTATAAAGCAGGGAGATTGTGGGAGGTCAGATTCTGAGGTAAGGTTAGAGTAAAGGATAGTAAATAGGTGTAGTGTGTGAGAGAATAGAGTTAGCCACTACAGTAATAGAGTTCAGGAAACTTTGAAATGGGCTAAGATCTGGGTGGGGGGGGTTTGTAAAGTAATTACAATTGCATGGAACAGCAGTTATTTACAATAATATTATGGCAACAATCATATGACAAAATCTATGAGGTCTAGGTAGCAAGAATAGGGAGTACAGAACCTCGAGTAGTGTGCTAATGGGACACAGGTGAGTTAAAGAACAGTAGATTAGCAATACAGTATGGAAAGAGAGATCAGGGGAAAGCTGTCTGGTCATACAATATATCCAGTCTAACAAAGCAGACTATACAAAAAGAAGAGGGATATAAAAATACTATTTAAAAAAGATGTAGGAATACTGGAAAAATAATAATAATACAAATATGCAATAACTTGCAGGTTTTCTGTAATAGCAGAGTAAAATTTATCTCACTGTCCCAGCTGTTGTGGTGCCCCTTCTTTGGGTTCAACTTTGGTCTTTTCACAGATCCAGGATTTTGTCTCATTTGTAGGTATTTAGAAAAAATTTTAAAAAGTAAAAATAGAAAAGGCAGATGAAGGAAGGAAGAAGAGATAAAATTGGAGGACAGGAATGAGGAAGGAATAAAACAAGACATCAGATAAGAGAGGAAAAAGAAATCAAAAGAGAATAAAAACAATAAAAATTAAAAAATTAAAAATTGTTAAAAAAAATAGAATCAAATTAAAAAGTCTCTTGGTTTCAAAGTGGCCAAACCAGTTTTTCTGCTCTTGCTGGCTGAGGCAGGCTGAAGAGTGATTGGTATGGCTTTTCTTCCTTGGCCAGCAGAGCTCACACTGGCTCCTCAGCCTTGCACCCTGGGTGTGGGAATCAGGTCTTTCCCCAGGGTTATTGCTGTGGACTGGGGTGCGGGGATGCTCTCCCTGCATGCGTGCCTGTGTACCCGTGTGCCTGTGGTGCACCCACTGCTGGGTAGTAGGGAGGCTGGAGCCACTGATCACTTTAGGAGAATTCCCCAAACAGTGTCTGTGTCTATTCACTCCTTCCTCTTGAGAAATTCCTCCTGCTCAAGCCTACCGCTCCCCACAGTGGCCTGGCTTCTCCCACTGCCAAACGCTCCAGCCAGACCAGTGACGGTGGGGGTCCGGGCCGCTGCGCGACTCAGCCCCTCCAGTGTCCACAGCCTCCAAAGGTGCTCACAGCTCCTGTGTGTTTGCCAGCACCTGGATTCCTCCCAGTGCCACTCAGACCTTGTTTGGCTGGGGAGGGAGCAGATGTCCCGGCTCTCTCCCATGGACTCTGTGGCAAACCCAGCAGTGGGCCCTGGGCCTGGGACTGTAGCCCCTGGACCACACGCTGGTCCCAGGGACCCTACCTTGTTAGGGTCCAGTCCTTCGGTTCTGCCACAATCCTTGGTTCCCTACTTTCAAAAATGCTGAAGTATGTTGGTTGCTTGCTTCTCTACTCCATAGATTGGCCAGGATTTTCTCACCTGAGCAGAGGGAAGCCAAATCTGCTCCTTCCTACTCCGACGCCATCTTAGCTCCCCCCCTGCCATTTTATTATTAATAGTTTTTATCTTCTTCTTTTCCTTATATAAGTGCCTTTAGCAATGTATAATAATTGTTTGGTAATGGTGAACCCCCTTAGTGTTTTCTTGTCTGGGAAACTCTTTATTTGCCCTTTGATTCTAAACTCTATCTTTGCTGGGTACAGCAATCTTAGCTGTAGGTCTCTGCTTTTCATGACTTTGAATATTTCTTGGCAATCCCTTCTAGCCTGCAAAGTTTCTTTTGAGTAATCAGATAACAGTCTTATGGGAACTCCTCTGCAGGTAACTAACTTCTGTTACTGCTATTAAGACTCTATTTATCATCAACCTTTGGCATTTTAAATATGATGTGTCCTGGAGTGGACCTCTTTGCATTCATCTTGTTTGACACTCTCTGTGCTTCCTGGACTTGCATGTCTATTTCCTTCACTAAATTAGGGAAAGTTTTCTTTCATTACTTTTTTAAAATAAATGTCCAATTTCTGGCTCTTTTTCCCCCTCCTTCTGGCACCCCTATGATGTGAATGTTGGATATCTTGAAGTTGACCCAGAAGCTGCTTACACTACCCTCGTTTTTCTTGGGTTCCTTTTTTCTTTTTGATGTTCTAATTGGCTGATATTTGCTTCCTTGTGTTCCACATCACTGATTTGATTCTCAGTTTCATCCATTCTACTGTTGCTGTTTTTTTGTAAATATTTCTTTATTCAATTAGTTTATCCTTCTGACTGGGTCTTTATTATGCTGTTGAGGTCCTCACTAAGTTTCTTGATCATCCTTATAACCAGTGTTTTGAACTCTGTACCTGATAGATTGCTTATCTCCATTTTGTTTAGTTCTTTTTCTGGAGTGTTGATCTGTTCCTTTATTTGGGCCATGTTTCTTTGTGTCCTTGTTTCAGCAGCCTCCTTGTGTTTCTTCCTATGTGTTAGGTAGAGCTGCTTTGACTCCATTTCTTGGTGGTGTGGCCAAATGTAGGTGTCCTGTAGCATCCAGTGGCATAGCCTCTCCTATCACACATGCTAGAACTCAAGGTGCATGCTTTATTTGGGCTGAGTGAAACCTCCTTTGTAGTTGAGCCTTGATTGATGTTGGCAGATCAATCAGAAGGATTTACCCAGGCCAATAAGAAGCAAGGACTTGCTGTGACCACAGACCACCAACCGTGGCCCTCTGTGGAGGACCAGCTGTTCAGGGGCATGGTGATGGTAGTGCTTAGACATGGTCTGTAGCTGCCCACTAGGTGCCCAGTGCTGGGGTTTCCCAGGAGGTGCAGGGCAATGTTGGTGCCCACCTGTGTTTTGCCTGGGGCCACCATGCCTGAGCTATAAAGCAATCTGAGATGGCAGCTACTTGTGATGGTGTTGGAGATTCTCAGGCAAAGCCAAACTGTTAATCTAGGCTGAGTGCTGTTAGTGCTGGGCCTGGGGCTCACTGAGGCCCATTGTTGATTCTTTGAGAGGATTGAAGAAGTTGTGAAGCATGAGCCAAAAACAGACATTTATGTGGAAAAGCAGCATGGGTTGGCCCATTGTTGGGTGTTAGCCAGGTTGATGGAGTCTCAGATATGGCACCAGTTTGCAGGATCTGTGGCTCTGTGGGGGACAGAGTTCCAAAAAGGGACAATGGCCTCTGCTTGCCTTGAAGCTAGACACTCATTCTCCCTGTGTGCTACTGGTGCCTTGCAAACTGCGACCCCAGTGCTGAAGCTCAGAGGGAGTGAGTCTTACTAGATGAGTCCATATGTGGGTTCTTAAAGAGGAACTGCTTAGAGCTGTAGCAATTCTTCCACTGACCAAATCCCATTGGTTGTTTGTAGCCAGAAGCTATGAGGAGTTATCTCCCTGAAACTAGCACCCTGAGCTGAGGCAATTGCTGTGGAGCTGGGACTCCTCAGTCCTGAGATATCACTCCCAAGTTTTATCCACCACACGTGGGTATGGGATCAGCCCATTCTGTGTCTGCACCCCTCCCACCAATCTGTATAGATGTGCTTTCTTTAATTCTGTAGTTGTCATATATTTATACTACTTGATTTCTGAAGGTTCTGAGTGTTGGTTGTTCTATATAGTAGTTGTAACTTTGATGTGGTTGTATGAAGAGGTGAGCTATGTCCACCTACACAGTAATCTTGATAGGAAGTTCTGAACCCTCATTATTATGCCAGATGACCCATCTAACTTCTCACCCTGAATGAGAAATTAATAATATTTCAGAATCTGTCCTCATCCAAGTCAAACCTGAGGCATAGAAAACTAGAATACCAGGCAGGGCATCAAATGTACCACTAACCAAGATATCTATAAAATCAGGGGTAGAGGTACCCTATCCTAACAAAAGACAATGCTGTCTATAACCTGAGGCTGTAAAAGGGGTTCAGCTTCTCACTGAAAAAGATTTAAAGCATGGGCTTCTCAGGCCCTACCAGTCAGGCCCCATGCAATACCCCTATCCTCCCAATACAAAAGCCAAATGGAGAATGCCAGTTTGTACAAGAGCTAAGGGCTACCAATAAGGTTTTACTGCCAGTCCATCCTATAGTTCCACCCCCACACTATCTTAACTCACATCCCAGGAGAAGCCAAATGTTTTACTATTAGATTTAAAGGATTTTCTTTTCTGCTTCCACTTTCATTCTGACTTCTAGCACTGGCTTGTGCTTGAATGGACTAACTCCCAAACTACAAAACTTGCCAATATACATGTCTCTGATCCCTCAGAGCTTTAGGAGAAGTCCCCATTTGTTTAATAATGCTTTAGCCAAGAATCTAAGAGAACTCCAGTTAACCAATGAGATCTTCCATAGTATGATCATGACATTAATTTCTAGTCCTAACAAAGAGTAGTCAGATAAAATTCCATCCTGGTGTTAAACTTCCTCATAGATAGAGGATATAAAGTCTCTCCTGAAAACATCCAAATAACCTCCCTTGCAGGTCCAATATCTATTGTACTTAGGTACCACAGGACACCAGACCCTGTTACCCAAAACACAATGGACCACACTGGCTCTTGGAGTCCCACAAAGTAAACAACAGCTTCAATGATTTTTAGGAAAACCCTACTTCTGCCACCTATGGATACCAGGTTTGGGGATAATTGCTAAAAGTCTATATAAGGCTTTAAAGGGAGATGTCAAAGGACTTATACCTTGGACACCTGAATGCCACCATGTGTCTGAGGGATTCAAAGTCAAGAGCTCAGCAGTGTACCTACATTGGGGCTGCTAAATCTACAGGAAAAAGTCAACCCTACATAAAGCAGAAAAACAAGGAATACAACTGGGAGTCCTCATCAGAAATTAGGCCTGACTTCAAGGCCAGAGCTTACTTTTCAAAACAATTAGCTCCTATAGCAGCCAACTGCCCACATTTTTTAAAAGCCATAAGTGCCACTCGCTTCCTTGTAGGAGGGGCCAATAAACTTAACCAGGGTACCATGAGAATACAAATCCCCCATCAACTACAAGCTCTGTTAGAAATAGGGGGACATCAATGGCTCATAGAAAGATGTCTAAGTAAATACTAGGCTTTCCTCCCCAACTCTCCGGAATTAACTTTGAAGGTTTGTCAAATTCTCAATCCCGGCAGCCTTCTGCCAATAAACACAGAAACCCAGGTCACACGCCAGTGCATAGAAACTAGTGAACAAGTATATCCCAGTAGGCTTGACCTAAAAGAGGAAACTTTATTTAGCCCTGAAGCAGAATGGATTACAAATGGCAGCAGTTTCATACAAGGTGGAGCCAGAAAGGCCAGGTGCCCACTGTTAGTCTTCAGGAAGTAATAGAGACAAAACTCCTACCCCTACTACTTCAGCCCAAAAAGATGATCTTGTAGCACTCATTATGGCCTTAAAAATAGGGGGGAACCCTCCAAGTTACTGTATTTTGTAATGTTTAATGTGTCCTGTTTTGTCCAAAATTTGAGGGAAAATTAAGGATATACATTATACATGGGTACAATGATTACATACCATGGGTATAATAATCCTGTGTATAATGTGCACAAAACAGGGGTACACATGATACATGGAAAAATATGGTAATATCCACACAGGCTCAACAGAGGACTTTGAACAGCAAAACTCCCCCATAAAACACTATAAGCAAATTTTAGAACTCCTGACAGTTGTACATTCCCCAAAAAGTAGCTGTAATACACTGCCAGGGCCACCAAAAGGGGAATACAGATAGAGTTCAAGGCAGTACACTGGCACGTCAGGCAACTAACATAGCAGCTCGGTCTTCATCAATCACCCTAGAGACAGCTCTGTTCCCCAACCTCCCTCAGCCCCCAGAAGTTCCCCCTACACCACTGAAGAGGTCTCTTGGGCCTTAGACAATGGGTTCTCTACAGGCCAGGTGGGCTGATGTCAAAGAATATGCTTTTATTAACATGGAAATACATCAAAATACTATAAAGTTTTCATAAAATGAAAAAGGAAGTGACCCCAGTGTGTGTGATGTGTTCTAAAAATAATCCTCAGAGTCACCTCCCACCTCCTCCCCTCCAGATACCAGTACAACAGCCAGGAAGATACCCTATAGAGGATAAGCAAATTGGTTTCTCTCAGATGCCACCTAAAGCTGGATTTAAACATATGCTAGTATCCGTAGACACTTTCACCAGATGGACTGAAGCCATTCCTACCAGTACAGAAAGAGCTACTGAGGCGGTCAAGTACTTACTAAAAGAAACCTTACCTCAGTTGAGCTACCAAGAAGCTTATGGAATGACAATGGACCCCCTGTAGTAGCCAAGATTATACAACAGCCGGCTGAAGCTTTAGGAGTCAACTATCACACTCATCATGGGTACCTCAATCCTTGGATAAGGTAGAAAGCGCTAATCAAACCCTAAAAAGGACTCTAGTCTAGCTATGCCAAGAAACCTCAAAGTCATCAATGTCTGTGTCACCTTTAGGTCTCATGAGAATGAAAACTGCACCTAAAGGAAAGCAAGTTAGCCCCTCTGAACTCACCCATGGCAGGCCCTTTCTCAGATCTGACCTGCTAATAGATGAGGAAATGCTCCAGCTGTGGTCTTACACCACGAATCTAAGATGGGTGCAAAAACATTACAGGAATATGGAAATGAAATTCTGCCTGCCCCCAGTAAAGACTATCAACACAAATAATTTAAACCTGGAGACATGATCTACTTAAAAACTGGGAGGGAAAACTGTCCTGAGTCCCAACTACAACTCAGATGGAAAGTCAATATTAGGTCCTAATAAGCACCCCAACTGCAATAAAGCTCAAAGGGATAACCAGGTGGGTTCACTTGTCTCAAATTAAACCTGGCTCTGGTGAGTCCCCATAGGAACCATAATCTGAGAACTATGCATGTGAACCTATCGAGGACCTCAAGCTCCTCTTCAAAAACCAAAAATCTTCCCAGGCCAGTGGGCCTCAGTTGGTTAGAGCATCACCCCTAACTGAAAGACTGCAGTTTCAATTCCTGCTCAGGGCACAGGCCTAGGGCACATGTTCAATCCCTAGTCCAGGTGCATACAATTCCCAGGTTGGGCACATATGGGAGGAAACCAATCAGTACTTCTCTCTTGCATCAGTGTTCCTCCCTGTCTCCTCCTCTCCCTCTCCCTCTTCCTCTCTCTCTAAAAAGCAATGAATAAAAATGTCTTTGGGTGAATATAAAAACCAACCTGTTACAGATAAATGATATAATAGCTAAGCCTTAATATAATTGTCCTTCTCATATTTCTGATACTCTTTCTACTAGCCTGTTCATACACTCAGCCTCCTCTCCCAGGAAAGAAATTTTTCTGTCCCCATTGGATTTAATGCTTATGACATAAAATCCCAGGTTTCCACTCTACTAACCATCTTGTCAAATTTGTCACCTCTAGGATACAACAAATCTATGTCAAGATGATGACACTTCAGGGATTCCAGCCCATCCCTACTTTAGAAGAGTCAGCCAATGGCCTCTCTGCTCCAGTCTCAGCTCCCATTCCCTTGTCCCCCATTGATCAGGCAGGGAGAGATGTCCATATCTTACATAAGCCAGGACCATGACCTTGTTAGCATAAATCAGTTGCTGAAGACAAAATATCCTCCCTCAACAACCTTAAAAGATATTAGGAATTAAAGTCTGTAATGGGGCAATGAGGCAGGATAGCAAGAAGCTAAGGAAATTCCTTGACAAGTGGAATAAGGGATACAGAGAAAAAATAATTAAACAAGGACAAATAATTTGAGCAATTTATAGTCAGTGAATGAATCACAAGGTTTCATTTTCCCTAACTAAGGACACTTAGGAGCAAATGGCTTACACAATCCAGACCCTCTGGGTCAAGACTGGCCTTAGTCCTGGTCCCTTTTCAATGATGTTCTTTAAAAATACAGCTGACCAAAATAACGCCCTGATTCCTCTACACGCATTGCAATAAAACAGTATATTGAAGGAAACATCTGAAAATCTAATGAATATTCTGCTAAAACCCTCCTGAGACCTGTGCTAGAAACCCAGCTGGCCAAAAGGTAAAGAGCCTCAACACAAAGCAACCATGCTGCCCTCTCTCTGGAGCACCCCCATTCCTGGTATTTCTGCTGTCTTTTTCCTGAGTTCTAAGTGACCTCATGAGACTTGCAACCAGGGAAGCAGTGGGCAGCAGCAGTTCTTCCTGAGCTAGCCCCCTAAACCTGTCTCCAGGGCCCCCTTTTCTCTGACTGTCTCTCTTCTGTTGCTTCTTCTACCTTAAGTCCTTCCTTTGTTTCACTGTCCCCAGCTTTAACAAACAACTCTCAAAATCAGTTGAACTTGTGTTGTGAAATGTTTCCTACATGAGGTCAGGAACCCAACATGACCTGTGGGCCTGAGGCACACAGCACACCTGCTCTGGACCCACACCCCATCCAGTGACAGTAACATCAAGAAAGGAGAAAGGACCTTGGAATTCTCAGTCTGGAGGGAAGGGGCTTGGAGCAAGCTATCTCTATGTCTCAGAGATAGCTTCCTCTCTGTCCCCTCCACCAGATTGTGAACCTCCCAAGGAAAGGCTTACCCTGGATCCTTTTGTGCTTCCTGGCAGTGCCCAGCACTGGCCAATGTCCAGGAGGCAGCAGTGAGAGTAGAGACTGGCTCTCTGCCTCCTTCCTGAACATTTACATTGTTTTCCTCCAGGCTAATAAGGAAGAAAATAAAGGAACTATAGGCTCTTGGACCTCTGCATGAACTCTGCTTTGCAAATTTCACTACTTCCTCATATTTAAAAATTTCTTTGCCAATGTCCTGTGCATTGATTGTATAAAGAATTATTTTGAATTGCTGTCAAGTAACTTCCAGCTGATGGATGGGAGGTAGGAAGAGGTGTACAGTCTAGGGAAGAAAGAGCTGAAGCAAGGAGTGGCACAAAATGGAAAATTCAAGTGTTGGAGGCAACCCAATTCAAGTGTTTGGCCAGTACTTGTTCCAGAGAAATCATCACCATTTAATTGTCTTAAGCATTAACCTGACAAATAAAATCTGGTCCAGAGACTGGGATAGGTGCTTGAGAAGTGGGAGCCAGTGACAGGGAGGAGAATAGGAAGTAGTAAGAGGTATTGGATTTATTGTTCATGCCTGAGCCTATGTTAGCATAAATAAGTGAATGAATGAATGAATGAATTTTGGACAATTCCTATAAAGAAGGTTGGGAGTGGGGGATAGAAGCTTAGGGGGCCGAGTCTGTTGGATCCTACTTCACTGCTGAATAAAGTAATTTTTTTAAAAAATAATTTTATTTTAATTATTTTTCAAGTACAATTTTCTATCTTTTACTCCCTTCCCACCCCACCCACCCAGCCATCCCCACCTCCCTGCCATTTTCACCCGCCCCTAGTTTTTGTTCATGTGTCCCTTATACTTGTTCTTGTAAACCCTTCCCCTTTACCCCTGAAGTTCTCTCCCCTCTCCCCTCTGAACACTGTCAGCTGGTGCTTTATTTCAGTGTCTTTGGTTATATTTTGCTTGTTTCTTTGTTTTATTGATTATGTTCCTGTTATATGTGAGATCATATGGTATTTGTCTTTCACTGCTTGGCTTATTTCACTTAGTATAATGCTTTCCAGCTCCATCCATGTTGTCCCAAAGGGTAGGAGTTCCTTCTTTCTTTCTGCTGCATAGAATTCCATTGCATAAATCTACCATAGTTTTTTGATCCATTCATTTACTGATGGGCACCTAGGTTGCCTCCAACACTTGGCTATTGTAAATTGTGCTGCTATGAACATTGGGGTGCATATAGGTTCTTTTGGATTGGTGTTTCAGGGTTCATAGGATATAATCCTAGCAGTGGAATTGCTGGATCAAAAGGCAGATCCATTTTTAGTTTTCTGAGGAAGTTCCATACTGTTTTCCATAGTGGCTATACCCGTCTGCAGTCCCACCAACAGTGCATTAGGGTCCCCTTTTCTCCACAACCTCTCCAACACTTGTTTGTTGCTTTGTTTATGATGGCCATTCTGACTGGTGTGAAGTGGTATCTCATTGTGGTTTTAATTTGCATCTCTGTGATAGCTAGTGATGTTGAGCATCTTTTCATGTGTCTTGGGATCTTCTGTATGTCCTCCTTGGTTCAAGTTCTTTGCCCATTTTTTAATTGGATTGCTTGTCTTCTTGGAGTGGAGTCATGTAAGTTCTTTATGTATTTTGGAGATTAAACCCTTGTCTGAGGTATCAATAGCAAATATATTTTCCCATACAGTTGGTTCTCTTTTTATTTTGATACTGTTTTCTTTAGCTGTGCAGAAGCTTTTTATTCTGATGAGACCCCATTTGTTTATTCTTTCCTTTATGTCCCTTGCTCTGGGGGACATATCAGTAAAATATTGCTGTGTGAAATATCTGAGATATTCCTGCCTATGTTCTTCTCTAGGACTTTATTAGTGTAGTGGCTCATATTTAAATTTTTTATCCACCTTAAATTTATTTATGTGTAAGGTGTAAGTTGGTGCTTAAGTTTCATTTTTTTTTTTTTTGCACGTAATTGTGCAGTTCTCCCAACACCATTTGTTGAAGAGGCTATTTTTACCCCATTTTATGTTGCTTCCCCCTTTGTCAAATATTAATTGACCATAGAGACTTGGGTTTATTTCTTGGCTCTCTATTCTGTTCCATTGGTCCATGTGTCTGTTTTTATGCCAGTACCAGGCTGTTTTGATTACAGTGGCCTTGTAATACAGTTTGGTATCAGGTATTGTGATCCCTCCTATTTTGCTCTTTTTTTCTCAAAATTGCAGCAACTATTTGGGGTCATTTATTGTTCCATGTAAATTTTTGAAGTGTTTGTTCTATGTCTGTGAAATATGCCATTGGTACTTTAATAAGTATTGCATTGAATGTGTAAATTGCTTTGGGTAGTATGGACATTTTGATGATGTTAATTCTTCTGATCCATGAACACAGTATATGTTTCCATTTGTTTGTGTCTTCCTTGATCTCTTTCTTCAGTGTTGTGTAGTTTTCTGCATACAGGTCTTTTACCTCCTTGGTTAGATTTATTTCTAGGTTGTTGGGTTTTGGTTTTTGTTTTTTGTTTTTTTGCTATATCGAATGGGATTTTTTTTCTTGATTTCTGCTTCTGGTGTTTCATTGTTGGTGTACAGAAATGCCTTTGATTTATGAATATTGACTTTGTATTCTGCTGTTTTGCCAAATTCATTTATTAGGTCAAGCAGTTTTTTGGCTGAGTCTGTAGGATATTCTATGTACACTATCATGTCATCTGCAAACAGTGACAGTTTTGTTTCCTCCTTTCCAATTTGGATGCCTTTTATTTCTTTTTCTTGTCTCATCACCGTGGCTAAAACTTCCAATACTATATTGAATAGAAGAGGTGAAAGTGGACAGCCTTGTCTTATTCCTGATCTTAGTGGAAAAGATTTTAGATTTTGCCCATTGAGTATGATGTTGCCTGTAGGTCTTTCATATTGGCCTTTATTATGTTGAGGAATGCTCCCTCTAATCCCACTTTGCTGACTGTTTTTATCATAAACAGGTGCTGTACCTTATCAAATGCTTTCTCTGCATCTATTGATATGATCATGTGATTTTTGTATTTCTTTTGTTTATGTGATGTATTACATTTACTGATTTATGAATATTGAACCATCCTTGCATCCCTGGAATGAATCCCACTTGGTCATGGTGTATGATCTTTTTAATGTACTGTTGGAAGCTCTTTGTCAATATTTTGTTGAGGATTTTGCATTTATGTTCATCTGTGATGTTGACCTGAAGTTTTCTTTCTTTGTTGTGTCTTTATCTGGTTATGGGATTAGGATGATATTGATTCATAAAAAGAGTTTGGAAGTCTTCCACCATTCTGGATTTTTTTTTTTTTGATTAGTCTGTGAAAGATAGGAGTTAGCTCTTCCTTAAAGGCTTTGTAGTATTCTCCTGTGAAACCATCTGGAAACACACCTTTTGTGTGTTGGGAGTTTTTGGATCACTGCTTCAGTTACATCTGCTGTTACTGGTCTGTTCAGGCTTTCTGCTTCTTCTTTATTGAGTTTTGGAAGATTATATTTTTGTAGAAATTTGACCATTTCATCTAGGTTTTCAAATTTCTTGGCATACAGTTCTTCATAGTAATTTTTTACAATGCTTTGTATCTCTGTGGTGTCAGTTTTAATCTCTCCTCTTTCATTTTTTATTGTGTTTATTTGGATCCTTTCTCTTTTTTTCTTGATGAGCCTGCTTGAAGGCTTGTCAATTTTGTTTATCCTCTCAAAGAACCAGCTCCTGGATTCATTGATCCTTGGAATTGTGCTTTTTGACTGTGTGTCATTTAATTCTGCTCTGATCTTAGTTATTTCCTTCCTTCTACTTGCTCTGGGGTGTGTTTGTTGTTGTTCCTCGAGTTCTTATAGGCATAGTGTTAGGTTGTTTGTTTGAAATGTTTCTCTCTTTTTAGATAGGCCTGTATCCCTATGAACTTCCCTCTCTGTATCGCTATGAACTTTGCTGTGTCCCATATGGTTTTGGGTTGTTGTGAGTTCATTTTCATTTGTTTCCAGGAACTGTTTGATTTTTTCCTTAATTTCATTCTTGACCCATTCATTGTTTAATAGCGTACTATTCAATCTCCATGATTTTGAGTTTTTGGGGGGTTTTTCCTTGCTGTTGGTTTTTAGTTTCAGTCCCCTGTGGTCAGAGAAAATGCTTGGTATGATTTCAATTCTCTTGAATTTTTGAGGCTTGCTTTGTGTCCTATCTGTCGTCTATCTTTGAAAGTGTTCCATGTGCTTTTGTAAAGAATGTGTATATAGCTTCTTTGGGATGAAGGGCTCCATATATGTCAGTTAAGCTCATTTCATCTAGGGTATTGTTCAATGCCACAATATCTTTGTTGATATTTTGTTTGGAAGATCTGTCCATTTTTGACAGTGGGGTGTTAAAATCTCCTACTATAATTGTGTTGCTGTCCATATCTTACTTGAAGTCTTCTAAGATTTTTTTAATGTATTTGGGTGCTCCTATGTTGGGTGTGTATATATTTGCAATGTTTATGTTTTCTTGGTGGACTCTTCCCTTGAGTAGTATGAAGTGACCTTCTGGGTCTCTCTTTATGGCCAGTTTTTTGAAGTCTATTTTGTCTGATATGAGTCTGATATTTTGCTACCCCGGCTTTTTTTTCCTGTCCATTTGCTTGGAAAATTTGTTTCCAGCCCTTCACTTTCAGCCTGCGTAGATCTTTTGTTCTGAGGTGGGTCTTTTGAAGGCAGCATATGTGTGGTTCATGTTTTCTTATTCATTCAGCTATTCTATGTCTTTTGATTGGAGCATTTAATCCATTTACATTTAAGGTTATTATGATAGGTACTTATTCATTGCCATTTCATACTTGTATTCCTCTCTCTCTCTCTCTCTCTCTCTCTCTCTCTCTCTGTCTCTTTCTTCCTTTCCTTAAAGCAGCCCCTTTAGCATCTCTTGCAGAGCTGGTTTGGTGGAGGGGTATTCTTTTAGACTTCTTTTGTCTGAGAAGCTTCTTATTTGGCCTTCTATCTTGATTGAGAGCCTTCCTGGGTAAAGTAGTTGTGGTTGCAGGCCTCCGGTTCTCATTACTTGGAATATTTCTTGCCATTCTCTTCTGGCTTGGAGCGTTTCCATTGAGAAATCAGCTGCTAACCTTATTGGAGCTCCCTTGTATGTTACTTCCTGTTTCTCCCTCACTTCTTTTAAGATTCTCTCTTTGTCTTGGAATTTTGCCATTTTAATTATGATGTGTCTTGAGGTGGGCCTCTTTGGGCTCCTCTTGATTGGGACTCTCTGTGTTTCCTGGATTTGTGTTAGTTTTTCTCTCATCACATTAGGGAAGTTTTCCATCATCACTTTTTCAAATAGATTTTCTATCCCTTGCTCTTCTTCTTCTCCTTCTGGTATTCCTATTATATGTATATTATTACATTTCATATTGTCTTGCATTTCTCTTAATTACTCTTCATTCTTTCTGAGCCCCTTTTCCTTTTCTTGCTCTTTCTGGGTGTTTTTTTCTACTTTGTCCTCTAGCTCACTGATCCAGTCTTTTGCTTCATCTATCCTGCTTTTCATTCCTTCTACTGTGTTCTTCAGTTCAGAAATTGTATTCTTCGTTTCCTCTTGGTCCTTGTTGATAGTTTCTGTTTCCTTTTTTTATGTTGATATAGTATGCAGTGAGTTCACTGTAGCTTCCCTGTAGTTTCTGGTAGCTCATTGTGAGCTCATTGAGCTTCTTGATAATCATTGCTTTGAACTCATATCTGATAGTTGACTTACCTGTATTTCATTTAGCATTCTTTCTGAGCCTTCCTACTTTCCTTGAATTTGGGGATTGTTTCTTTGTTTTCCCATTGTTTGTGAGACTCTTCTTGTTAGCCTCAGCTTCTTAAATTTTTCTGTTCTGGCTCCCTTGATTTATGGTGTGAACTTCTGTGGTAGAATACCTGTGAGATTCAGTGGTGCAGTCTCCTTCATCTCCCAAGCTCTCTGGTCTTGGGCTGTCTTTTAAGTTGGCTCTGTGTTTGTCTTTGGGTTTTGATTGTTGTTGGGTCTTTCTCTGGTGGTTACTTCCCACCAGCTGGTTAAATGAGGGTCACTCTGTCCACCACCTCCTGTATTTTGTTGTGCTGGTGAGGTCAGGTTGTGTTGAAGCTGGTTCTTCCATGTGTATATGGCTTAAAGAATTCTTGTTCAGTTGTTTGTACTGAGTACTGTCTCTACTGTTTAGTTGTATTTCCAGATAGGTCCTGGATTGAGGTTGGTGTCATTACCACTCCCTCCTTCATCTTCTTCTGTTGTTATCTGTTAATGGTTCCTTTGTTGTTGGGTTTCCTCTTCCAGTGGGTATCCTGGTGTTCACCTCTTCCACCTACTCTTTTTTTGTGATCAGTTGGAGGGGGAGGCAAAATGGTTTAAGACAGCAAGATAGCATTCTATGATATTTACAGTAGCAGACAGTAGAGAAGAGATCGGCGAACTTTTGACTATGTATAGTGTTAACTGTGATCTTCCACCCAGCTAGCTGATTTTCAGAAAGGATGGAAAGAAGATAAGACTCTTGTTGGGGAAGAAAGGATTGTGAGTTGGATCTAGAAAGCAGTGAAGTTGTGGGAAGTCAGGTTCTAAGATAAGGTGAGAGTAAAAGATAGTCAATAGGTGTAGTGTGTGAGAGAATATAGTTAACCACCACAGTATTAGAGTTCAGGAAACTTTGAAATGGGCTAAGTTCTGGGAGGGGTGTTGTGAAGTATTTACAATTGTACGGAACAGCTATTATTTACAATAGTATTAGAGCAACAATCATATGACAGAATCGATGTGATCTGGATAACAAAAATAGGGAGTATAGGACCTTGAGTAGTGTGCTAATGGGACACAAGTGAAGTAAGGGACAGTAAATTAGCAATACACTATGAGAGAGATATCAGGGGAAACCTGTCAAATGATACAATATAACCAGCCTAGCAAAGCAGACAGACTATACAGAAAGAAGAGTAATACAAAATTACTATTAAAATAAAAGATTGAATAAGTAATTAAAAAACTCTAAATAAACTTAAACTACTTTATTACATTTACTATTATCTATGCTCTTAATGTTGTGTCTCTTGCATCCAGGGCTGAGTTCATGAGTGTGGAACCTGAGCAGTAACACAGGATCTTGCACTCAGACTCTAAACCACTACAGGGAGGGATCCATGAAACCCATGTTTTTCTCCCAGGAAGCTTAGGGTCAGACAGAGAGAATGGAAATGAGTGGACACAGGCAGGGAAACACCTAGAAGCTCAGTTCTGTGACCCTGTAGCAGAGAGACTCAGAAACAGCCATTGTCCTCAAAGAGCTAGGCTGCCAAAATAGCCTGCAGAGCTACCTAAGGAAGGGGGATCTGACAGAATGAGCACACCAGCACATGGGATGAGGAGCCATCACCTGAGGGGTAAACTGCGTTTTGTCCCCATGACCACGTGCTTCTCACACAACAAGACTGTCTCACAGACTTGCTGACCATGACCGAGCTTGGAGATCCCCTGCCCTCCTGGCCTTCCCACTCCTCTGTCTCGCTTGATTTTACTTCTTGCTGGTGCCCAAAAGACCAGTGGGAAGGAGTACACAGGAACTGCTGGAGGGTTTTGAGCAGCCACTTTCTGCACAGGTAGAGCTGGGCTGCCTTGAGCAGCAGCAGAACCAGACAGAGCATGGAGGCCACCTGCAGGAGCCCACAGATGCTGCCCAGGGCTCTGGTGGGGCTCAGCACAGACACACTCATGGTGCAGTGGCTTCTGGATGGCTGGCTGTCTCTGACCACATCAGGCCAGTCTGGAAGTATTGTCCTTGCTATCTGTATGGAGGGTAGAGACTAAGGGCAGAGATTAGAGTTTAGCTACCAGAGCTGATTAACTGTGTTGGCTCCACCTTGGGGAATAGGAAAAAAAGCTTTTTTAGCTAACAGCGACAATGGTTGTGTACACTTCAACTTTCTACTCATCAGTTTCCTAAGAAACATATAAACAGCATCTATTATGAGCCAACCAGTATGCTGGGTTTCAGGACAGAGCTGCAGGAAAAACACACATGAACCCTGAGTTCTAGATGTCACAGTTAGTGTACCAAATGTTCTGTAGGTGTGATTATTTCATTATTATTTTCATTTCAGAGATGTGAACAAAATACAGATAGGTAAGTGGCTATTGAGAGTTTTATTTGGGGTTAGAATCCTTCTCTGTTCTCTCCAAAATTACCTACTGACCTGCATTGGAAGTTTTCCCCAGTACTTTTCCCAGTCCACCATTCAGTTACAACACAAGGTGAATGTGCTGGTCAGCAGAGCATTGAACTTGCACTCAGGAGGTTTAGCCCCAGGTCTGGCCCACTGCACATGAAGTCAGCAACTGATACTCTTTCAGCCTCAGTTTCTCCTTTTGTAGTTGGAAAAATAATCTTTTTCCCAAGAACATCATAGGAATGCTCACTCTTTTATTCACTCATTCAGTCACTGAACAAATATTTTGTAGAGTACACAGCCTAGTATGTAAGGTCAGAAAACAGTACAATAAAATATGATAAGACCTTTACTGGAAAAATGAGTGGTGACCTGGATCTACCCAGAGCAGGAGGAAACTAAAGGAAGAGAATAGGGTCTTCATGGATAAAAAGGAGTTCATCAGAAGTTGGAGAGTGTCAGAGAGAAGGTTGGGCACTGAAGCTGTCAGGGAGACTTCTGTAAAAAGAAAGGCATGGGGGCAAGTTAATCTGTTTCCCTCACTTACAATTCTCTCCATCAGTAAGAAATCCAAGGCCCACAATTTGGGTACTAAAACAAAATATATTTGGAAAAATTCCTTGGCAGCCAGCCTCCCAGAGGGCCCCATTTTCTCCTGACCTGCTCCTTCACCCATCTACACTCTTACTCCCAACACCCTCCTTCCCTGCCCTACCTTGTGACAGGTGACTCTTCACACAACACAAGTTGTTCACTTTTTCCCCTAAATCCTGGGCTCCTGTCCAGACTGAAGGGCCCAGGTATGTAACCTTTTACACCCGTTCCTCCTAAACTTCCCACAATTCTGTGGTTATTTACCACCTCTCTGGTTTCCATCCCTCTGGTTCCAACCCCTGGACCTTGACTGCCTCTTAGTTGGCTCAACACTGGCTTTTCACCATCAGCATGAGGGGCAGCAATGGATTTTGGAGTCAGAAAGTCTGGGTGTAAATTTTGGTGGTAACTCTTTCTCATTCTCAGTCCCTTGTTTCTTCTACATAGGTGGGCTCATAATGCTTGGTGATAGCTAACATTTACTGAGCACTTACCATATTCTTGGCACTGAGCAATGGATTTATGTTTTCCCCTATAAAAATTCCATAAAATGCTTTTTTTAATCCCACCACTCCAGGTGAGCAAAGAAGGGCACAGAGGTCAGCTGCCTGCCCAAGGACACCCAGTTGGCAAGGGGTGGAGTCAGGAGTCAAAGCCAGGCAGCCTGACTTCAGAGATTTGCTGTCAACCATTAACATAAAGAGATGATTTGGGGGTTGAGGTATCAGACCACACTAGCGGTCCCCAAACTTCCCAGGATGCATGTCACGTTTGATGTGCTTTATCCAGTGTTTCCATGTAGCAGATGAGTATTTCATGAACTCCACATATTGGTATAAATGCAAGCCTTACTATCCAGGGCAGCTTTTGTGGGAAAGGGTTGGGTAAACCATGTGGCTAGATGTAGGAGTCATTGAAATAGTATTCATAGGGAATTTTTAATAATATGAGAGAAGTTTATAACAAAGTGATCAAAGCAAAATGTACAAGTGTCTGTCAATTGTCAGCTTACCTCATAGAAAGTTGTGCTTGCCTTGGTTCTTATTTATTAACTAGTAAATATCTTTTTCACTCATTTGATATCCTGCCACTCTGACCAAGGTCTCCATGAAAGTGGAAACTAGGTATTCTATGTCTTCATGCTTCCCATAGCCTGGACCAGAGGACTGTGCCCACTCATGAGGCCTGATGAGCATGGACTAACCAACGAAGGAAGGAGGGACCAAGGAAAACCTTGGACTGGATAAGTCACCACATTAAACAGACTAGAGACAGTTTTGGCTGCCATATTTTAGAAGCACATTACTATTTTTATTCCTAGATTTCTTTCTGGTTCAGCTTATAGGCAACAGAAAGGCAGAGGAGATGGTGTGGTGGAAATCCCCACAGCAGCCTCTTGAAGCATTAGTCCTGTGGGCCAGTGGCCTCAGGAACCACTTGATTTTTATGTTTGATAAACTTGGGTTTGATGCTGATGCAACTTATCATGTTTATTTTTGCTCCTCCAGAAAGACTCTATCTACCAAGGAAAAACCTTTTAAACCTAAATGTTTGGTTGGGTTTTTTTTCCATCTAAGGGATCACACAAAACTATTGTATTTACTTTTGGCTGGGGATGTTCTGTATCACTACCTCCTACCTGAAATGAAATATACAGACAATTTTGAGAAAGTACTCAGGACCCTGCACAATGCTGTTCTGCCGCTAAACTTCCAAAGAATGTCTCCTTAACATTTGCATAATGCATATACTTTTCCAAAGCATAATCACAACTACTTTTCTCTCTACCAAGTGGTATTAATCTTATTTTACAGGCAGAAAATTAAGCCCCAGTGAAGTTGGTTGACTTTTTCAAGGTCACAAAGCAAGTAAATGTTATAGTTAAGACCATCACCTCAAATTTCTAACTCCAGATTTCCTACAATTTGACTATCATTTATTTCTATAATATTTACTATATGTTGACATGGTGCCAAGTGCTTTCATATATCATCTATGTTTATCCTTAGAATAACCCTGTCAAAGTGTCATAGCACACACCACCCTCTGACTGATCTCTCCAATGTCCTCCCAGGCCACTCTCCTACCATGAGGCAGCTCCTGGAAGACATTACATTGTTCCCACCCTAGAGCCTCTGTACTTGCTGTTGCCTTGATCTGGGATGCTCTTTTCTTACTCTTCATATGACCAGCTCCTCCTCATCTTTCAGGTTTTACCTTAAAAGTCATCTCCAACAAGAGGCTATCTGCATTACTATTATTCCAGCAGCCTTCTCTGTTAGTGTCTCTTGTAAAACAGTGCTTATTTCCTCCTTAGCACTTACTGTTGTCTAAATCATTTTACTTAACTGTTTCTTATCATTCTTCCCCATAGACTAAAAGGGCAGGCTAATGTCTGTCTCATTCTCTTGAGATATGTAGATAGTGCCTTGCATTTTAGTAGGTCCTCAACAAAAATGTGTGGAATGACTTAACAGATGTGGAATTAAGGTGTTTTTTAATTGCACAACAAATTAGTATTATCTTTCTAATGAACATGTTTAATGCTGAAAAGAAATTTCTTTCTCCTGGCAGTGTAGATAGAAGGTTGGTGGCATATACCAGAGGGCTACAGGTTGGCCTGTTTGGGGTTGTTGAGTCAACTGAAGTACAATAGAAAAGTTATTTAGACTTAGGACACTGAAACCAAAGCTGGAGAGATGACTGAATTGGAGATGGATAGGACTGGGTGACAGGCTGGCAATGGGGTATAAGAGTAGAGACTGATGTTCCCAGGGCTTTCCTGTGCAGACTGGGGACTCAGGGTATGGCTGGTAATGCTGGGTTCCTGAATGGTCTGGCCTTCTGTCATTATTACAGATCCAGCAGACAGGGAGTATGGACAAGGTGATGTCCTGGGTCCATGAGTTCACTACACCCACCCACTCTGGTTTGGAGAGTTTCTTTGCTTCCTGAGCATCTATGAGCCTGACTTGCCAAAGCTGTGGACAGCTGAAGGGGTGAGTATTCTCAGGAGAGGGCTAGACCTACCAAAAGCAAAGGTTTCATGGCACCATGTGGGGAGGAGTCCTGGCCTTCACCCTAAGTCTGGGTCTGCACCCTGAGTCTGGGCAGCTGATATCCACATCCTGTTAATCAATAAGTCTGCTCTGGGAATCCCACAGTCCCTGCTTAAATTGATCTTCTCTCATTCTGCAGATCTGAAGGCCCCAAATGTACATGACTTTTTCTTCCAGTGCAGTGGTGAGTGGTCCCCCTCCCTGTCCTTGTGCTAGGTGACAGGATCCTTCTGTTTCTTCTTCCTCTCAGTCAGTAATCCAGTGATGTGGGGCTCAGGTGCCTTCTGCTGGGTGTGTCTTCCCCCCGAACAGGCAGGACAAGGGATCTGTGAAGTGTGTGAGTGTGAGAAATAGCAATAACTACTAGGAATACCTTATTCCCGGGTAGGTTTCCCCCCTCAGCCCTAAATTTTCATGATTGGCTTACTGTTTTATTAAATACATATCAGTTAAGTTGCTTCAAGTTCTAGATGGAATGAAGTAAAAATAAAATGAAAATTTTAACTCCCTGCCTGGAGCCATCAGTGATGGCTCTGTTCACATTGTTACCCAACCTAGAATGTCCAGGTCTTTTTCCCTTCACCTGACTTTAGCCTCTCCTCAGAAAGCCAGCTTAAGCTACACCTCCTGTCATTTCTCTGCCTGTAACATGGGGTCAATCATTCTTTAGTTTTCTCTAGCTTTTTTGTTATGTGACTTAATTTCTCTAAAAACTCTCAAGGGCAGCAAATTGGCTCCACCCCCTCCTATTCCCACCCACATCCCTGACAGCACCTGAAAATTTAGGTGGACATCCTGGAAGGCTTCCAACATCAAACCCATACAAACAAGTAATGAATACTTCACCCATGAAATTGTAGACTCTGAAATTTTGTGTATCTCCTTCTAATGAATTTAAATTTCCTCCCACCAATTGAGCGTTTTCTGCACCCTGATCAGGTGACTATTTCAGGTACTGATGAGAGGGGAGAAGGCAGGGAGACAGGGATGTGAGGGCAGAGCTGTGGGAGGTTTCAAGAGAGCCTGCTACAAAGAAAGTTCAGTATCAGTGGTGTTGTGGTAACAAGTTCAATGTGAACCAAATGACAGAAAAATTCGAAGTTTCTGAGTGATGGAGTTTGGAAAAAAATCTTTTCTTCTTCTCCAGAGGGGTCGGTAGGCTGCACATGACCACGTGAAAGCAGGTGGGAAGGGATCAGTTCCTTTGGCTTTGCCAACTCTGTTCATCCTTAGTTTGTACCTCTTTGTCTGCCAGCATTCTCTGCTCTGTCCAGGAGGAAAGAAGGGTGGTCAGGTTCTACCATCAGAGTCAACACACAAGAAATCAGCCATCTGTTCATGACCTTCTCTACGTTACTGACATCTGAAAAGGCTCTGTTGTGAGAGAATGGGCTCAAGGGTACATCCTTTTACACTGGAGGTAATAGGACAGCGGTTGCTGTCCTCATCTGTTTCCAGCATGGCCCTGTGTCATCAGGGATGACACCAGACAACATGGGCACAGCCTTTCCCCAGAGCTGAGCAGGACAGCCTGCACTACCTGCAGCCTCACTCACCACTGGAAGGAGTCCCTGTCCTCAAAGATATGACAGACCTCCTGTGGAGAAAGATGCTGGTGCTCTAGGTACAGGGCCATGCAGTAGAGAAACCAGGAGATGACACTGTCACCTGGTGTTCTGGGTATATGAGTTTTGTCTGGGGAAGGACACAGAATGGTCTTAGAGGAGAGTTTTCTGGAAAGGATGTGCTTGAATCTGGCCTTGAAGCAGGGTGAGGAGTGAGCTGCAATGAAGGTGTTTAGAGGGAACCTGAGCTGGGCCCACCTCATGAGTCTGAATTTCTTTCCCAAAAACTTTGTAGCAGCAGGCTAGTGCCTACTTATACCTCTAGGATTCAAGGTCTAAGGCAATTAGTGAGCTCCAGTGGGCACCTGACACTGCAGGAGGGCAAGAGAGGAGAATTCTAGACCTGGGACATGGGAGTGTTCCTATGTTGCTCTGCAGAAGGACCAACAGTGGACACATCCTTCCTGCTAGTGATGCTTCCCCTCTCCAAAGAAGGCCACAGCCCCGAGAGATTGGCCATGGGAACCTGCTGAGTCCTGCAAAGCCCTGATAAGACCTAGACCTCACTACCCACCTAAGTTTGAGATGTGGAAAACTTAGCCTCAGTGTTCACCATGTCACCAAATGGGTAGACAGTAAACAGACAGATGGAAGACTCAAAGAAGGATCCATGTCAGTCACATAGGGACCAATTAGGCTGAGTGATGGTTCCCAAGATGTCCATGGTCTAATCCCTGAAAGGTATGACTATGTCTTGTTTTACCTGAGTTTGCCATGTAATCACAAATGTCCTCCTAAGACATAAGGTAATGTGAAGACAGAAGCAGAGAGATATTTGAAGGTGCTGCTGGATTTGTGTAGAGAGTTTGAAGGTGCTGCTGGATTTGTGTAGAGAGAATGGCTCCATGAGCTAAAGGATATAATAAGGCAGCTCTAGATGCTGGAAAGACTGGGATTCTCTCCTAGAGCCCTGGAGGTAGCATGGCCCTGTCAACACCTCGGTTGTGGCCCTGTGAAACCCATTTCATTTACGACTCTCGAATCCTAAGAGAAGAAATTTGTGGTGTTTTTCATCCCTGAGGCTATAGTAAATTACTACAGCATCTAAATGAACCCATTACAGGGAAAAACAAGAAGACAGAAAATTAAAAAAAAAAAAAATTGAACAAGGGCAGCCAGGCAATGGACCACAGGGAGGAGCTCAGGTACAATGGCAGGTGTGCAGATGGGAAAGAGGAATGAGTAACATAGGCAGGGAATGGCAGGGCGTAATAGGGAGACAGGATGTCAGGAAGAGATTCCCAGAGCTTGCTGTTGTCCAAACAAGAGATAGAGGAGCTTCTTGAGCTGTAGGAGGATTCCACAATCCACTCCATGAGTCAATGAGTGAGTGAAAAACAGAATAGATGAATGAAGTTTGTCTTCAGTAGAGGAATTTGTTTCTTCATTGTGACACCTGGAAGCAGGGACGGTGTCTTTCCCATCTTTTGGCACAGAACTTGGCTCATAGAGAGTGTCTTAAGAAATACATTTATCCTTGAATGAAGTTAATTGAATTGTAAAAGAAAATTAAAATTGAAAAAATAATAGGAGTAAATGTGAGCCCTGACCTAGGAATTGAGCTGCCTAGTGCTCTCCTGCCTTCTAGTGGCAACCACATGACTTGCAGCCATGTGTGTATGAAGAAGGACTGAGTCCTGGGAGAAACCAAAGGCTAGAGCCAATCAACCTGTGGAAGAACAATTTTCTTAAAGCTTATTCTGTGAAAGTTGATTCACCATTTGAGGAATTCAGACTTATGGATTCAGAAAAAGGTTGTTTCTAGTCACCAAGTACAAAGGTTTAAGAATTACTCTTTCACAGGAGGATTTCTGTAACTTTTGCAGATTTTCCAACAGCAGCCCTTCTGGGGTGTAATTGTCCAGCTCAAGGTGAAACACCTTGATGTGCACTGTTCATGAATAGGACCTGAACAGTCAGGATAGGGAGGAGGGTGTAATTCCAAACACATGCAAGTATCACAGATACAATGAGTGGCAGATGAGTGAAGTAGAACATGTGGGGCTTGGTCTGTGCTGTGGGAAGAGAAAAGAAGCTGCACACCTTTGAATAATATAGATAATTAAGAAAAGGAATCCAGCGTTTAATTTTCATGAAAAATTTTAGCTTTGAGAAGTTGTATTCCTGAAATGAGGAAAACACCAGAGTAACTGATGTTTAGAAGAACCACTGGCACTGTCATGCTGGTGGGAAAATGAAAGGTCCCTGATTAAAGAGTTCCTGAACAATGTGTGCCTCTCTGCTTTTGCAGCCTATCCCTCCAAAAGTTTGACTGCATATTATTATTTCTATAACCACGACAACTTTTCCAGTTGGCAACTTCTTTATTTGAAGTGGGATTTATATACCATAGTTCCACTGTCTACATAGTCCAACTTTGACAAATGTCATAAAAGTAAGGACACTTAACTGCATTTGAAAGGAAATCAGTGGTTAAATTGTCTGTGTTGTGCATGAAATGCCAGCTTTCATTTGTACAAATGCCTCCTTCCTAACACACTGACATACAAGGGCATAACTGCAGACACACATATAAAAGTAGGAAGTCACAGACATTGGAGTATGCATCCACAGATGCTCCTGGCCCCTCACAGGTACAGAACGTCTCACCCTGATCCTCCTGAGAAGGGCAGGAAAGCATGGCTGAGTAGATCAGAACCTGGTGCAAAATGGGAAGGGTCAAACACCTGCAGAGAGAGGACCATGATAAGGACAGGTAGGGTCAAGCCCCTCCTTCCAATCCATGAGGGAACAAGACTCCTGGGGCTGAAAACAGGGGGAGGTGTTGGCCTGGAGAAGTCAGCCCATCCTCCCTCCCACAGCCATCCTACCTCTGGGTTGGGGCGCACCTTCTGATTGTGGGGAAGATCAAGAAAAGAAAAGGAGATTTTAATTCTCGTAGGGCAGGGAGAAGCGAGAAGAAGACTGATTATACACATGGCAGCAGGGGGCCGGTGAGTGCCCCAAAAGCTTGGGAGCCACAATGAGTGTCAATCAGAGTGGAATGATTCTTGCAGTAGAGGAGGGTATTCATGGCAAAGCACATGTGAACACATTAAGAGTAGATAACAATGTCCCAGGACTGAGAAGCAAGACAGAATTGAAGGCTTACTTTTAGGAGCAACTCAAGATAAAACTCACATTTATCAGGTGCCATCCATGGGACCTTGCGGATTGTGCATTAACTCACTGAACTCTCACAACACCCCTCAAAGGAGGGCACTCATGTTCCCATTATTCAGATGAGGCACCTGAGCTCCAGAGAGACTGAACACATTGCCTATGACCATACAGCTTGGATGTGGAAGAATCGGGATTCAGACCACAGGTGAATTATGAGGTGGCCTCCAGCCATGGCAAGATCTGAGATCTGGTCATCAGCTGCTCTCTGCTATCTACCTGGCAGCTCCTTTGACACAGATCATCTGACTCATTGCAGTGGAGTTGCTGATCTTCCTCATTTGTCTAGGCCCCAGAGGAAAGTAACTGCATATACTCCCACCTATCTAATCGTCTCTGCAACCCTCACATCTCACAGAAGTAGAATTTTAGAGTGATGTTCTGCAGTCCTCATCTGGAGTTCAACATTTCCTTCTGAAGATTCGATGGACTGAGTCATTATTATATTAAATTGCATGTATACAGTTCTTTGCATTTGTCACAAAGGTGTTACACATAATTCTCATAGTGACCCAGTTCCCTTTCTGCTCAACAGTTATCCTTAGCAACTGTATGCCCAAACTTTCTGGTCTTTTGTCTTTCAATGTTAACTTTTTTCTGAAAAACTCTTATATGCCTCTTTTACCTGGACAAATCCTGGGTGCTCTTCAATGCTCAGCTTAGGTGTACTTGATTCTGGAAAGCCTTCCCTGATCTCTCCCATGTTGCTTAGGTGTCTTTTCTTATTCCTCCACCTCCTCCTCATAATTAATACCAGTTGCCCCAAACTGGTTTATCTGTAATCTTGGCTCATCACAATGTCTTCATTAGTCCTTGCACAACCTTTTTCCCTCTCTCTCTCCTTCCCTCTTCCTATCTCTCTCTCTCTCTCTCACACACACACATACACACACACACACACACACACACTTACAACCCAACCCAAGAAATATATCAGTAAAAATTATATTTAAGTATCAATTTCCATTTTTTATCTCTAGTAACACCATTGTAAAATTTGTACTTATTATTCTTTGATTTGCAAACACACACACATACCATGTTTCAAATTTTTTTGAAATTTATAAAAAGTGTCATGCTCTATGCAATCTTCTGAAACTTTTTTTCTTTCAATATAAATGTTTCCAAGTTTCATCCAAACTGTAATATGGGTATAGTATATTCACTTTGCTGGTATGCCTAAGATATACTTTGTGCAAATAAATCACAAGTCATTATCCATTTTCCTGACAGTGAGAATTGGAGTTGTTTTCAGATTATAAAGAATTAAAATATTGCTAAAAATATTGTGGTAGTTGTCTCTAGATGCCTGTCTCCTTGGACACATACTTACACACACATATGTACATTTCTCAAGGAGTAATTTCTTGGTTGTGGAGTATATGAAAATTCAACTTTACAAGATAATAATAAATTGTTTTTCAAAATGGTTTGTGCCTACTTACAGTCCCACAATAATGTATAGCAGAATGATTGACTTGCCTTTTTTAATATTTGCTATTGTTAGAATTTTTTACTCTTTGTAAGCTGAATGGGGTCATTAGGATAACATGGTATTGTTCAGTTTTGTCGACCTGATTACTAATGAATTTGAGAGAATGTGAATTGAAGGTACTGTTTTTTTTCTGTGAAAAGCCTAATCATGACTTTTGCTCCTCTTTAAGTGTTTTTCTTTCTCTAAGTACTTGAAGCATTGTGTAGATTTTTGGTTAAATCCTTTGTTAGTATCTGTTATGATTATTCCCCCAGTATGTAAATTATTGCTTATATTTCTTTAAAATGTCTCTTATGAACAGAAGTATTTTAATGTAGTCCAACTTATCATTCTTTTTCTTTTTTAAAAAAATCAATTTATTGTTGTTCAATTATAGTTGTCTGCATTTTACCCCCCACAACTCTCCCACTCCCAGTGTAAACCACCACCCTCCCTTGCTTCCACACTTCTTTTGGTTTTGTTTCATGTGTCCTTTATAGTAGTTCCTGAAAACCCTTCTCCCCTTCCCCCCTTCCCCCTCCTCTCTGGCTATTGTTAGATTGTTCTAATTTCAACGTCTCTGGTTATATTGTGTTTGTTTTTTTCTTTTGTTGATTATGTTCCAGTTAAAGGTAAGATCATATGGTATTTATCCCTCACTGCCTGGCATAGTTCACTTAGCATAATACTCTCCAGTTCCATCCATGCTGTCTCAAAGGGTAGGAGCTCCTCTTTCTCTTTGCTACATAGTATCCCATTGTGTAAATGTACCATGGTTTTTGATCCACTCATTTACTGATGGGCACTTAGGTTGCTTCCACCCCTTGGCTATTGTAAATGTGCTGCTATGAACATTGGGGTGCATAGGTTTTTCTGGATTGGCATTTCAGAGTTCTTAGGATATAATCCCAGCAGTGGAATGGCTGGGTCAAAAGGCAGTTCCATTGTCAGTTTTCTGAGGAAATTCCATACTGTTTTCCACAGTGGTTTGCACCAGTCTGCATTCCCACCAAGAGTGCACTAGAATCCCTTTTCTCTGCTTCCTCCCCAACACCTGTTTGTTGATTTGTTATTATGGCCATTCTGACCTGTATGAAGTGGTATCTCATTGTGGTTTTAATTTGCATCTCTCTGTGGCTAGTGATGCTGAGGCAACTCTTCATGTCTCTGAGCTCTCCTAACATCCTCCTTGGAGAAGTATCCATTCAAGTCTTTTGCCAGTTTTTAATTAGGTTGCTTGTCCTCCTGGAGTGAGGTCATGTAAGTTCTTTATATATTTTGGAGATCAAACCTTTGTACAAGGTGTCATTGGCAAACATATCTTCCCATATGGTTGGTTCTATTTTCATTTTAATGCTGTTTCTTTAGCCATGCAGAAGCTTTTAATTTGATGAGGTCCCATTTGTTTATTATTTCCTTTATGTCCCTTGCTTTAAGGGACATATCAATAATGATTGTTGCTGCATTGAATGTCTGAAATATTCCTGTTGTGTTTTTGTCTAGGACTTTCACGGTGTCACAATTTATACTTAAGTCTTTTATCCACCTTGAATTTGTCTTTGTGTATGGTGAAAGTTGGTGACTCGAGTATCATTTTTCTGTATGTATGTGTCCAGATCTCCCAACACCATTTGTTGAAGAGGCTATTTTTAACCATTTTATGCTCTCTCCCCCTTTGTCAAATACTAATTGACAGTCCAGACTTGGGTTTATTTCTGGCTCTCTGTTCTGTTCCATTGGTCTATGTGTCTGTTCTTATGCTAGTACCAGACTGTTTTGATTAGAGTGGCCTTGGGATATACTTTGATGTCAGGTATTGTGATCCCTCCTACTTTGCTCTTCTTTCTCAAAATTGTTGCAGCTCTTCAGGGTCATTTATGATTCCATATAAATTTCTGAAATGTTTGTTCTGTATCTGTGAAATATGTCATTGGTACTTTAATGGGGATTGGATTGAATCTATAAATCACTATGGGTAGTGTGGCCATCTTGTTGATGTTAATTCTTCCAGTCCATGAACATGGTACATGCCTCCATTTGTTTGTGTCTTCCTTAATTGCTTTATTCAGTGTTGTTAAGTTTTCTGAGTACAGGTCTTTTACCTCCTCGGTTAGGTTTATTCTTAGGTACTTTATTTTTTTTGTTGCTATATCAAATGGGATTTTTTTCCTTGTTTCTGTTTCTGATATTTTATTGTTGGTGTACAAAAATGCCTTTGATTTATTAATATTGACTTTGTATCCCACTGTTTTGCCAAATTCACTTATTAGGTCAAGTCAGTTTTTGGTGGAGTCTATAGGATTTTCTATGTACACATCATGCCATCCACAAACAATGAGAGTTTTGCTTCCTCCTTTCCAATTTGGATGCCCTTTGTTTCTCTTTGTTGTCTGATTGCTCTTGCTAGGACTTTAAACACTATGTTCAATAAGAGTGGTGAAAGCAGACATCCTTGTCTTGTTCCTGTTCTTAGTGGGAAAGCTGTAAGTTTTGTCCATTGAGTTTGATGTTGGCTTTAGGTCTCTCAGATATGACTTTTATTAGGTTGAGGAAAGCTCTCTATATTCTCACTTTGCTAGGAGTTTTTAACATAAATGGGTGCTGTACCTTATCAAATGCTTTTTCTGCATCTATTGATTTGATCATGTGATTTTTGTCTTTCATTTTGTTTATGTGATAGATTACGTTTATTGTTTTGGAAATATTGTACCATCCTTGCATCCCTGGGATGAATCCCACTTGATCATGGTGTATGACCTTTTTAACATATTTCTGGCTGTGGTTTGCCAATATTTTGTTTGGGATTTTAGTGTCTGTGTTCGTAAGTGCTATTGGCCTGAAGTTTTCTTTCATTGTTATGTCTTTATCTGGTTTTGTGATTAGGGTGATGCTGGTTTCATAACAAGAGTTTGGTAGTTTTCCATCTTCTCCCATTTTTTGGAATAAACTGTGAAGGATGGGGGTTAGCTCTTCCTTAAATGTTTTGTAAAATTCTCCTGTGAAGTGACCCTGTCCAAGGCTTTTGTGTGTCAGAAGCTTTTTGATTACTATTTCAATTTCATCAGCTGTTACTGGTCTGTTGAGGCTTTCTGCTTCTTCTTCATCTAGTTTTGGAAGATTATATTTTTGTAGAAATTAGTTCATTTCACCTAGGTTTTCAAATTCTTGGCATATAATTCTTCATAGTAACTTCTTACAATCCTTCGTGTTTCTGTGGTATCACTAGTAATCTCTCCTCTTTCATTTCTGATTGTATTTATTTGGGTTCTCTTTCTTTTCTTCTTGATGAGTCTGCTTAAAGGCTTGTCAGTTTTGTTTATCTTCTCAAAGAACCAACTCCTGGACTTATTGATCCTTAGAGTTGTGCTTTTAGACTGTATGTCATTTAATTCCTCTGATCTTTGTTATTTTCTTCCTTTTACTTACTCTGGGGTGTCTTTGTTGTTCCTAAAATTCTTGTAGGTGTAGGGTTAGGTTGTTTATTTGAAATGTTTCTATCTTTTTTAGGTAGGACTGTATTGCTATGAACTTCCCTTTCAGGACTACCTTTGCTGTGTCTCATAAGTTTATCATTATTGTGAGTTCATTTTCATTTGTTTCCAGAAACTCTTTGATTTCTTCCCTAATCTCATTCTTAACCCATCATTGTTTAATAGCAGGCTATTCAATCTGTATGAGTTTGAGTGTTTGGGGTTTTCTTCCTTGAGGCTGGTTTCTAGTTTCCGTCCCTTTTGGTTGGAGAAAATTTTTGATATGATTTCCATTTTCTTGAACTTGTTGAGGCTTGTTTTGTGTCCTATCATGTGGTCTATCTTTGAAAATGCCCCATGTGCATTTGAAAAGAATGTGTATTTTGCTTCCTTGGGATGAAAGAATGTATATATATCATTTAAGTCCATTTGATCTAGAGCATTGTTCAATGCCACAATGTCTCTGTTGATATTTTGTTTGGAGGGTCTGTCCATTTTTGACAGTGGGGTGTTAACATCCCCTACTATAATTGTGTTGCTGTCAATATCTTTCTTGAAGTCCTGCAAGATTTTCTTTATGTATTTGGATGCTCCTATGTTGAGTGCATATATATTTACAATATTTATGTCTTCTTGATGAATTCTGCCCTTGAGTATTATGAAGTGACCTTCTGGGTTTCTTTTTATGGTTCTTTTTTTGAAGTCTATTTTCTCTGATATGAGTATTGCTACCCTGGCCTTGTTTCCCTGTTTGTTTGATTGGAATATTTGTTTCCAGCCCTTCTCTTCAGTCTATGTATGTCCTTTGTTCTGAAGCATGTTTCTTGTAGGCAGCATATGTGTGGGTCATGATTTCTTATCCATTCAGCTATTCTATGCCTTTTGATTGGGGCATTTAATCCATTCCATTTAAGATTATTATTGATAATAGGTATTTATTCATTGCCAATATTTTGTACCTGTGTTCCTCTCTCTGTCACTGTTTTTCTTCCTGTTCTTCAAGCATAGCCTGTAGCATCTCTTGCAGAGCTGGTTTGGAGGAGGCATATTCTTTGAGGCTTCTTTTTTCTGGGAAGCTCCTTATTTGGCCTTCCATTTTAATTGAGAGCCTTGCTGGAAAGTGAAGTCTCAGTGGCAGGCCCTTGGTTTTCATGACTTGACATATTTCTTGCCATTACCTTCTGGCTTGGAACATTTTCATGGAGAGGTCAGCTGCTGGTCTGATTGGGGTCCCTTGTATGTTACTTCCTGTTTGTCCCTTGCTGCCTTTAAGATTCTCTCTTTGTCTTGGAATTTTGCCATTTTAATTATGATGTGTCTTGAAGTGGGCTTCTTTTCGTTTCTTGATTGGGACTATCTTTGTTTCTGGATTTGTGTGAGTTTTTCACTCATCAAGTTAGGGAAATATTTCATCATTACTTTTTAAACAGGTTTTCTATCCCTTTCTCTTCTTCTCCTCCTTCTGGTATGCCTATTATATGGATATTTTATGTTTCATATTGTCCTGGATTTCCCTTAACCCCTCCTCATTTTTTGAGTTCTTTTCTTTTTCTTGCTCTTTCTGGGTGTTTTTTTCTACCCTGTACTCCAGCTCACTAAGGTGATCCTCTGCTCAAGCCTTTCATTCCTTCTACTGTGTTCTTCAGTTCAGAAATTATATACGTCATTTCCTCTAAGCCCTTGTTGATAGTTTCTCTTTCCTTTTTCATGTTGATATAGTTTTCAGTGAGTTCATTGTAGTTCCCCTGTAGTTTTTGCTAATTCTCTGTGAGCTCATTGAGCTTCCTGATAACCATTCCTTTGAACTCAATATCTGATAGTTGAGTTTCCTTTATTTCATTTAGCATTCTTCTGAGGCTTCTGCCTTTCCTTTCATTTGGAGATTGTTTTTTGTCTTCCCATTGTTTGTGAGACTCAACTTGTTAGCCTCAGCTTCTTAAATTGGTCTGTTCTGACTCTCTGGGTTTATGGTGTGAACTTTTTTGGTAGAATACCTGTGAGATTCAGTAGCGCAGCATCCTTGATCTCCTGAGCTTGCTGGTCTTGGGCTATTGTTTATGTTGGCTCTCTATATCTTTGGGTTTTGATTCTTGTTGGGTCTTTCTTTGGTGGGCTCTTCTCTCCAGCTAGTGAACTGAGGGTCACTCCATCCAATTCTTGTATTCTGTTGTGGAGGTGTGGACACGTTGTGTTGAAGCTGGTTGTTCTGTGTGTGCGAGGTTTTGAGGCTTCTCTCTTGCTCTTCTTCAGTTGTTTGTTCTGGGGAATTTCTCCACCATTTAGTTGTATTTCCAGATCATTCCTGGTTGAGTTTAGTGTATCTTCCAGTCCTCCTTCACTTTCTTTCATATCTGCTGGTGGTTTCTTTGTTGGTGTTTCCTCTTCCAGCAGGTATCCCGGTGTTCACAGTCCCTACCTACTCTTTTTGTGATCAGTTGGAGGGGAATGCAAAATGGTTTAAGCAGTGGGAAATATTCTATGTATTTAAAGAACCAACCCATAGAGAAGAGATAATAGACCCTTTGGATGTGTATAGTGTGAACTGCGATATTTCACCCAACTAGCCACTTCTTAGAAAGGTGAGGAAAGATAAGACTCTTGTTGTGGGGGGAGAAATTGTGAGTTGTATCTAGAATGCAGTGAGCTTGTGTAAGGTCAGACTAGGAGGTAAGGTGAGAGTAAATGATAGAAGATAGGTGTAGTGTGCAAGAGAATAGAGTTAACCCCAACAGTAATAAAGTTCTGGAAACCGTAAAGTAAGCTAAGATCCTGGAGGGGTGCTGTGGTATTTACAATTGTATGGAACAGCAATTATTTGCAATAGTAATGAAGCAACAATCATATGACAGAATCTATATGATCTGAATAACAAGAATAGGAAGTGCAGGACCTAGAGTAGTGTGCTATTGGGACACAAGTGAAGTGAAAGTCAGAAAACTAAAAATACGCTATGAAAGAGCTAACAAGGGAAACCAGTCAAACAATGCAATTTAACAAACCAAGTGAGAAAGACTAAATAGAAAGAAGAGATAAACAAAAATACTAATAAAATAAAAGATGTAAGAATAATGAAAAAATAACAATGCAAATATACAATAACTTGCAACTTCTCTGGAGTAGCAAAGTGAAAGCTGTCTCACTGTCTCAGTGTTGTTGGATGACCCTTCTTTGGGTCTAACTCTTGTCCTTTCACAGCTCCAGGTTTTATTGTCTCACTTGTGGGAATTAAATAAAAAAGAAAAAGGAATGAAGGAAGAAGAAATAAGAAAGAAAAGAGAGAGGAAGAAAGATGGAATAAATAAAGGAGGAAAGAAAGAAGGAGTTAAATAAGTAAATAAATAAATAAAGTGCCTCCTGCTGGCTTCCAACTGGCCAAGCCAGTTTTGCTGGTCTTCCTGGCTGCAGCAGGCAGAGGGATGTATTGGTTTCTCTTTTCTCCCTTTCTGAGTGGCAGCATCCTTCAAAGTTGTCAGCCTCCTGCCCAGTTCCTCAGTTTGCTGCTACAGGCCCACAGTGCCCTTCTGTGCCCAGCCTATGCTCTCAGTCCACCAGTTGGGCTGTCCTTGCAGTGCTTCAGTTAGGAGCAATTCACATACAACCTTCTCCCTCTTTGCTGTCCTAGATACTAGGGACTCTCAGAATCCCTTCAAAGTATTTGAGACCCACACCCCCTTGCCCCCCACCGCCCCCTCCATAGCCACTGAGTTAAGTCTTTCTGGGAATTGCTGACTCCCTGAGCCCTGCAGCTCTCCTCTACAGGTATGTCTTGGCCTTCCTTAGAGAGCCAGTAGGCCCTGTAGAGCAGGGGCACCACAGTGGGCATAGGCCTCCTCTGCTGCTTACCCCTGGGCACATGGGATGGGTGGGAGGTACTTCTGGGTGGCGGGGTCAGGAGTGAATCATCCCAGGGCTTTGGGCATGGGTGCTAGGCCTCTGCTGCTGGGCAGTTTGAGCAGCTGCTGGGCAGTGGGTTCAGGTGTGCACCATCCCTGGGGCTTGGGGTGTGAGAACGTGGCCTCCACAACCACAGTGGAAGCGCAGCTGTAGGTGGCGGTAGGCACAGGAGGCAGGGGTGGCTGCTATAGGAGAATTCCTCAAACAGCAGCTGAGTGCCTCTTTTTTCTCTTTTTCTTTTTGAAAAATTCCTCCATTTCTAGCCTGCTGCTCCAAACAAGCACCTGGCCTCTAACACACCACAATTCTCCAACCAGCCTAGAGACTATCTGGGTCTAGGTCTGTCACTGCACAACTCTTCCCAGCCAGCATTCACAGTCTGAGTGGGTGCACACCACCCCTGTGTGTTTACCACTTTGTCCTTATTCGCCTCTTGTGACTTCAAGCATCCAAGTCCCTTCTGGTGCTGCTCAAACCTTGTTTGCCAGGGGAGGGAGCTGTTGACTTGGCTCTTTCCCAAGAAACCTGCCACAGACCCAGCAGGCCCTGGGCTTGGGGGCTGCAGCCACCCTGGTCCCTGTGCTGGTCCCAGGGACTTTATTGTCCTGAAGCACTCTCCTTACTATCTAATTTTTCAATGTTCTCTACCACTTTTGGTCTCCAATCTGCATATATGCTGGGATACTGTTGGCTGTTCACTCTGTTCCACAGAAGATCAGCTAGGTGTTTCACCCATGCACAGGGGGAAGTGGACTCTGCACCCACCTATCTCGTTGCTGTTTTCCACCAACTCTGAGTCAATCCTTTATAATATAATCATGTATAATGAATAGATAGGTGACAGACAGAGAGATAGTTCTAGATCTAGTCATCTATCTGTCCAGTGTCAGTCTCTCTTTTTCTGTTATTGTTGGCTCTTTTTGTAAATTTGTTCAGGAAGTTATTTCCAGGTCAATTATAAAGATATTAACCTATATTTTATAGTAAATGTTTTTAAGGTTTCATATGATCTATTTTGGTTCTCAGTCCACCCTGAATATACTAATGTGTGTGTGAGGGGGGATATGGATCCAGTTTCACGTTTTTCATTTTTGTCATATTATATGGTAAGTTTTTGGGGGGAATGCCTATTCTAGTTCATATTGGCTGGTTGTACCACCTCACTGTTTTAATTACCATGATTTCATAATACATTCTGATAAGTAGTAGGGCTAGTGCATCCTCCCTATTCTTCTTTAAGATTATCTAAGATATTCTGGTCCCTTCCTTCTTCCATATCAATTTACAGTAAACTTGGCCAGTGTAATTTTTAAAAGGCTCTCTGGGGATTTTGATTGGGATTGCATTAAATCTACAATTAACCATATTAAGCACTACTTCTATTTAGAAACATGGGAGAGATACTGTCTCTAATATCTCTCAGTAAAGCTTTTTCCCAACTGCTACTTTGGAGTCAGGGTCATAGACAGTATCCACAAGAGTGACAAAGCAAGTTTGCATACCCTCCCACACTTGTTTCAGCTCTCCATAGTTATGTATTAACACGTTCTTTTATTCTGAACCACCTGAGAGTGACTTACTTTCAAATGATGAAATTTCACCTCCAAATATTTCTGCATATAATTTCCAAATACACCAACATTCTTCTCTATGAGCTCAATGTAACGACCACATTCAGGAAGTTGGACACTAGTACACTAGTTTGCTGTAATAGACAGTCCATATTAAAAATTCTCCAATTGTTCCTTAATGTCTGTCATAGCTGACTTTTTACAAATTTGGATCAAATCAAAGATTTCACACTGTATTTAGTGACTGGTCTTTTTCTCCTTTCATCTAGACAGTTTTCAGCCTGTCACTGACCTTTATGAATTGTATCTTTCATGATATTTTTGAAAGTAGAGGTTGGTTGTTTTGCAAAGTGTCCTTCAGTTTAGTTCCAAATTGTTGTGCCAACATACTTCCACCAGCAAGCACTGTTGAGCATCTGAGCATTTTCAGTGTAAATTTTTGCAGGAATACAATATCACTGAGATGTCCTTCTCAGTGTGTCACATCGGAGGGAACACGATGTCTTTGTGGAAGTGCTGGTGACATTGGTTTGGTCACTTGTTGAGGAAGTATCTCTCAGTGTATTATAATTATTTGCACGTAGATCTTATACAACTTTAGGTACAATTATGCCTAAGTACTATATAATTTGTATGCTATTATAGATAACATCTTTAAAATATTGTGTTTTTAGAGCAATTGTTTGTTGCTGGTGTATAGAAATGCAATGACCTTTGTATTTTAACCTTATATTCAACTGCCTTGTGAACTCACCTAATAATTCTAACAATTTGTCTGTGGAGTTTTTCATTTCATGTGGACAGTCACATCATCTGAAGGTAATGATGGCTTTATCTCCCTTTCTGATCATTTATCTCTGAAAGTTTTTTTCACTTATTAGGGCTGAAATTTCTCCTTTATGCTTCCTCAAGCCCAGAATTTTTCCCTCAGCCATTGGCACCAACCATACTGTATTATTATTGTCTGATCCCTTGCCTGTCTTCTTATTAGCCAGGGATTGTTTGAGGACACAGACTGATTGGCTTTTAAATCCATGGTTCTCAATAAGTCTTGGCCTAGATGAATACTTATGTATAATAAACTATGTATTGAGCACTGTGCTCTGCATTTTACATAATCTTCCGATACACTACAAATGGGTACAATTATTGTGTGCCTTTTTTAAAGAGGAAAGAGAGTGTCAGGGGGTTAAGCAACTTGCCAGCCCACATAGCTAAGTCAGAGGCAGAGCTTAGGTTTGGACTCAGCCCTAACTTCTGATACTTTTCTTAATCACAATTCTTACTGTTTCCCCAGTAATTAATAAATGAATGGATGAGAAGATGGATAGGGATGCCTCCTTCAGTCTCCAGATGATGTAGAAAGATCTCCAGGGGTTCCTCTTTTTTGGAAGTGGTTTGAGCATCAAGACTACCAGTTCTGGGTCTCCTCAGGAAACTCAGTGTTTTCACTCCAACATAGTGAGGCCCATGTTGCATTCTGGGGTCTCTCCAGGTGTCCGTGGCAGCAGTAATATACTAGGGTTTCAGAATCTAGTAATGCCATCACAAGGGCTACTATCCTTTGATGGTCCTTACCAATTCAGGCAATTTGGGAGATGGGCTAAGGCTTTTTTTTTTTAAGATTTTATTTATTTATTTTTAGAGAGAGGGGATGGGAGGAAGAAAGAGAGGGAAACATCATTGTATGTTGACTCTCAAGCGCCCTCACTGGGGACCTGGCTTGCAACCCAGGCATGTGCCCTGAGGGAATCAAACTGGCGACCCTTTGGTTCACAGACCTACACTCAATCCACTGAGCCAAACCAGCCAGGGCTAAGCTAAACTTTTGCATCGGCCCAAGGAGTGACCAGGTAGCTCTGATTCTCAGAGATCACTGCATCTCCATCTACCAGCAGCCTGCTTTCCCTCCCAATCCCAACTTTGACAACACATGGACTGTGAGCCTTCGGCCTAGGAATTCCTGAAGGTGGGCAAGTCCCTCCAAGACCCATCCTTGGGTTCTGGACTTAGGCTGCAAAAGCCTAGTTAAAGCTGCCTCTTAGCCTAAGGTTATACAGCTTTTGTTTGATTGGGAATAACCAGACCTACGACTTAGGGGAGCTGCTATGAGAATGGTCTAGAGCCTAAGGACAGTCATGTGTGGAAGGAAAGTTTCCCACCTCTATAGCAACAGCTGTTTGATATTGCTATGGAAAACAGCTATGTCTTGTCCAGAGGCCCTGAAATATTATTGGGAGATAATTTTACCTCAAGCCTAAGCCACATACTCCCTGCAATTGCAAATAAGCATTATGGTAAGCACTGAGCTCTCTAGAAGCCAGGCATAAGGAACTGCACAGGTACCAGCATTTTAGGTTGCAGGTCAGTGCTCAGTCCAATGAGCCACACCAGCCAGAGGGATATCAGCATTTTAGTTCATGAAACCTGACCATAGATGTTAATAAAAGTGTCTTCAATAAGCAGTTCCTGAGTCAAATACACCTGATAAATGCTTCATATATTATACCCCACATCCTCTTTGAAGATTCTTGAAGGCATTAAATATTCAAGGCTCAGGGGCATCTTGCAATAAATTCTTTTTACTCAGAATTTCCCAAGTTTAACAGATCATGGGGATCCTATTTCATAGAAAATTTGTTAACATTTTGCAAGAAATCAGCATTTTTGGTAAATCAGTTTGGAAGATGCTCATATATATAGTTTTCTAGGTTATTAGGCAATCATTCTTTCCTGTTGTTAAATTCTAAGGATGGACCAAATATATCTCTGTTTTCCTGGCATTTGTAACTGTCCATCTGTCTGAACCTCTCCCTGTGTCCGTGACTCTTTGTCAATATCAATGTTCTCAAAAGTTTTGTAGGTTTTGAGGCCCAGGATAAATTTCCCCGGTGGAAATTCACCTATGGTGATTAAAAGGTTAGTGAGATGAAGCCAAATCAAAGCTTTGGAGGAGAGCACAGCTCCCTCAGGTGTTGGTCTGGGAATACAGTGAGAAGGTATTAGAAAGTGTAGTGAGGTCTTGAGAGACTTACCTGAGTCCAAGGTGGGTTTATACTTAGAGACAGCCGTGGGTTTAGCCAGCTGCCTTTAGTGACCTCCTTCCACATTTCCCTGTTCACTGCTCTGGGGGAGATGGGCTTGAGGAGCAGAAAGAAGGATTATGCCAAGAGATGCAAAGATTAAAGGCCTGCCGGTCTTCCTGGACCTGGGTTTAGCCTCTGCCTTTTCAGGGCTGAACAGCTGGGTCCTGGGAACAGGCTAATGGTAGCAGCAGGTGTTTCCTTGACTCCTCCAGGCACACAGTCCCCATCCCATTCCACCCGTATTTGCCTGAAGCATGACAGTCGCTCCCACCAGAATGGAGCTCCTCAAGGGCAAGACCAGCTTCTTGTATCTTTTTTCCCAGCACCCAGAATGGTGGGGAAGGGGCAGCAGAAAGTGTTTGGCCATTAACACCTGTGGTGTAGCTCAGGTTTTCTAAAACTTCCACAGATGTGATCTCATTTGGGATTCACAGCACTAGTGTGAAACATGGCAGGGATCATCACCCCATTTTATAGGCAAGGAAACAGGCTCAGAGAGGTGCTGATGTGTCCAGTCTTCATGCTGCTGGTGAGTGGCTCTCTACATGCTACACTGTACCTGCAGCTTCTGGAGGGATTCCCCCTGAGCCTGGTGTCGTCCCTCTGTGGGAAGCTTCACATGGGGGGTTCCTGCCCTCAGTGTGTAGACAGGGAGCTCTGTCTGGTCTAAAATGCTCTGAATCTCTTCTGAGTGGCCTCTGCCTATTTTAGCCAGCAATGGAAGCCTCAAAATACAGAACTTTGTAAAGCCCAGGACTCATTTGAGTTCACCCTCACTTTACATCAGAGCCTCAGAAGAGTTCCAGCAAATATAATGATGGCAATTTACTGAACACTAACTGTGTGCCACAATTATTTTTATTTCTAATGTTTAAAACAACTGTGCATTGAAGAGATGGTCATTTATCCCCATTTTCCAGCCAGAGAAACTAGGTCACTTGCTTGAAGGCATGGCATCAGTAAATGTATACTAGGGATTGGAACCGGGTCTGCTGGTTCCAAAGGATTGGTGCATCAACCTTAGCAGGCCCAGGTGACAATTGTCTGCAGAATTAACTTCTTGAGTGAAGTCAAGGCACATACCCTTGGTCTTTGTGTTGGTTTTAAACATGTGGGCAAATTCTGTGATACTCTCCCTATCAGGAGGTGGAGTCTAACTCTCCTCCCCTTAGCTTGTGAGCAGGACTTAGTGATTCATTTCTGGTAAACAGAATGAGGTGGAGGTGATGCTGCTGGGTGCCTGAGGCTGGATCCTACAATATTTTGGCACTTTTGTCAGGCGCTCTCTCTCTGGAAGCTTGGTTTTGGAAGGGAGTTGCTGTGTTGTGAGAAAGCCCAGGACACTCAGAAAGGCTATTTGCCATGTTCTGGCCAATAGCCCCATCTGAAGTCCAGGGATCATGTGAATGGCATGTGAGTGAGGAAGCCCTTAAGAGGACTCGACCCCAGCTACTGCCCGACTGCCACCACTCTATGTCCCAGTGGTGCTGTCCTCTTTCTTGGCTGTTTGGTCCTACACACATCATTGCCCTTCCTCCTTCAACTTCATACAGCATAATGGATGCAAGAGTAGTGTGTGTGTGTGCGGGGGGGGGGGGGGGGGGTGGGTGATGTTGAAGATCAGGGGCCACAGAGAGATGCTGCATCAAACCAGACAAATGAGGACTTAAACTTGAGTCACATTGAACTCACTTTGGCCAATTTCACAGGTAGTCCATACCATGTGGGATTTTTGCTGGTCCTGGACACCCTTGACCTGAAGCTTTCTGCCATCATTTGGGGCCTTTCTGTCTAGCCCAACCCCGTCCTCCTCACTCTCTTTATTTACATTAATTGTTGTTTTCATAAGAGCCACCCAACAAAGAGATGAAATGTTATTTCCCTACATTTAAAGTTATTTACTTTTTCCAACATTCTTCCTGTAGGATGCAGAAATGTACTCACCTCAGTCACTTCAGGCTCCCCTCGCTCCCTCTGCCAGGTGTGTGCCAAGTCTATGAGTCACTGTAATGCTACTGAGGCTGGGTGTGGGGTGTCTGTTCTCATGGCCACACCCAGACCTCTTAGTGGTTCTGTTTCACACTTACTATCAGAACATGGGTTTGGGTATCCTTCTAATTACCAACCGTAAGGTCTCTCCAGGTTCAACTCTCTCCTAGCCACGTCTGAACCCCACCTGGGTGCACAGAACACTCATTTGCTCCTGTGCTGGGAGGGTGTTAAGACCCATCAGCCCAGATGCATCATGCTGCTCCTTCTTCACCACCTTTCCAGAGCCCCATGGGTGTTGTTGTTTCCGTGGGCTTGACCCTGGGGAGACACCTGTCCTTTCTGGATCTCTGAGTCCCCGGCACGAGTAACACAAGGACTTTTGTCAGGGTCTCATTGGAGTCATCTCTTCCTCATGACTTTGTCTCTCATTAGATCAGTTCTGGTCTCAGCTGCGGGAGAGTCGCTCTGGTTGATCATGTGTTCCTCCAAAACAATGATTTATGTTACAGAGTGTGTGCTCCAAATCCTTCAGGGCTTTCGGCTTTTAAAATTCAAAAGCCCGAATTTTTGCAACTCAATGACTGGGATTTTGAATCCCCAAATTGAGAATTTAACTCTGATTGCTAAGAGCTGCAGGTCTAGCTTCCTGAGTGTGGACTGAGAAGGGAGGAGACCCGGAGGGAAAGGAGAGCAGTGCACAGAGATAGCAGAGTGCTGGGAAGTAGCATCTTACACAGAGATTTACAGTGTCTTTGTCCACTCAGCTTGCATCTAACCTGTATCCAGGAGAATTTCATCAAAGGATACTTTTTGTGGCTGTTCCCCAATCTAAATATGTTCTTTCCCTGACAACTCTTTTACCTTTTTCCTAAGCCAAGATTGCAGATAACTTTTAAAAATGGCACTTTCTCCCTTCCTGTTACATAATTATAAACTGTATAACCAGAGCTATGGTGGAAGCCAGCACTGGAGACCTAGGGCAGAGTATAGAAAGAGACTAGTTGCAGGGTGTACCATGGAAATCTTCCCAGAAGAAGTGACATGTGAGCTGGCAATAGCATTCCAAGAAGAGAGAACAACACAAGAAGCTGCAGAAGTTGTCCTGGAGATGATGAGCAGGAGATGTGGAGGGACCTACAGGGTGCAGGCAGGAAGGGAACACCAGAGTGACCTGAAGGAATCAGCTTGTGCCAGTCCTGGGAGGCCAAGAGTTTGGCTTCCAACCTGAGGGTAAGAGGTGCAATTTCATTGGCAGCTTCTACACAAGGCAGTGCCATGATTCAAATAGTTTTCTCTCTGTTCCCTCTCCTGTTATTTGCTCATTCCACTCTCTGCATCTGAAGGAGCCAGTGCCATTCTCTTCCTTGTACAGAGAGAGTTTCTGGTCTTGCTCGGTCCGTGCATCCTATCTCTTTCCTTTACTCCTAAACCCTTCCTCTCCTGGCAGCTTCATTACACCTACCCTGAACTTGCAACTTGTGAACATCACCTTTATTCTTCTACCTTCAGGTCTTTGGTTTTCTGTTCCCTCCCCCTGAAATACCCTTCCCTGACTACTTTCTGTCTGGTTATCTCTCACTTATCCTTCAGGCCTTGGTATCTGCCTCCCCAGATTGTATCAAGTCTTCTTCCCACAGATGTTTCTGATCTGTATCTTCTCTGGTGCCTCAGAGGGGAGCCTGGCCTAATGCTTGGCCTGTAGGCTCAGCACCCAGCCCATGTCTGTCTGGGCAAGGTGGCTGAGTTGTTTCCTGGGGTGGATTTCTTTGACAGAGAGAGCAGGGAGGTGAAGGTGGACAGTGTTCTCAGGCCCTGAAGGCTGTTTCTGCCTCAAGGTTCAGGGCACATAGTATACAATATTTGATGTTTCTCTATCACATTGATGTTTCTTTCTCTCTTTCTCTACCTCAAATCAATAAACATATCCTCTCGTGCGGATTAAAATTGAAAAAAAAAATCAACATGTCTAAAGGACTTAGTGCTCCATGCCTTGTTGCAGGAATTACAATTATCAAGAGAGTCCTGTGGGAGGTCTCTAAAGGGAGGGATTCGCTCTGGTAGGGTTGAGAGGGTACTCCCAGTGGACCAGTGCTGGCCACAGGACCCAGTTTTCTATCCAAGCTGGCGTAGTCCTCATTGGCTCTGCCCTCCCTGCTCTGGCCGGCTCTTCTCCCCTTCAGCTTCCCCAGTATGCTGGGTCCCAGCCCTGCCCCATGTCCCTTATGACTGCTCCCATGCCTCTCTGGAAGGCCACCATTTCCTACTCAACTCTCCTACTTGGGGCAGCCACCCCTCTGCCCTCAAACTGTCTCCTCCTGCCTGAGGAGGATCCAGCAATGTCCTTCTTGTCCCCCTCCGCATCCCAACCCCACTTCATATCCCTTCTCCCCTGGACATGGCCAGCCCTACACTGAAGTTCTCACCTCCTACATGCTTGGTACCTGGGCCCACCTCTTATGCTCCCCCTGCCCTGCAATCTCAACCTTGTCCCCTACCAGTATCTTCCCTTCAGCATTAAAAAATGCTCAGTCTCCCCACCTTAAAAGCCAAACACTCTCAGGGGTTCACTGTTGACTTTCACTGTTTACTTTCCTCACCTCCCACTCCTTCCCCCATCCACTGTACTCTGTGCTCTGGCCTCTGAGTTGTTTTCCTGAAGTGTGTCTGAAGCAAGGCACTGCCCGCCTCCATCCCTGCTCAATCCACAGGACCTTTGTCTGAGCACATCTCTTTTCCTCAACCCACTCAGCTCCCCATCGGCAGGCCTGAGGGCCTCTCTGTGTTTGCTGGTGCCAGAAATGGAAGCCTTCCCATGGTAGGGAAGGAGGCTGAGCAGGGAGCCAAGGTACTGACTGAGCGAGCTCTCAAAGGTTTTGGAAGCTGTCCTAATCCTAAATAGTATCTAACTGGTTGAGCCCACCCCCAGGGTGGTGTTACTGTAACCAGATCCAGGCCACTTGATCACTTCCCCTGACCTGCACCTGCCCCAGCATCCTTGGTTGTCCTTCCTGGAGGTGGGGCCACCCTTGGGCCTGTTTTGCTGAAGTGAAGCTCTGTTCCCTGAATTAGAGAGTAAAGAGTTTCTGAGGACATTGATTCAACCCCTCTTCCTCTACCCCCACGTCGGGAACCATGGCTCTGCTTACTCACTTCCTGTGATGGGGAGCTCACCATCTCATAGCTCAGAGGTATCTGCCCAGCAGGATGGTTGTGTAATGGGCCTGGCATGGTAAGAGCTCTGTAACTGTGAGTTCCTGTTCTCTTATTCCTTCCCACTCTCCAGGCAGTGCTTCCTGCATGTTCATTTTTTCCCCACAGTGGGTCTGATACCATGCCTTTTTGTTGAGCCTCTGCAGCTGGCTCCACGTTTTCCTAAGGACCAAGAGAAACCCAATGAAAGATCCACTCAGCTTCATGGAGCACCTTCTTCCTATGCATATGCAAATAAAATCTTAGGATCTTATCTTCACAGGCACAATGGCTGGAGTGGGTGATATGTTTTGGAGGTTGAGTGGGGATACCCTGAGTATTTGTTTTCTTCACTTACATAACAAGTCCTTTACTTTTCACTTAAATTGTACTTTTGAAGGACATGTTTGTGGGAGACTCTTGGAGACTATTCAGCATTGGGGGGTGGGCTAAGATGCCCTAATTGCTTCTCAGGCACTGTCACCAAAAGTGTCTTCAGTGTGCACTGAAGAATTATCCACACTCCCCCTTTCAGGGGTTGCAACACTGCTCCCTCCAGTATCCTCCCCCATGGGGTCATATCATCTTTCTTCCATTTTGTTTAGTCTTTCTAGTCTTTATTTCTCTAAAAGGTGTTTTTTCTCAGTTTTTTTATATTTATTTTTATTTTCATTCTTCCTATTGTTTATATTAATTGAACATTTCCTCGCATTTCCCAGCTACAAGTTTAAAATTTGTTAAACTATATTCTTAAGTCCCTCCCTACACATTTTAATATGTATACTTTACATATCAAAGTTCACAGTTCAAGTAAAATTAAGACTTTCCCATCCCAAATAATTCAAGGTCCTTTGAACATTTTTACCTTCTCCTCCTTCTGTCCACATTACTAGCAGTTAGTTTAGTCATATACATTTTTAACCATTTCACAAGACCTACGATTGTTATTTTACACAGCCAATGTTTATTTAGATTTAGCAATTGTGTCTGCTGCTTTCTACTTACTATTGCGACTCAGAGCTTCCTTGTGGGATTTACCTTCATCAGCTGTAAAGTGTATTTTTCAACTTTTCTTAAGGTAGAGTCTGCTGGTGACAAACCCTCAGCTTCTCCTTGTCTGAAAACGTCTTTATTTCTTCCTCATATTTGGAAGATCATTTGTCATGGCATACAAATCTAGGTTGAAAGTTGTTTTTCTTAGGCTTTGAAGGTATTAACCTACATCTTCTGGCTTCAAGGTTGCTGTAGGTAAGAAAGTCTTTAATTGAATTTCTTTCTTGGTCCTCACCTTTCTCTTTGCTGTTCTGCAGACTCACCACGATGTTTTGAGATGTGGATTTTTTTCAGTTATCCCACGTAGAATTTATTACCTTCTTCATCCTAAAAAAAATATTGTCTTTCATCAGCTCTACAAATTCCCACTTATTAATAATTAAAAAATAATTTCCTACAATTCTCTCCTCCTAGCTCTCTCTCTTCCTGTTGTAGAATTCTGATCAAGTATAGGTTAGACCTTTTCACTAATTTCCCCCTGTTTATATTGCTTATATTTTTAATCTTTAAAAGCTTTGTTTAATCTTAATGGAATCGTGTAGGTAAGGAGCCCATTGCAGGGAGATGGCAGGGACCAGGCATCCTCAGCACCATCTGTCCCAGGGTTAGCAACCACAGTGTTTGCTCTTAGTTCCATTTCATGAGGTGCCAATATTTTTTTTAAAAGGAGTGATTTCATATAAAAGGAAAATGTGACTGTGTGTTTAAAATTCCAGAGATCTGGCAGCCCAGGTTGCAGGGAACTGAGAGAGTGATCATTGGCCATAGAGCTGGGAGTCAGGATGGGGCATTCTCCCCTGTGCTACTGGAGGCAGAGCACACTGGTGGAGGGTTCTCCCATCCTAAAGAACACTGCCAGGGCTTCATGGCTGAGACAGCTGTCTTTGCTTCTTAGCGCTGACCTGTCAACTCTAGCCAACAATCCCTCCCCAGTGAAAAACTGGAACCTTTCTTATTCTGGGAACTGGGTTGCTGGGTACTTGATGAGCTGGCAGCAGTGGGTCAGCTGGGAGCCAGGACTCTGAGCTCTATTCCCAGCTCTGCCCAGGCCCCTCTGGGTCATCTCAGCCTGAGAAAGTGGTTCTCAGCCAGGGGCCCTGAATCCAGGAATGGGATCTTCTAAGCAATTTCCACTCAAAGAGCCAAGTAGAAGTAGCATTACTTTCTTTATATCTCCTTGAATGTTTCAGTGACTGGCAGGATTTCCCAACTTCCCAGTCTGTGAGAATGCCCTCTGGGCTTCCTGGTACTGTGACCATCTCAGATAATCCCCAGGAGCTGGATGGGGTCAAAAGATCACTTCTGGTTGAGTTTAGCTCAGGTGGGCCCTTCCTGGAGCCAGGAAGACACCACAATTATCATCAGAAGCTCAAGGGAACACCTGCTGCTGCCATCGCCAGCACAGGAACATCTGTTTCTGAACCTGTCAGGGCATCGAGTCCCATCTGAGGCTGCTCTCGCAGGTCCCCAGCCCTGCCACAGAGCTAGTGCACATGTCATCCCTGCCAAGGTGACACTTTCAATTTAGCTTTGAAATTATGAGACCGAGGTTCAAACAAACTGAAAATACAGAAAACAATAGAAAAGGGCCTATGTACCTACCTTCCAGATTTTATTTAAAGATGTGAATATTTTGGCATAATTGTTTCAGATGATTTTTTTCTCTTTTAAAAGCAGTTAAATGTTAGATACAGCTAAAATCCTACCCTGATCATCTCTCTTCCTTTCCTTTCTCCACAACAGCCTAACCTGAAATGAGCATGCTTCCATACAGGTTTTATAGTTTTTAGAAATATGGTGTGTGTGTAATACCTAGCATTGCTTTTTGTGTTTCAGTGATATTGAAATGTCATAGATGACAACAGCAGAATTACAGATCACTAGGGAGAAATGAAATACTCAGTTGGTGCTGTGACTATTGGCTGTCCACATGGAAAAGGGAAAATTAGGTCTCCACCTTATATCCTGCACCAAATTTCAAATGTACCGAAGACCTGCCCTCCCAAAACTGCTTCTTCCAGGGACCTGATCCTGACCCCTCAGCTAAAGGCCTTCAGGACACCACCAAGGCTGAAGTTTCGCTTGCCTTACTAGGTAGTGCCTGAGTGGAATAATGTTGGATCTTGGGCCTCCTGATCCCACCCTGCCCTACCCACATTCCACAGCCAGAACCTCCTCCCTCCATTGTACATACCCAGACTGAGGTACAATATGAGCCAGGGCCAGCTGGGATTATTCGAAAGCAATTGTATCTCAGTGACACAGGTTATCTGGAAGACAAAGAAACCCCAGAATCTAGGCTAGAGGTTATCTCACCCATTCTCCTCTTATTGCTCATTGCTCATCCAAAAACAGCTTTGTGAATATTTAGTTTAATTGTATTGAACACCCCATATGGAAGCTGGGTGCTTACACGTTAATTTCTTTAATCTTCTGAGAAACCTTTTGAAGTAGATACTAATATAATCTGTGTTGCACAAGTTAGCAGCAGAGATTTAGAGAGATTAAGCAACTTGCCCTGGGTTAAGTGTGTATCTCAGGACAGTTATGTCCACTTACCATTTTCTAGGCTAGCCCTAGACTCTTCCCAGGTGAATCCTCAATGGTGTTTGCCAGGAGCCATGGCCCCTTCATCAGGTAGGAACTCCCTCAGGACCTCCCCAAACACTGCATGATTCCATCAGGCTGAGTCCACACTAACAAATAAACTCACCATAAACTATGGAAGTCTTCTGATAGCAGTTCCTGCAGCCTTACTCTATGACTTCCATGACTTGCATTTTTTTCAATTGATTTTTTGTTTTTTGGAGGGAGAGAGAGTGCAATTGATTTGTTGTTCCACTTATTTATGCATTCATTGGTTGTCTCTTGTATGTGCTGTGACCAGGCATCAAAACCCAGACCTTGGTGTCCTGGGATGACCCCCTCCCACCACCTGGGGTACTGGGCCAGGGCCTTGCATAATTTGCACATTAAGTGGAGTACTCCATGATCTGATCCAATGCACAGAAACACAAACATGGGATTTCAGAACTCTCTTGGATTTCTTTTTATTGTACTGCTACCTTGGTTTCTCTATTTCTGGAAGGACTGGTTAGGGTGTTTCCCCAGCATAAGATTTGGAGGCCACGTTGGCATTGCACCACTCTCTGAGTTACCACCTGCAATCTGAGCTCACAGATCCAAGTTCCAGGTCCGCTTGTTTTCTGGTTTGCCCCTGCCATCTCTATGCCAGACCCAGTCTTTGCTCTTCTCTGCCCTGCTGGGAGGCTGATTGCTGCATGCTGACTCCCCCAGGCTCCCTTGCCATCTTACTTGTTGTTGGGTTTAGCTGAAAGGAGACACCACTGGGAGCTTGGAGGGTGGGAGGGGAAAGGGGCAGGAACATTTCTTCTCTGCTCCTTCCCTTCCAGCATCATTTCTCTGGCAATATTTGCCCCTACCAGGCTTCAGGAATGCTGTTTTCTCCTTTTTTTCCTTCAGCTTAGTAATGTCAGTGGGCTTTCTGCTGTTGCCAGCTTCTGTTAGCCACACCATCTGATTCCTCAGTTCTGTTATCTCAATAGAAAGAGCTCTGCATCTGTGTTTCTTCATCTGAAACATCTGCAGTGAATTGTTTCCTGTGGGACCCTGACTGTTACAACCCAGGACAAGAGGGAGAAATAGACTCTCCCCAGGCAAGGCTGGGGCCTGGGCAAACCTGGTTCTTTAACAGAACATGGGCTGTGCAATTGAGGGCTACACCTGCCACGCTGTGAGGCTTTGGACAATTCCTGATATTCTCTGGGCCCAAGTGGCTTGTTCCATCAATCCAGGAGGAACTGAATTTGATGGTCCTCCTCATCACCCTGCAAGTAGTATGGTACGTTCATTAGTGTCAAGTTTGTACTAAGGTCTTGGGGTGAAGTTGGCCCTTTTCTGACCCAGGATGTCCCTTCTGGGGCTAGAACCTTGTCTGTGACAGTGCCTCTCGAAAAAGGACTCAAAGCATCATGTGCCTGGTATAAGTGGAAGTCTCCCAGTGGCCTGTATTGAAAGGGAAAGTGGAAATCTCAGGCAAAACTGAGCCTCAGTTTCATGATGTGGAACATGGTATAAAGTGAGTATCTATGACCGCTTCGTTTGGGTTAAATGAGACAGTGTGTAGACGCCTCCTGAAACAACAAGGGACCTACAGGAAAAAACAGATGTTATTCCAGTGATTATACCAAGGATTGCCATGTGTTTTCTCCTCCAAGGAACCAAGGTATGATACCCATTGTCTGATTTCTTTGAAGCCCACCACCTGGTTTCTTTCCAGCTGTTCCGTTGAGATGAGTGAGCCAGGCTGTGTCTGCTGTAGTTTGTGACTTTTGGGGCTGCTGTCTCTGCCTTAGGAAGCTCCACCCACTCTGTGTTGCTGCTCTGGTTTGGCTGGGGGAAGGATCAGGCAAGGTGCCAGCGTGTAGAGTATAAGTGAACCACAAAGCAGCAGGAGGATCCTGGGTGGCTGCAACTCCAGCCATGGGGCCTGTCCTGCTTTCCCTGAGCCTCTCCCGCTTGGCTCTATGGTCTTCTGGACTGATCTTGGTCTTAGGCTTCCTCAAGCTCATTGGTCTGCTGATGCGGAGGCAGTTTCTCACCAGGGCTATGGACAGCTTCCCAGGGCCCCCCACCCACTGGCTCTTTGGCCATGCCCACGAGGTATGTGGGGAATGGTATGAAGAGGGAGGGGTGGAGAAAGAAGATGTCCTCTTTTTCTTCAGAGAATCCATTCCAGTCTCCTGTGGGCCAAGGAAGGAGACCCTAGTAGGGCAGGGAAGTGATATCCTGGGAGCCATGGTTTCCATTCACCTTTGCCACCGATCTCCCCCTCAGTCCACCTTCTGAGCTGGCCTGGGATGGGGCAATTTAAAGTTGGTGCCCAAGCAGGCCACAGATTCCTTCCTATGGTTTTGACGTACAAGGTTCAAAGACTTTGCTAAGGGCTTGGAATTAGAATCAGAGCAAAATTCTTGGACAGTCTGATAGAATTATTCAATCTTGTTTAAAGCTTAATCAGCTTTCTCTTTGTTCTGTCCAATGTAACAATTATACTTTAAGGCAGAAAATGAAAGTGCAGAGATGAGTACTGTCACCCAAGACCACCCAGGCCATCTGAGCTGTTTGTGTCCCCAAAGGTGGGGTTTTCCTGGCCTTGCCTAAGGTCTGGCTCAGGACCTGTGACATCTTCTTGGGTTCAAATCCTCACTTAACTGTGTGCACTCACCTGAGGATGGATAGATCTCCTTCACACCCTTTATCAGGAACACCTCTTAGCGCCCTACCTTCATGGGAATCTAAACCAGAAGTTTCTGATCTAAACCAGAGAGAGTAGATTCCTTGTCCCAAAGCCCCTAGAGACCCTACTTAGCATATTGCAAGTAGAAGCCTGAATTAAAAAACTTCTATGACAGTATTGCTCTGCAGCCAGGTTTGGGGGCCCAGGTGTAGATGCCAGAGATTAAGGCTCAGAGAGAGGCATAATTACTTCTTCTACCTCCTGAGTACCTTCCCTGATTCACAGTCTGGGGAACTGCTTCTCCTCCATGATTGATGCTGGAAATGAACTTGACCTTCAGATGAGGATTGCCCAAGCTTATTCTTGCCCCCACATAAACTCTTCTCTCAGGAAGGCAAAGAAACCTATGTGCACCTTGGAGACACCCAGAAAAGGAAAGGATGTATCAGAAAGATGAATCAGACCCAGGCCCTACTCTCAAGAAGCTTACTGTGTAGAGGGGAAACCTGAGACCAGAGCCTTCCCTGCCCTGAACTGGGTTGGGTGCCTAACCAGGAGTTTGCAACAGCCTCTTGCTCTGTATCTCAGCACTTGTTTCATGGGGGGTGTCATTTTCTGTTTATTTGTTCATCTTTCCCAATATTGACCACAACCCCTAGAGCATAGAGATCTTGTCTGATTGACCCCTGTACACTCAGGGTCTAGCACAAAGCCTGGCACAGAGTAGGCATCACTGAATCAACAAACAGTGGATGGTGAAGAGTATGGAGGGGTATTGATAGAGGAGAAAAAGTGATGGAGAGGACACGTGGTGGAACCAGGAGGGGTTTGGGAGATGCTTTGCTAACTACAGAAGGAGGTGATGGAAAAGTTGAGGTCACACTCTAATGGTGGTATGAGAGGCATTTGGGAGACCTTCAATCCCTATTCTCTCACAGCCCCTCCACTTTCTCCTCCTCCAGTGAAGCTGGGTTTTCTAGGATAGGCACCTTGCTTCCCTACCCTCACATCAGAGTTTTCTCTTTTTCATCCCCAAATTCTACCTTCCCACTCTTCTTCCACCCACTATGACCCACTTTGAGAGTATGTGGAAGGCCTGGAACATGGCTTAACTCTGCCTATTGCCTCCAGCACAAGTATGTGGAGGCACTTGGCATCAGGAAGGGCATGGAGGGGTCAATGAACTCTGGCACTACTAAGGTTTCCTGAGGAACTGTGGCAGGCCCAACAGCTCTGCACTCCCATAGGGCTTGGTCCATCTCCTCTGGTCGGATGCATGCTGCAGCTTGAGAAATAGGAAGGAGAGGGGAGGGATTATTTTCTATAATGTGAATATGAGAAAACTGAGGTTCAGAAAGTGCAAGGAATTTGCCTATGTTCATGTTGTAACTGAGGAATGAGTTGAGGGTAGACCCAGGACTCCTGCCTTTTCGTACAGGATAAAATCAGGCCATCAAATGTGAGTGCAGCCCTGGCCCAGTTGGTTGGGGCATAGGACCATACACCAAAAGGTTTTGGAGGTTCATTTCCTGCTCAGGGCACATACCTAGGTTGCGAGTTTGATCCCTAGACAGGGCATGTATGGGAGGCAACAAATTGATGCTTTTCTCTCACATCAATTTCTCTCTCTCTCTCTCTCTCAGAGTCAGTAAACATATTGTTCAGTGAGGATAAAAAAACCGATTCCTATGCCAAGTGACAATAGAAGTAGGAAAAGAGGAGAAGGACTTGTGGTAGAAGGAAGGTCCTGGGACAGGGAGGAACTGTCCATCAGAATTAACTTCTCCCTCTTGGTCTCAGGTGCAGCCTAGAGTTTCAGAAGCATCTACCTGTCATCCTCCTCAATTTTCAGAATGTGTTTCCTTGAGGTGGATTTATGTCCTATTTTTCTAGGGTTCTACCCATTCCACACAGCGGGGCAGGGAGGACTTTGTACAAAATGGGAACTCAGTGACATTACTGGCTTGAGGTTAGGGCCCCTATGATGGACTCACAAATCTGACCTGTGTGTTGGAAGTGGGAGAGGGAATGCCAGTTGCCTGGCCAGGAAAGACCATCCCTTGTGACTGCATGGAGACATTGGGCCTCTCCTTACCTCAGCCCAGTGGAGAAGGGCATGAAGGTGGATGGGTGGTATCAGGTCTTGTACTGAGGGCAAAAGCACAGGCAGTCAAAGAATTGAGAGGATAGGCCTTACTTAAAAACCTGCCCATTACAAGGTGAGGGTGGTCCCCACAGCACTTCATTAGACCTGTGGGCCCAGGGGTAGAGTACTATGTGGTTGGCCACACTGCACTTTTCTGTGAGGGCATAGATGTGCAAAGGGATCAGGCTGTCTGTGGGCAGACCAAAGGGTGTGTGACCAGTTGTGCAATTTAGAAGAGCTGGCCAGACAGTCATGTGAACCCCCAGACAGAGGACACACCAGGGCTTTGAATGGGACTGCAGTTCCAGTAGTGGGGTCAGGTGCTGAGAACCCTCCTCACTCCTACCAGGCTCCTGGGGCAATCAAGGGCACACAGCAGAAAGCTGGGCATGGGGAGATAGGGGCTGGATCAAGCTGTGGACATGGTCACCATGAGGTCAGGGACTCCTGTCCTGGGTGGGGATGCCAAAGAGGAGTACACTCATGACTGAGGAGGAAGGGAGTGGGCTGAGATGAACCAGGTCAGCCCAGAGGTCCTTGTACCTTTGAGATCCTGTGAGTCTGGCTTCTCTGTGACTTAAACCTCTCCTTGCCCCTGTCCAGTGGGGCTTCCTAGACTTGGGAAGGATGGAGAGGAGACCAGCAGTCATGGTGGTTAGAAATTAAGTTGGCAAGGAAAACCCAGGAGGTGAGGTGGGAAAATAAGAGACACTCAGGATGAAGGGGGCACTTCTAGGAACCCCAATCAACAGGGAGGAAGATAAGGGGTCAAGGACAGCAGAAGGCCCCTCTTAACTGGTAGATGGAAAGGATGTTTATCACTTTGTGTAGTGATAAACATTTTGACATTGTGTGTATCAGGGCAGTGAGAACACTTATAGTGCCCTTACCCCAGCCCCGGGTTAAACTCAGGATGGTAATTTCAAGGCAATGAGTGAGAAGATCAATGGGGAGATTTCAGTGGACCCTACTGAGGGCCTGAAAGGAGAAGAACCCCAGGGAAGGCAAAAGATGGTTGTCTGGGGACCAAAGTGACCAAGCCCAGTGTCCAGGGCCCTTGGGGAAAGTGGCTTGGGTCAGATGTTATCAGATGCTCAGTTTCTTCTTCAAGGTGGTTGCCTGGAAGACACATGGATTAGTTGAGAGGGTGAGGACCATGCAAGGGAACTTTCCATGATGGAACAGCAAGGCAAGCACTTGCACAGACCTCAAAACCCTGGGACTGTACAGTGCACAATTTATACAGCTGAACACAGCAGCTCTGAGAGACTTCACTGTGCAGTAGGAAATGTGGAGGCTCTCACCTGAGTCACAGCAGTACTAACCTACAAGCAACAGGCAAATCAGTTCTCATCTGAACCTCACTTTTCTCATCTGTAAAATGGGAGTAATTATCCATTCTGTATGAGGCAATCTATGAATTTACTTACATAATACTTGATATATAGGAGATACTGAATACATATCTGTTACCTTCCATTTCCTATGTCGAGAGATAGAATGCAGCCCTGACTGGTGAGGCTGAGTTGCTTGGGTGTCGTCCCACAAAGCAAAAGGTTGACTGTTCCATTCTCAGGCAGGGCACCTGCCTGGGTTGGGGCCAGGCCCCTGTTGAGGTGCACATGATAGGCAACAAAATCATGTTTCTCCCTCACATCAATGTGTCTCTTTTTCTCTTTCTCCCTCCTTTCCCCTCTCTCTAACATAAATAAATCTAATATTCTAAAAAAGAGAGAAAGTAGAAATAAGTAGCAAATGTGGATTAGCCAGTGCAGGCATTTAGAGCCAGCTGGGAAAAACAAATAAACATCTGCAATGCTGTTTGAGGAAGACTTCAGTCTGGTTCCTCATGAGACTGACTATCCCTGGCCAGTGTTTACATTAGCCAGATGCTTTCTGTGCTGTCTCCCCTCCTTTCTTCTTTACCTCTTTTTCATTCCCTCTACTCAGTTCATTTGTTCCACACACACTTTATCAAGTATATACTGTTGCCGAGGCCCAGTGCTGAGCTCCACAGTGACCTGGGCATGCCACAGATGTGATCTGTGCACTTGGAACTCACAGCCCAGAGCAGAGTCTGGGGTCCTAGGTGTGAATCCCACTTCTATTACTAACCAACCATGTGATAGAGCCTTCCTGCCTCATCTATGAAGTGGGAATTATGATAGTGTCTGTCTCGTAGGATATTCTGAGGATTAAATGAAAGAATTCATTTATCAGGATTAGTGCAGTGGTTGACCACATTCAATGCTCAATAAATGCCAATATTAACATTATTAATATTTTGGTTCTGTAAGCAAGCAATTATAACACCAAGCAGAGTATCGGTAAGGTACTAACAGTGCTGGAGAGGCCCAGGGGAGGCAGATTTCACCCAGTCGAGGATAGAGAGGTTCCTGGAGTGGGGCATTCAGGCTGGATGTCGAGGAAGAGGCAGTACTCAGCTACAGGGTATATGTGGAGCAAGGAATGGTATCAGCAAAGGCACAGACATGATGCCACACGCCAGGAGATCTTCTTACTTTCAGACATTCACACACATAAGACTGCCACAGACACAGTTAGCATCAGACATCTCCAAGGATATGGGCAGCTTGGCAGCAAGGGCACTTCAGGCATTCCTCACAACATCCACATCAGCCATCAGACATCCACCTGCTCCTAAGGGACTGACCAGGGGCAGGGAAATGAGACCCACATTGGGGTGTGTGTGTCCATCTTGTCTTAGACTCCCCAAGTCCCACAGACTCTCACTGACTATCCCAGGGTTCCTGCAAGAGCCATGCCTTACATTCAGGAAAACAAAAACCTGTGTTTCCATCAAGTGTTTATTGTTCACTCATGGTTCTTCCTAGTTCAGATGTTATTTACCAACCTGAGTTCATTTTTGTTATAGCCATGTTGCCTAGCAACACCATTGACATCTTACAGGTATCAAGTGTCCAATAAGACAAAGTTAGAGAGTGTAAGCCAAGGTCAGTCTCCATGTGACAGGGGACAAGTTTTGGTTATTCCTCTACCCATAGGTGGAAGTATCTTAGGGCATGTTCAGAGCACATTCTTCAATGTAGCTGGGTGCATTTGGGAGTAGGATGTGTCAGGAGATGCAGGGAGAAGGCGTGGAGGATGAATTTGGGGAGAGGTGGGCTTGAAGGGAAGGGAACTACTTGTCAAGGGCTCAGCTTGTGCAGAATCCTGCTCTAGGTCCTTTCATGCATATTTTATCCCTTAAGGGCCTTGAATGCCACCTGACAAACCTAGTAACACACACACCCTGCATGACTTGTCTAATACTGAAGCAATCCTGTCAGCTAAGTATTATCGCCCCCATTTTACAGACGAGGAGAGTAAGATTCAGAGAGCCTAAAGGACTTGCCCAAGTTCATGCATCTAAACAACAAGGGAAATGTGTATTTGAACCAGGTTGTCAGACTCTGAAGGTTGTTGGCCATGCAGTCATTTTTCATGGTTCTCATCCCACCTCCCTTACAAGCTGTGTGGGCCCTAGATAGGAACTTCAGATCTCTGTACTTTAGGCTCCTCTTCCCTCAAAAGGGGCTTCATAGAGTTATTGTAACCATTGGATGAGGTCAAGATGTAAGGTGCCAAGAAGAAGGCCTGGCACAAAGCAAGCGCTTAATAAGTGTTAGTTGTGCTTCCTGCGAATGGTGAAGTTCAGACTTCATTCTGAGACAAATGGAAAAGTCACTGAAAGGTCTGAAGACCCTGCCAAAATAGAAAAACATAGGTAAATACACAATGATATATACACATAGTGGATTAGTATGTAATTGTTAAAAAAATATTGACAGACAGTTAAATGTACTAGTTTGAAAGTAAGACAAGTTATGTTAATTTTTTAAAAGGCAGGTTTGAAAAGGTATTTATAGTGTACTATATTTTTATATGAACACCTCTAGGTGTGTAGGTGTGGTTAGAACAACTCCCAGAGGGCACACACCACCCTTGGAGTGATCTCTCCAACCTCAACTCAGGCCACTGTCCCACCATGAGGCAGCTGCTGGAAGACCCCACACTTTTCCCCATCCCAGAGCCTCTGTACTTGCTGTTGCCTCAACTTGGAACTTCCTTCCCTTTCTCTTCACATGCCCAGCCTCTTGTCATACTTCAGGCTTCACCTTAAATGTCATCTCCAACAAGAAGCCACATGGATTGCTGTTATTCAAGCAGGTCCCCCTGTTAGTCTCTTTTGTAGCATGGTGTTTATTTCCTTCTTAGAACTTACTATGGTCTCAATGACTTTACTTAACTGTTTACGGGTCTTATCAGTCTTCCCCATAGAACGAAATGATAGGACCATGTCTGTCTCATTCTCTTGAGATGTCTAGACAATGCCTCGCACTTAGTAGGTCCTCAATAAAAATGTGCCAAATGACTTAGGATAGAATCATGGTGATTTCCCTTTTGAACAACAAGCTGGGATTATCTTCCTAATGAAAAGCTTTAATGCTGTAAAGAAATCTCTTTCTGGAGGCACTGTAGATAGAGTGTTAGTGGCAGGCACTAGGTGGCCATAGGTTGGACATATCGGGGTTGTTGCGTCAACCCAAATACAATAAGAGAGTGGTTTGGATGAAAAGCAGTGGCTCTGTGGCTGGAGAGGGGACTGAATGAAAGATGAATAGGAATGGGTGACAGGCTGGGAACGGGGCGTAGGAGGAGGGATATATACTCCCTGGGCCTTCGAGGGCAGGCTGAGGGACTCACTGTGGCTGGTAATTCTGGGTTCCTGACTGACATGCCCTTCTGTCACCATTACAGATCCAGCAGACAAGGAGCTTGGATAAGATAGTGTCCTGGGCCCATGAGTTCCCCTATGCCCACCCACTCTGGTATGGACAGTTCCTTGGCTTCCTGAACATCTATGAACCTGAATATGTGAAAGCCGTGTACAGCCGAGGGGGTAAGCATTCTTGTCAGGGTGCAGGACTTACTGAGAGATCATGCTACCATGTGGGTAGGAGTCTTGGCCTGCAACCTACATCTGGGCAACTGAGATTCTCATCTTATTGATCAATGAGCCTTTTTCGGAAATCTCCCAAGTGTGGCTTAATCTAATCCCCTCTGTCTTCTACAGACCCTAAGGCCTCAGATTTCTATGACTTTTTCCTCCCATGGATTGGTGAGTGGTCACCCTCAGTGCTCCTGGTTCTGGGTGACAGAATCCCTCCCTGGCCTGTTTCTACTCAGTCAGTTATCCAGGGAAGTCGGACCCTGGTACCTTCTCCTGCTGGGTGTGTCTTTAACCCAGGATGGGTAGGGCAAGGGGTGTGGGAAATGTATGAATGTGAGGAAGAGCTTCTTGGAGGAGTTGGCTCTAGAGTTGATCCTAGGAGATATTACAGGTGGTGCTGCCCAGGGTAAGGGCTTGAGGAAGGGTATGGTCATGGGCCCAAGGCTGGTGTCATCAGAGGCTGCATGGCTGGAAGGTAGAGGTGGGTCGGGACTGAGGTTAGGTGGGGAGGACCAGGGTAAGGTTGGGTGGGACGGGCCTGCTTAGTCCTGGACTGCCAGAGAAGGGGTAGATTGTGTGCACTGACTAGCCCTCCCTCTCCTATCCTTTCCACAAGGAAAGGCCTGCTGGTCCTCCAGGGGCCCAAGTGGTTCCAGCACCGCAAACTGCTCACACCTGGCTTCCATTATGACGTGCTGAAGCCCTACCTGACAGTGTTTGCTGAATCCACAAATGCCATGCTTGTGAGCTCCCTGTCCCAAGATTTTGGAGACGGTGCCTGCCAGACAGCCCCTCTGAGCACAGCTTTCCCTGGGGGAGGACAGTAAGGGGAATCTCTGAGGCCTTGATGTCGTTCCTTCCCGTAGCAATGCCAAACCTTGCCATACCTGACACCTGCTGTCTACTGGGAGCTGAGTAGGTGTGGAGCTCCAAGTGGCCAGACATCTCCGGCCCTCATCTGCCCCAGGAGACCCAGGCATTCCCCACAGAAAAATGGACCTCTGTGAGTCCTAATAAGTCTCCTACTGGAGCAGATTTGAGGGATGCCTATATTTGGGAATATGAGGAAGGCCATTCGTGTCTAAAAAGTGTCTCCTCACTATCTACAACAGCTGCCAAAACAATGCCATTGGCAACTCTTCCTTTAAAAGGGATGCCAGGGGCCGGGGTCAGAGTCCACATCTAAGGCCCAGATAATCTCCACAGTTTATTCAGGGTGGTCTTTGCCCTTGCAGGGCACTCCACTGCTGCATTACTGCAGGCCTAACTTACACACACAGTGTGCTGGGCAGCTCACTACCTCTTGGCCCATCAATTCCTTTATATACAGGCACCCTGCCAGGGAAAAAGTGTCTGGGCATGTTGTCGAAAACCTGCCTCCTGTTCCTGCCTTATGAGCCTAAAGCCCTGACTGCCCCAACCATATTGTCCAGCAAGACAGAGAACAGGGCAGGGTCTTGGTGCCTGGAACAGGCAGCCTTATGACCCTGCTACATTATTCACCCTCTCTGGGCTCCAGGAAAAATGGGAGGAAAAGGCTTGTGAGAATAAGAGCTTTGACATCTTTGGTGATGTGGGCCACATGGCACTGGACACACTCATGAAGTGCACCTTTGGCAAAGGACACAGCAGTCTGAGCCACAGGTCAGAGGGCATTTGGGGCTGATGGTAGTCTCAACCCAGGCCAGCTCAGAGGGGAGACTTGGCAGGACTCCTGGGCCCTGGGTGAGAGGAGACAGGGTCTTACCCTAGGGAACCCATGCTGGAGGGAGCAGGACTTGCCCAAGGTGGGGAGACAGATACTTGCTTAATGGCAGAGAGAGGAAAGGAGAAAGCATTGACTTGGGGCTGGATTACTGGAATGAAGCAGCAAGGGTCTGTGCTGTGGGTCAGGGTCTGAGTGCCCCTCCTCCTCCATCTCTGTGCAGGGACAGTAACTACTACGAGGCAGTCAAGGATCTCACTCTGCTGATGCAGCAGCGCATAGAGTCCTTCCAGTACCATAATGACTTCATCTACAGGCTTACTGCACAAGGACGCCGCTTCCTGCAGGCCTGCCAGGTGGCCCATGACCACACAGGTGGGCTTTTTCCATTAGGCCCACCCACAAGAAGTCAGGGCTCTAATGTCACTCCTTTGGCCCAGTCTGGGACACTGTCATTATAGAACTTCTCTCCCCTTGTGGGCAGAGGTTGGGTCCCTGTGCAGTGACACCCTGTACTCCTGGCCTAGACCAAGTCATCCAGGAACGGAAGGCAGCCCTGCAAGACAAGAAAGAACAGGAGAAGATCCAGAAACAGAGGCACCTGGATTTCCTGGACATTCTCCTTGGGGCTCGGGTGAGTGCACACTTGCCCACCTCTTCCTGTGAACTGGTTTATTGGGGTGTTCAGGCCACCCTCAGGGTCAGGGAGCACTGCACAGCAGCAGGGTGTTGAACCATTTTCTTCTTGTTTCTCCAACAAATATGGCTTGTTCTTTGTCCATGACACAACAGCAAAGGCTCATGGGTAGGATGGTGCAGGGCGTGGCTGGCTGTGGATGTGGGGAGAGATAATAGCAGGAATCCTAGTAATAAGCCAGATGGCCCATAGGCCAATTCCAGATGTCTAAGACTCTGAAGAGTCTCAGTGACCTAAATTTTAGAATCATAGGCTTCGTTCATTCATTCATTTATTAATTCATTTCCTCACACAGTCCATTGACTCATAGAGTCCTACATTGGGTTAGTTCCTGTGGTAGGGATGCAGAAGAGGAGAAAGACCTGGCACTGCCCTCCCCCTTACAGCCTAGTGGACAGGACAGGAGGTGGATTCTGACAAAATCCCTCCCTGTGTCTGGGGGCATTTTGTGTGACAAATGAGCAGAATCAAGAATCTGTGCTGGGTAATGTCACAGGTCACTTGCTCAGAGGATCAGGGAAGAGTTCCTGGAATAAGAGTCATGCAAGCTGAGTTTGGGAGATTAGATAGGAATCTGGGGGAAGGTCCTAACCTCCCATCTGACACAGAGCTTTCTCTACCTCCCTCGGACCTTCATTTTACAATTGCTGTTATGAGCACTTTTTGGTCCCTACCCTGAAGGCCTTGACTTGCTCCATTATGTCTACCCTAACCCAGGATGAAAGTGGGATCAAGCTGTCTGACAGAGACCTCCGGGCTGAGGTGGACACATTCATGTTTGCAGGACATGACACCACCACCAGTGGCATCTCCTGGTTCCTCTACTGCATGGCCCTGTACCCGGAGCACCAGCAACATTGCCGGGAGGAGGTCTGTCAGATCCTGGAGGACAGGGACTCCTTCCAGTGGTGAGTGAGGCTGCAGGTAGCCCAGGCTGTCCTGCTCAGCTCTGGGGAAAGGCTGTGTCCATGTTGCCTGTTGTCATCCCTGATGACTAGGATCATCCTGACAACCTGTGAGGACAGTGACAGCTGTCCTGTTACCTCCACTGCAACAGCATGCACCCCTGAGCCCATTCTCCCACAACAGAGCCTTTTCACATGTGACTAATGTAGAGAATTTCATCTATGGGAGGCTGACTTCCTGTATGTTGACTCTGATGGTAGAACCTGAGCACCCTTGTGCGCTCCTGGATAGAGCAGGGAATGCTGGGAAAAAGGTGAAAACTGAGGATGAACAGAGTTGGCAAAGCCAAAGAAGCTGATCCCTTCCCACCTGCCTTCAGGTGGTCATGTGCATCAGTTAGATCCCACTGGTGAAGGAGAAAAAGCTGTTTTCCACCTCCATCACTCATAAACTTTGAATTCTTCTGTCTCTTGGTTCACGTTGAACTTGTTAGCACGACAGAACTGATGGTGACCTTTCTTTGTATGAGGATCTCTTGGAAACTCCCACAATTCTTCCCTCACATCCCTAACTCCCTGCCTTCTTCTCTGCCATCAGTTCCTGGGACAGGCACCTGGCTGGGGTGCAGAAAATGCTCAAATGGAGAGAGAAATTTTAGTTTCATTTGAGGGAGATCCACGTAATTCTAGCATCTAATATTTGGAGGATAAATTATCCATAACTTATTTTTAAGGTTTGGGTGTTGGAAATCTTCCAGAGTGTCCAGCCAGGTGTCAGGAAGTGTCAGGTGTGTGGGCAGAAAGAGCAGGAGGGGCTGAATTGCTGCCTTTGGAGGGAGTTTCTAGAGAGGAATTCTAAATAAATTAATTAACTCACATAACTGAAAAGCTAGAGAAAACTAAAGCATGAATGACAACATGTTGCAGGCAGAAAAATCAGAAGAGGTGGGGCTTAAGTTGGCTTTCTTTTTTTTTTTTTTTTAATTTATTTTTTTTATTTCAATCATTGTTCAAGTACAGTTTTCTCCCCCCTACTCCCATTCCAGCCCCTCCACCCAACCCTCCCCCCTTCCCCCCATTACCCCCCACCCCTAGTTTTTGTCCATGTGTCCTCCAAATTTGTTCCTGTAATCCCTACCCATTCCCCCCTGAAATTCCCTCTTCTCTCCCCTCTGGCCACTGTCAGACTATCCCCTATTTCAGTGTCTTTGGTTATATTTTGCTAGTTTTTTGTTTTGTTTTGTTTTGTTGTTTAGATTCCTGTTAAAGGTGATATCATGTGATATTTGTCTTTCACTGCCTGGCTTGTTTCACTTAGCATAATGCTTTCCAGCTCCATACATGCTGTTGCAAAGGGTATGAGCTCCTTCTTTCTTTCTGCTGCATAGAATTCCATTGTGTAAATGTACCATAGTTTTTTGATCCATTCATTTACTGATGGGCATCTAGGTTGCTTCCAGCACCTAGCTATTGTAAATTGTGCTGCTATGAACATCGGGGTGCAAAGGTTCTTTTGTATTGGTGTTTTAGTGTTCTTAGGATAGAGTCCCAGCAATGGATTTGCTGGGTCAAAAGGCAGATCCATTTTTAGTTTTCTGAGGAAGTTCCAAACTGCTTTCTATAATGGTTGTACCAGTCTGCAGTCCCACCAACAGTGCACTAGAGACCCCGTTTCTCCACATCCTCTCCAACACTTGTTGTTTGTTGCTTTGTTTATGGTGGCCATTCTGACTGGTGTGAAGTGGTATCTCATTGTGGTTTTAATCTGCATCTCTCTGATGGCTAGCGATATTGAACATCGCTTCATGTGTCTTTGGATTTTCTGTATGTCCTCCTTGGAGAATTGTCTGTTCAAGTCCTTTGGCCATTTTTTAATTGGGTTACTTGTCTTCTTAGAGTGGAGTCGCGTAAGTTCTTTATATATTTTGGAGATTAAACCCTTGTCTGAGGTATCATTAGCAAATATGTTTTCCCATACAGTTGGTTCTCTTTTTATTTTGATACTGTTTTCCTCAGCTGTGCAAAAGCTTTTAATTTTGATGAGGTCCCATTTGTTTATTCTTTCCTTTATGTCCCTTGCTCTAGGAGACAAGTCAGTAAAAAAGTTTCTGCGTGAAATATCTGAGATTTTCCTACCTACGTTCTCTTCTAGGACTTTAATGGTGTCACGCTTTATGTTTAAGTCTTTTATCCACCTTGAATCTATTTTTGTATAAGGTGTAAGTTGGTGCTCAAGTTTCATTTTTTTGCACGTAGCTGTCCAGTTCTCCCAACACCATTTGTTGAAGAGGCTATTTTTATTCCAATTTATGTTGCTGCTTCCTTTGTCAAATATTAATTGACTGTAGAGGCTTGGGTTTATTTCTGGGCTCTCTGTTCTGTTCCATTGGTCTATGTGCCTGTTTTTATGCCAGTACCAGGCTGTTTTGATTACAGTGGCCTTGTAGTATAGTTTAGTGTCAGGTATTGTGATTCCTCCTACTTTACTCTTCTTTCTCAAAATTGCAGCAGCTATTCGGGGTCGTTTATGGTTCCATATAAATTGTTGAAGTGTTTGTTCTATGTCTGTGAAATATGCCATTGGTACTTTAATAGGTATTGCATTGAATGTGTAGATTGCTTTTGGTAGTATGGACATTTTAATGATATTAATTCTTCCAATCCATGAACACGGTATATGTTTCCATTTGTTTGTGTCTTCCTTGATTTCTCTCCTCAGTGTTATGTAGTTTTCTGAATACAGGTCTTTTACCTCTTTGGTTAGGTTTATTCCTAGGTATTTTATTTTCCTTTTTGCTACTTCAAATGGGATTTTTTTCTTGATTTCTGCTTCTGCTGTTTCATTGTTGGTGTACAGAAATGCCTTTGATTTCTGGATATTGACTTTGTATCCCGCTGTTTTACCAAATTCATTTATTAGGTCAAGCAGTTTTTTGGTGGAGTCTATAGGATTTTCTATGTACACTATCATGTCATCTGCAAACAGTGACAGTTTTGTTTCCTCCTTTCCGATTTGGATTCCTTTTATTTCTTTTTCTTGTCTGATTGCTGTGGCTAGAACCTCCAGTACTATATTGAATAGAAGTGGTGAAAGTGGACATCCTTGTCTTGTTCCTGTTCTTAGTGGAAAAGATTTTAATTTTTGCCCATTGAGTATAATGTTGGCTGTAGGTTTCTCATATATGGCCTTTATTATGTTGAGGAATGCTCCCTCTATTCCCACTTTACTGAGTGTTTTTATCATAAATGGGTGCTGTACCTTATCAAATGCTTTTTCTGCATCTATTGATATGATCATGTGGTTTTTGTCTTTGCTTTTGTTTATGTGATGTATTACATTTACTGATTTGCGTATATTGTACCATCCTTGCATACCTGGAATGAATCCAACTTGGTCATGGTGTATGATCTTCTTAATGTACTGTTGGATGCAGTTTGCCAGTATCTTGTTGAGGATTTTAGCGTCAATGTTCATCAGCGATATTGGCCTGTAGTTTTCTTTCTTTGTTGTGTCTTTATCTGGTTTTGGGATTAAGATGATGTTGGCCTCATAAAAAGAGTTTGGTAGTCTTCCATCTTTTTGGATTTTTTGAAATAGTCTGTGAAGGATAGGTGTTAGTTCTTCCTTAAATGCTTTGTAGAATTCTCCTGTGAAACCATCTGGTCCAGGGCTTTTGTGTGTTGGGAGTTTTTGGATTACTGCTTTGATTTCTTTTGCTGTTATTGGTTTGTTCAGGCTTTCTGCTTCCATTTTATTGAGTTTTGGAAGGTTATATTTTTCTAGAAATTTGTCCATTTCATCTAGGTTTTCAAATTTCTTGGCATACAGCTCTTTGTAGTAATTTGTTACAGTCCTTTGTATTTCTGTGGTATCTGTTGTAATCTCTCCTCTTTCATTTCTGATTGTGTTTATTTGGGTTTTCTCTCTTTTTTTCTTGATGAGTCTGCTTAAAGGCTTGTCGATTTTGTTTATCTTTTCAAAGAACCAACTCTTGGATTCATTGATCTTTAGAATTGTGCTTTTAGTCTCTATGTCATTTAATTCTGCTCTGATCTTGGTTATTTCCTTCCTTCTGCTTGCTCTGGGCTGTCTTTGTTGTTGTTCCTCGAGTTCTTGTAGACGTAGGGTTAGGTTGTTTGTTTGAAATGTTTCTAACTTTTTTAGGTGGGCCTGTATCGCTATGATCTTCCCTCTCAGGACTGCCTTGGCTGTGTCCCATAAGTTTTGGGTTGTTGTGAGTTCGTTTTCATTTGTTTCCAAAAACCGTTTGATTTCTTCCCTAATATCATTCTTGACCCATTCATTGTTTAATAGCATGCTGTTTAATCTCCATGAATTTGAGTGTTTTGGGTTTTTTTCCTTGTGGTTGGTTTCTAGTTTCAGTCCCTTGTGATCCGAGAAATTGCTTGGTATGATTTCAATTTTTTTGAAATTGTTGAGGCTTGTTTTGTGTCCTATCATGTGGTCAATCTTTGAAAATGTTCCATGTACATTTGAAAAAAATGTGTATTTAGCTTCTTTGGGATGGAGGGTTCTGTAAATATCAGTAAAGCCCAGTTCGTCTAGGGTATTGTTCAATGCCACAATATCTTTGTTGATGTTTTGTTTGGAAGATCTGTCCATTTTTGATAGAGGGGTGTTAAAATCCCCCACAATAATTGTGTTGCTGTCCATATCTTTCTTGGAGTCCTCTAAGATTTTCTTTATGTATTTAGGTGCTCCTATGTTGGGTGCATATATATTTACTATGTTTATGTCTTCTTGGTGAATTCTTCCCTTGAGTATTATGAAATGACCTTCTGGGTCTCTCTTTATGGATCTTCTTTGGAAGTCTATTTTGTCAGATATGAGTATTGCTACCCCGGCTTTTTTCTCCTGTCCATTTGCTTGGAAAATTTGTTTCCAGCCCTTCACTTTCAACCTGTGCAGATCTTTTATCCTGAGGTGGGTCTCTTGTAGACAGCATATGTGTGGGTCATGTTTTCTTATCCAATCAGCTATTCTATGTCTTTTGATTGGAGCGTTTAGTCCATTTACGTTTAAGGTTATTATTGATAGGTACTTATTCATTGCCTTTTATGTATGTGTGATCCTCTCTCACTCTCTCTTTTCCTTTCTTTCCTTAAAGCAGTCCCTTCAGCATCTCTTGCAGAGCTGGTTTAGTGGAGGTGTATTCTTTTAGACTTCTTTTGTCTGAGAAGCTTCTTATTTGGCCTTCTATCTTAATTGAGAGCCTTGCTGGGTAAAGTAGTCGTGGTTGCAGGCCTCTGGTTCTCATTACTTGGATTATTTCTTGCCATTCTCTTCTGGCTTGGAGTGTTTCCATTGAGAAGTCAGCTGTTAGCCTTATTGGGGCCCCCCTTGTATGTTACTTCCTTCTTCTCCCTTGCTGCCTTTAAGATTCTCTCTTTGTCTTGAAATTTTTCCATTTTAATTATGATGTGTCTTGAGGTGGGCCTCCTTGGGTTCCTCTTGATTGGGACTCTCTGTGTTTCCTGTATTTGTGTGACTTTTTGTCTCATCAAATTAGGGAAGTTTTCCATCATCACTTGTTCAACTAGGTTTTCTAACCCTTGTTCTTCTTCTTCTCCTTCTGGTATCCCTATTATACGGATATTATTACGTTTCATATTGTCTTGCATTTCTCTTAATCCCTCTTCATTCTTCTGAGCCTCTTTTCCCTTTCTTGCTCTTTCTGGGTGTTTTCTTCTATTTTGTCCTCTAGCTCGCTGATCCGATCTTCTGCTTCATCGATCCTGCTTTTCATTCCTTCAACTGTGTTCTTCATTTCAGAGATTGTATTCTTCATTTCCTCTTGGCCCTTGTTGAGAGTTTCTATTTCCTTTTTTATGCTGATGTAGTTTTCGTTGAGTTCATTGTAGCTTCCCTGTAGTTTCTCGTAGCTCATTGTGAGCTCATTGAGCTTCCTGACAATCACTGCTTTGAATTCAATATCTGATAGTTGAATTGCCTGTGTTTCATTTAGCATTCTTTTTGAGGCTTCCTCCTTTCCTTTCATTTGGGGAATATTTCTTTGTCTTCCCATTGTTTGTGAGACTCTTCTTGTTCACCTCAGCTTCTTATATTGATCTGTTCTGGCTCCCTCGGTTTATGATGTGAACTTCTTTAGTAGAGTAGCAGTGAGTTTCAGTGGTACTGTTTCCTTGACCCCCCAAGCTCGCTGGTCTTGGGCTGTTGTTTAAGTTGGCTTTGTGTTTGCCTTTGGGTTCTGATTGTTGTTGAGTCTTTCTTTGGTGGTTCCTTCCCGCCAGCTGGTTAATTGTGGGTCACTCTGTCCACCACCTTCTATATTTTGTTGTGCTGGTGAGGGCAGGTTGTGTTGAGGCTGGCTCTTCTGTGTGTACAAGGTTTAAAGAAATCTTGTTCAGTTGTTTGTATTGGGTACTGTCTCTACTGTTTAGTTGTATTTCCAGATAAGCCCTGGATTGAGGTTTGTGTGGTTACTACTCCCTCCTTCACCTTCTTCTGCTGTTATCTGTTAGTGGTTCCTTAGTTGTTGGGTTTCCTCTTCCAGTGGGTATCCTGGTGTTCACCTCCTCCACCTATTCTTTTTTGTCATCAGATGGAGGGGAGGGCAAAATGGTTTAAGACAGCAACCGAGAATTCTATGCTATTTACAGTAGTAGCAAGTAGGGAAGATATAGGAGATCCTTTCACTATGTATAGTGTTAACCGTGGTCTTCCACCCAGCTAGCTGATTTTCAGAAAGGATGGAAAGAAGATAAGACTCTTGTTGGGGGAGGAAGGATTGTGAGTTGGATCTATAAAGCAGAGAGGTTGTGGGCGGTCAGATTCTGAGGTAAGGTGAGAGTAAGGGGTAGTAAATAGGTGTAGTGTGTGAGAATAGAGTTAACCACTACAGTAATAGAGTTCAGGAAACTTTGAAATGGGCTAAGATCTGGGGGGGGGGGGGGGGGGTTGTGAAGTAATTACACTTGCATGGAACAGCAGTTATTTACAATAATATTATGGCAACATTCATATGGCAGAGTCTATGAAATCTAGGTAATAAGGATATGGAGTACAGAACATTGAGTAGTATGCTGATAGGACACAGGTGAGTTAATGGACAGTAGATTAGTAATACGGTATAGAGAGAGATATCAGGGGAAAGCTGTCAGGTCATACAATAAAACCAGCCTAGCAAAGCAGGCTATACAAAAATAAGAGGGATATAAAAATATTGTTAAAAAAAAAAGATGTAGGAACACTGGAAAAATAATAATAATACAAATATGCAATAACTTGCAGGTTCTCTGTAATAGCAGAGTGACATTTATCTCACTGTCCCAGCTGTTGTGATGCCCCTTCTTTGGGTTCAACTTTGGTCTTTTCACCGTTCCAGGATTTTGTCTCACTTGTAGGTATTTAGGAAAAAATTTAAAAAGAAAAAAATAGAAAAGGCAGACGAAGGCAGGAAGAAGAGATAAAATTGGAGGACAGGAAGGAGGAAGGAATAAACAAGAAATCAGGTAAGAGAGGAAAAAGAAATCAAAAGAGAATAAAAACAATAAAAATTAAAAAATTAAAAATTGTTAAAAAAATAGAATCAAATTAAAAAGTCTCTTGATTTCAAAGTGGCCAAACCGGTTTTTTCTGCTCTTGCTGGCTGAGGCAGTCTGAAGGATGACTTGTTTGGCTTTTCTTCCTAGGCCCGTGGGGTTCGCACTGGCTCCGTGGCCCGTCCGCCGCCTGGCGCAACCGGCGCCACCCGCGCTCCCCGCGTTCCGGTGAGCCGGCTCGGCCCGTCTGCTGCCTGCGCGCTCACAGCTGGGGAGCAAACAGGCCAGAGCCACTGATCACTTCAGGAGAATTCCCCAAACAGTGTCTGTGTCCATTCACTCCTTCCTCTTGGGAAATTCCTCCGGATCGAGCCCGCCGCTCTCCAGTGGCCCGGTTTCTCTCACCGCCAAAGCTCCAGCCAGAACGGTGACCCTGGGAGTCCGGGTCCGCAGCGCGACTCGGCTCTGGCGTTCACCGCCTCCAAAGCTGCTCACCACCCGGTGTGCCCGCCAGCACCTGGGCTCCTCCCAGAGCCGCCCAGACCTTGCTCGGCTGGGGAGGGAGCAGCCGACCTGGCTCTCTCCCACTAACCCTACCGCAAACCCAGCCGCGGCCCCCGGGCCTGGGGCTGCAGCCCCGGGACCACACGCCTGTCCCGGGAGCCTACCTTGATGCAGCGATCTGTTCTTTGTTCTTTCGGTTCTGCCACAATCCTTGGTCCTCCGTTCTCAAAAATGCTGAAATATGTTGGTTGCTTGCCTTTCCACTCCAAAGATCGGTCAGGACTCTCTCCCCTGAGCAGAGGAAAGCCAAATCTGCTCCTTCCTACTCCGACGCCATCTTAGATCCCTTAAGTTGGCTTTCTAAGGAGGGGTGAACCCAGGCGAAGGCAGAGAGAGCCAGGAATTCTAAGGTAGGTAACTACCTGAACAGGCCTGGGGTGGGGAATTGAAATATTGGGTTGGTCAAAATGTTTGTTTGTTTCTTTCCGTAAGATGGCTCTAGTAGCTCTTAGTTTGCTGTAAATTGATTTGAAACGATTTTTTTAGATTGTATTGTGACAGCTGTCAGATCAGCATGCATTATAAAAACATCAAAATTGGTGAATATTTGTGTAGCCAATTTAATATTAAAGATAGAAGAAAATATGCAACTGTTTAGGTATATTATGCTTTATTATTTCAAAAAATTAAAAATGGAACTGAAACATAAAAAAGATTTGTGTATGGAGAAGGTGCTGAGACTGATCAAACTTGCCAAAAGTTGTTTGAGAAGTTTCATGCTGGAGATTTCTCGCTAGACAATGCTCCATGGTCAGGTAGACCAGCAGAAATTGATAGCGATCAAATCCAGGAATTAATTGAGAACAATTTACATTATACCTGATGGGAGGTAGACCACATACTCAAAATAGCCAAATCAATAAAGTTATTGGTGAAAATGAAAACATGTGTTTCTATTTTATGGAAAAAAGGAAGGGGACTTTTGGCCAACTCAATGTTTATTTTATTTTCACTTCATTCTACCTAGAACTTGAAGCAACTTCATGGATTCAATAAAACAACAAAGCACAAGCGAAAAAAAAAGTACTGGGCAGAAAATCTAGGGGGCTATGGAATAAGGTGTTGCCTAGTAGTTATAGTTGGACCTCACATTTGGGTCTGAGCTTCCTAGTGGCAATGGCAACAGAGATGTAGATATATATATTTACCTGAGCCTGTCATGTTCATGCATTTATTACTGCAGTTCAGCAATGACTATTAGCCCCTGTTTCCTTTCCATTCCAGCTTACAGGTGAAACTGAGGCAGAACCTAAGGGACTGTCTCTTGCAGGGCTTCTGTGGGGCTCGCAGAGACACAGGAGTGACCTGTTTCTGATGGCTGGGTGCACTGCACACCTCTAGGGGTCCTATGCTTTCCCTTCCTAGATGTGGAGGATGAGGGAAGGATGGAGAAAAGTGGAGTCAGAGTCCCTGGTCCCAGTGCTACCCTATGTCGAGTCTGTCCTGAACACTTGGCCTCAGTTGTGTTCCTCTGAGTCTTGGGTGTGTCATGGTGGTGAAGAGGAAGAGGGGGCTGGAGGCTGTCTTCCCACAGACCCCATTGCTGCTCATCTTCAGAAAGGCTGGTTTGTGTTCCTGGCAGGGAAGATCTGGCCAAGATGACCTACTTGACCATGTGCATCAAGGAGAGCCTCCGCCTCTACCCGCCTGTGCCTCAGGTGTTCCCGCCAGCTCAGCAAGCCTGTCACCTTTGTGGATGGCCGCACTCCACCTGCAGGTGGGAGAGGGGTACATATGCAGTTGGATCCGGGTTCTTTCAGGATGCTTCTCTGACACTCTCTATGCCTTGGTTGAATTTTTTGCACCCATGGCAAAGAACTCATGCTTGTGGTGGCCTGGGTCCATACTAGCTCTATAACATGGGGTAAACCCCTCTGCCCCTAAATTCTTTTCCTCATCTCTAAAATGGTCGAGGAGAGACCTGCTTTGCAAGGTTGCTGCCAGGAGTAAATCATTCAGGGCTATCCTGCTCTCACCATGAAAGTTGTTCCCTGAACAAGTTCAGGGGGCAATCATTCACATAGACTATGATGTGTGCAGTGCCAACTTGTACAACTCTACTTGGGGGCTTCATAAAGAAAGGTCAGGTCTGGGCACATGGTCTGCAAGCAGTGGACTGGTAGCTGTCACTATTGATAGCATAATGCTATGAATACTTGCCTCGAGAGTCAGTTCATTGAGAGCCAAAAGCGTTTTAATGTCCCTTGCGTGTCCTGCCTTGTGGTGGGGGTGGGTTCAGCCCCTTTCTGTTCCATTCCACAAATGTCTCTGTCAGGTGCTGTACCCAGTGCTGGCCTACGGGGAGTAGGCATGATGATGATCAAAAGCACTTGATGTGATGGGGTTGTCACGAACCTTCTGTCACTGGCAGTGCTGAGGCAGAGGCTGGTGTCTAGTTAGGCAGACACGACGGGATCCTGGCTCTGTGAGGAGGTGGGCCTGGCTGCCCAGGACCAGCTGGTCACCTTCCCTCTGCTCTGCCCACAGGCAGCCTGATCTCTCTGCACATCTATGCCCTCCATAGGAACAGTGCTGTGTGGCCTGACCCTGAGGTATCCCATTCCTGGGCCTGGAGGTCAGAGGGGGAGGGAGGCTGTGGGGAGTCACCCTGCTCTGGACCTGGCATGTATTTAAGCCTGGCCTGTCCTTCAGGTCTTTGACCCCTTGCGCTTTTCCCCTGAGAATGTGGCAGGACGCCACCCCTTTGCCTTCATACCCTTCTCTGCTGGGCCCAGGTAAGGAGAAGCCCCACATTTCCAGTCCCTGAGGTCTGGGGAGGTGGAGTGGAGTGTGCTGTGGGGGAATCATCACTTTGGGGAACTCTGTGATGAGGGGGGCCATGCTGGGTTGTGGTGATTCTAACACAAGGTAAGTTCCAAGGACTTTCTTCTTTCTATTAGCACATTCATGTCCCCAGCAGGGGGGAGGGGTATCTGGGTCATTGCAAGAGGGACCCCCAAGCCAGAATCCTCAATGGGAAACTACTGACCCTACCCTATGATTTGTTTCTTAAGCCCAGAGCAATCAATTGATTAGCCAATTAGTCATGCAAAAATAGTTATTGATTTTTGTTGGCCACTGACAGCACTGGATTTCACCACTTCAGACACCCCATTCCTGATGCCTCTTTGTGTTGCTCACTGCAGAAACTGCATTGGACAGCACTTTGCCATGAACGAGATGAAGGTGGTCATGGCTCTCTGCCTGCTCCGCTTTGAGTTTGCCCTGGACCCCTTGCGGCCACCTATCAAGCTGCCCCAGCTGGTCCTGCATTCCAAGAATGGCATCCACCTTCACCTGAGGCCACTGGGGCCAGGCTCTGGGCACTAGCTCTGCCAAGAGTAAGGCTCCAGACAGCCCAGGCTGTGGCCTGTCCTTGGGCACAGCCCCTCCAGGCTGGGTTGTGGAGCAGCTGTGTCTCCCTGTCCTTGAGAGGCTTGTATGATAGAAGGGGAGTTGTTATCCCCTAGACAGTCACCTCAAGGATGGTCCAGAGAACAGGTGTGTCTATGAATGCTTACTGTGCATGTATCCTAGAGTTGACTCATTCCCTCAGCAAACACGTGGAAGAACCCACTTGCTTCTAGTCTCCTCCTTTTCCTTTTGTAGTAGGCAATCTTTCTAAAATGTAAAAGAAACTTACATTCCAGTTTCAGTGATACAGTGAAGACAGTGGAAGCTGTGCCTTGAGATTCCTGTTTATGACCAGGCACTTGACCAGTCCACATGACAGAGGGGTGGCTTTGAGGCTTGGCTCTTCACTGATATGGGTGTCTTTCTTTAACTTTGCATATGTGTTTGGAAATAACATAAGGAATATTTGCCTAAAGCAAAAGTGTACAAAACCATTAATTTCTAAAGCATACACCCAGGTAACCACTGTCAAGGTGAAGGAATATGGAATATGAACTCTCAGGTATTATTTCTACCCTCCTGAGGTGGGACTCTGTGGCTTTACTACCATTATCCATGTCTGTGTCAGAGTCACCTGGTGCCCTGGGTGTATGAACTTTGGCTGGCGAAGGTGGCAGAATGACACTACAGGGGAGCTTTTAGGGAAGGGTGGTGCCTGAATCAGTCCTTGAAACAGGGTGCAGTATGAGATGTAAAGAAGGAGTTTGGGGGCAAATTTCAGCTGAGGTACATATGATGAATCAGAGGTCCTTCCCCAGTCATCTCTGCAGCATCTCATTGATGGGTACATATACCAATAGGGTTCAAGGTCTGTGGGAGGAACTGCAGTCTGCAGAATCCTCCCATCTGGCTCAGATGGTGAATAAGTCGTCCAGGACACAATCTTGCTGTTCAGGCAGGAAAGAGGGGTGGCGATTCCCTCTAGTGGAGAATGCTTAGAGTCCTTTTCCCAAAAGGCTTTTATTGGGAATGGTATGTGTAGGGTATATACAGCATACATGGATAACTCATGAATCAATGTCAAAAGGCTATAGTCAGACAAAAACAGGTATTATCTATAGATAACAATTGAAAGAACAGAAAGATCTGTCATAGGTCAGGGTCTGTAGTCGTGCTGACACCAGAGGGTCTTTAAGAGGTATTTCATGAGATAAGGAGTTAACTCCTTATGCCTTGAACTTAGACATCTGGTTTGTATCTACAGGGCTATGCAAAGTAGAACAAGCTTCAAAGGATACAATGTATTTACCAGGCCTAAACCCATGGGAACCCTTCATGTTAGAGTGGCATCATGTTTGCCATGTGTGTTTTTACCTGGTTTTCCAGGGAGCCTTACTAGCCTCTTGCAGGGCTTGTTCTTGCATGGCTACAGTCTCGGGAACCACACAGAGTGGATTAACACCTGACAAAGGTCTAACGCCATTAGTGAGATGCAATCTGGGAATGAGACAGGCATGGAGAGAGAGCAGCTGACACCAAGGGAAAGGGAAGAGGGGAGAATTCAGGCCTGGGACATGGGGACATTTCTATGTTGCTCTGAGGAAGGACCACCTGCAGACACATCCTTCATCCTATGGATTCCATGGCCCTGGAAGCTTGGCCCTGGGCCCCTGCTCACTCCTGCAAAGTCCTGTTAAGACCTAGAACTCACTGCCCACCTAAGTCTGGGATTTGGAAACCTTAGTCAGAGTGTTCACCATGCCACCAACATTCCCCTATGTCCTGGCCCTGGATAGACCTGTCTGCACAAGTGAAGGAATTGGTTTAACAGCTCTTACCTAGGAACTGAGTCCAGTCATCATAACTAACTTTGGCCCATGGGTTGCACCCAAGTCTCTTTTTTGGATTGTCAGGAGGCCTGTGAGGTAGGATTGGAGGAAGCCATTATTCCTCTTCAACAGTAAGGGAAGGAACCTGCCAAGATGCTCATCAGGGAGGAGCCTGAGTGAGCTCCTGATTCTGGGTCCTTTTGACCAAGGCTCCATAGGTAGTACTGACTCTGTCTGAGGGCTTGTGTTGCTGAGAAACAGAGTTGACAGGTCTGGAGCCTGAGGGAAGGGGGAGGCTCCATGTGGGAGGGGAGGACAGAGGATGAGTACCAGAGATGAGTCCACTTCATGCTTCCAGCTCTCTAGCACACCCTGCTGCCTCCCCTGATCCTAAGCTCTGGTGCATGTGTGTGGTACAGCGTGATGGTGTTACCCAACCCGTGGGGTGGGTCTTCCTGCTCACTGTCTATGAGGCAAAACTGCAGACAGAGTTTGGTGGGAAAGAAAGGAATCTTTTATTTAACAATTAAGAAAAGGCTATTTAAATATTTGTCATGGCAACTACTACATAAATTCAAGAATGGAAAATAACTCAAGAACAAGAATCTGTACAACTAAAGAAGGCATATTAACTCTTGTCTAAGTCACACTAAGAAAAATCTCCCTGTCACCCTCTTCCAGCTCAGTTTTTGGTTGTGCCAGGAACCTCTTCTCCCACCTGAAAGCATCATAAACATAGATGGATTAGTTGGTCTCTAGTCACTGTTTAGCTTCAGGGATCTTTAGGAGTGTGTGCCTTCAGGTCTCCTACTCCTGGAGTGGCTGTCTTCTTCCTGCCACCACTGAAAGGGCTAACACTGGCAACCCTTGCGAAGCACTGGCCAACTCTACACCCACCTACTCCACCACGAGACTCATGTTGGGCCTGAGGCCTTTGATGAGGTGGGGGCAATTTGGTGTGGGAGGATGAGGGTCTGCCCTTGACAGTACTGTGCTGTGTTGTAATGAGCTTTAAATGTTGAAGCTGGGGGTCCGTGGTCCTGCTCCTAACTGGCGGAGCCTCGTCCCCTCCCCTCCTACAGTCCCTAAGGTCCAGGGCCTAGGACTTCCTCCCTGTGCAGGAAGGAGGGGAGGTCAAAGGAAGAGGCTGTGTTTCTGGGCCCTGCCCCTTCTTAAAAATGAATCTCCAGCAAGAACCAGCATGCAACTCCCATGTTGCCAGGGCAGCACAAGGGTCTACAACTCGGCCCCTCCCCTATTTCTGGGGTACTCACCTTAGAGCATGGCTTTTAGGAATTATGGCTTATTTTTATAAGAATAAAAAAGTGTGAGAAGGAATGAATGAGCATGTGTAGGAGAGTGAATCTTGTTTAAAATTCTTGTTGCAAGTGACAGGTATAATCTGGAACTAATTTAAGAAAGAGAAAAGGGACAAAGAGAAGGCTGAGGGCCCCAGGTTATTTCACAGAGCTTAGGGCAGCAGGCAGCTAGGGAGTGGAAGGGGCAGAAGTGGGAACTGGACAGCGGCCAGGACTGAGTCTCTCATTCTTCCTGTGTACATACATGCTTTCATTCTCTTACCAAGTGTTTAGTGAGGTCTATGTGAGAATTCTCTAGAAGTTGGCAATACAGTCACAGATAAACAGACAACAGTCCCCGTCTTCAAGGAGCTGAGGGCATGTGGAGGAAAGAGCACTTGTACCCTTCTTGATAGGCACCATTCTAACACATGTCATGTCTGAGGGGCACTAGGAATCCCATAGGAGAATCTGATTGTAAAAGGACCAAGGTGTGTTCACCTGCTATAACCAACTGTGGCTGGGGTTGTATAGGGTATTCAGGGGCCCACCCTTTGTGGGGAAGGAATCTCAGAGCAGGTGGGCTTCGAAGACATCCCAAAAGGTTTTCTCTATAGTGATGAGCAAATACACAAGTGAGTAGATGAGTAGATGCATTCACTCATTCACTTATTTCATAACTATGTATTGAGCACTTGGGTCAATTGTCATCCTAGTTGCTGGAGGTCTGCTCTCATGGAGCTTATGTTCAAATGGCAGTACCACTGGGCAGACGGTCCCACCATGAGCTGAGAAATGTTCCTGCTTGAAGTATTAAGGTGGATGCTTTATGCTTCCAAATCATGTGCATTATCGGCACTGCCCTTCACCTTTGATTCAAGGTGGGGACTGACCAGTGGGAGCCTCTTACCACCCCAGCTATGCTACTTGGTCTTCTAGGGTCCCCTCCTACTGGCCCAGCAGGGATCTGGGAGACCCTGTTTCAGCACAGTAGCATGCTTTCTTTCCAACTGCTTGGTGCCCAAGCTTCCCAAAATTCTGCTCCTGGGCTTTCTCCTTTGATCCCTTTGGGGACTGAGAGGGGCTACACTTTGTTCTGCCTTTCCATTCTTCTCTCTAGCCCATTTGGGCATCCACTAATGTGTCTGCCCTCCTGTCCACCAGTTGGGACTCCCAGGTGTCCCTGAGTGTCTGTGGCCAGAGCTGGTAGAGACTCTTGTAGAGAGGATTGTGCCCATGGTGACAGGGGTCACAAACCTGTAGGCAAATACCCAGTGCCACCCTGGCCCCCAGGCTTCATCCACTCCACACAGGAAGTGCTGCTCTTGAGTTTTCCTCACCTGACTGATCCTAGGAACTGCAGCCACAAAGCAATTTCCCCAAAGGGAGATACAAGAAGGGTAGATGGACAGGTAATGGTTTGGCCACATAAGCAACAGTCAGATGTGGGCTCTGCTGGCATGGCAGGTATGCCTGTGTTGGTGGGAGGACATGGAAGGAAATGGGGCAGTTTGGGTTGTTTGAATCCCAAAGACATTAGTTCCCCTTTCTATGGTCCTTATTGGATTCTACTTAATGCAGAGAGTTTGTACCTTCCACATGGTTGCCCTTCTTAAGCATTAAAATTATTTTAAATTCATACAATTAGAGTGAGTGTAATGGTGGCTCTTGGTCTGTGCCATGCACAATACCACCATTCTAATAACTCACTTGTGTGCTATAAGTATCATTATCATGTGCAACTTACAGATGAGGAAATTGAGTCATAGAGAAGGCATTTGAAATATGTAGTAGAGCTGGGATAGGAATCTAGGTAGCTTGGTAACAGCGTCCATATGTTACCTGCCCACCTTGTCAGTTTTCATCTAGTCAAAGATTAGCTTCAGTGTGGATGGAAAATCTGGCATTCAATTCATGATTTAGCCAATAACAGAGATATTTAATACATGAAAATCTCAGGAAGTATTATAAAGGCAAGGAAAATTTGGCTGCATGAAATGTATTTGTTTTATGACTATGTAAATATTCTCTTTTTGAGTCTATATGTCATCTAAGGCCCTCAGTGTGGTGGGAAAGTCACAGGAGTAAAGTGTATTGGTGGCCTCCATCAAATCCTATCTCAGAAAGGTGAGAACTGCATCAACACAAGTCACAAGTTCTCCAAATCAATAAATAATTTGGAAGTCATTAGTACAGAGTTTGCATGAACAAACTGGGCTTTGGTCGTCCCTCTGTGGTTGACATGAAGAGTTCCCGTTTTTGGCTCCACTCTGCTGATAATCACTTGTCCTCCCTTTCTCCTCAGGCTTGTTCAATCCACAAACCCTAGGGTGGTCTCCCTAGAAGCAAGCCCCTCACCTTGCTCTGCACCCTTCCCCCAGGTACTAGTGCTAACAGAGCTGGCTGGGTAGCATCGTCTGTCACCCATCCTGCAAACTGCTCCTTTCTCTGTTAGTCTGCACAACTGAGTCAAGCATCCCTTTGTGTCAGGCACTGTCCTGGGTCTGAGGGTACAGAAAGAGGGATGATATCCTCAGCCAAAAGGAGCTCAACAGGGCAGGGGTTTGGGGTATGAGAACTGGGAGGGAAAGACATTCTTTTTACTGGTGTAAATCAAATGTCAGTACTCCTTACCTTGAACTATCCTGGAAGTCTTCCTGCTTATATGTGCCAGAACCTTGTCAGGGTTTTAACACTGCCATCACCAGCCTGAACAACCACATAGTCACAGGCCAACCAAGATGGTGGGTGCCCACTCCTGTGCTTATCCACAGCCACCCTGTGGGTGAGTCTTTCTTCCTATGAACTGACACCTTTTTAAATCCCTGTCTATCCTTTCCACATACTGTGAAACCCCACAGGCAGGGATCCATGAGACCCACGTTTATGTCCCAGGAAGCTTAGCACTTGTCAGAGGGGATGGAAATGAGTGGACACAGGCAGGGAAGCATCTAGAAGCTGTGTTCTGTGATCCTATAGCAGAGAGACTCAGTAACAGATATTGTTCTCAAAGTGCTTGGCTGCCAAAATAGCCTGCAGATCTCCCTAAGAAAGGGGGATCTGACAGACTGAGCACACCAGCACATGGGATGAAGAGCCACCACCTGAGGGGCAAACTGGGTTTTGTCCTCAATACCACATGCTTCTCACACACCAAGGCTTTGTCCCACAAACTTGGTGACCATGACCATGCTTGGCAATCCCCTGCCCACCTTGCCATCCCACTTGCTTTTACCTCCTGCTAGTGCCCAAACAGCCAGTGGGAAGGAGGACACAGGAACTGCTGGAGGGCTTTGACTAGCCACTTTCTGCACAGGTAGAGCTGGGCTGCCTTGAGCAGCAGCAGAACCAGACTGAGCAGGGAGGCCACCTGCAGGAGCCCAGAGATGCTGCCCAGGGCTCTGGTGGGGCTCAGCACAGACACACTCATGGTGCAGTGACTTCTGGATGTCTGACTGTCTCATCAAGCCAGTCTGAAAATATTGTCCCTCCCACCTGTGGGGAGGGTAGAGAGTGAGGGCAGAACTTAGAGCCACCAGAGCTGATTAACTGGGCTGGTTCCACCTTGGGGAATAGGAAAGAAAGCTTTTTTAGCTGACAGTGACATTGGTTGTGTACATTTCAACTTTCTACTCAGGAGTTCCTAAAAAATGTGTAATGAGCACCTATTATGTGCCAGCCAGTGTGCTGGGTGTCATGACCCAGCTGCAAGCAAATCACACATGAATCCTGAGTTTCAGAAATCACAGTTCGCCAAATGTTCTGTAGGTGTGGTTATTTCCTTATTATTTTTGTTGCAGAGATACAAAGTAGTTACAGGTAGGGAAGGTAGTCATTGAGAGTTTGGGCTGAGGTTAGGATCCTTCTGTGTTGTCTCTAAAACTGCCTGCCTACCTGCATTGAAAGTTTTCCCCACACTTGTCCTAGTCCACTTTTCAGTTATGACTCAAGGGGAATGTGCTGGTCAGTCTTACACTCAGGGGATTCAGCCCCAGGTCTGGCCCACTGCATATGAAGTCAGCAACTGATACTCTTTCAGCCTCAGTTTCTCCTTTCGTAGGTAGAAAATAATCTTTTTCCCAAGAACATCATAGGAATGCTCATTTATGCATTCAATCATTTAGTCACTCAACAAATATTTCTTAGAGTACACAATCTAGTAAGTAAGGTCAGAAAACAGTACAATCAAATATCATAAGGCCTTTACTGGAGGAATGAATGGTGGTCTGGGTCTACTCAGAGGAAGAAAAAAACTAAAGGAAGTGAATGGGGTCTTCAGGAATGAATAAGAGTTCATCAGGTGGAAAGTGCCAGAGAGGGGGATGGGCACTGAAGCTATCATGATCATCTATACAAGAGAAAGGTGTGGGGCAAGTTAATCTGTTTCCCTCACTGTTTTTATAATTCTCTCCCTCAATATCAACTCCAAGGCCTATAATTTGGGTATTAAAACAAAAAATATATTTGGAAAAATCCCTTGGCTGCCAGCCTCCTAAGGGGACCCATTTTCTCCTGACCTGCTCCTTCACCTGTCTACACTCTTACTCCCAACACCCTCCTCCCTGCCCTACCTTGTGAGAGGTGACTCTTCACACAACACAACTCATTCACTTTCTCCCCTAGACCCTGGGCTCCTGTCCAGACCCAAGGGCCTGGGTATGTAACCTATTACACCCATTCCTTCCCCCAGTTTTGTGGTTATTTTCCACCCCTCTGGCTCTAACCCCAGGGACCCTTGGACCCTGACTCTCCCTTACTTAGTTCAGCACCAGCTTTTCACCATCAGCATGAGGGGCAGTAGTGGACTTTGGAGTCAGAACATCTGGATGTAAATTTTAGTTGTAACTCTTTTTCAGTGGAGTCCTCTCTTCCTTTTACATAGGTGGGCTTGGTGATAGCTAACATTTACTGAGCACATACTATGTTCTCAGCATTGAACAAAGAATTTATGTTTTCTCCTATAACAATTCCATAAAATACTCTTTTATATCCCACAACTCTAGGTGAGCAAACAAGGGCACAGAGAGGTCAGCTGCCTGCCCAAGTCACCCAGTTGGCAAGGGGTAGAGGCAGGATTCAGAGCCAGGCAGCCTGGCTTCAGAGATCTGCTGTCAACCATTAACATAAAGAGATGATTTGGGGGTTGAGATATCAGACCCTACTGGCAGTCTCCAAAATTCCTAGAATGCATGTCATGTTTGATTTGCTTTATCCAGTGTTTCCATGTAGCAGATGACTCTTTCATGAACTCCCCATAGTGGCATAAATGCAAGCCTTACTATCCAGGGCAGCTTTTGTGGGAAGGGGTTGTGTAGACCATGTGACTAGATGTAAGAGTCATTGAAATAGTATTCATGGAGAATTTTTAATAATGCGAGAGAAACTTATAACAAAGTGATCAAAGCAAAATGTGCAAGTGTCTGTCAATTGTCAGCTTACCTCTTAGAAAGTTGTGCTTGCCTTGGTTCTTATTTATTAACTAGTAAGTATCTTTTTCACTCATTTGATATCCTGCCACTCTGACCAAGGTCTCCATGAAAGTGGCAACTAGGTATTCTATCTCCTCATGCTTCCCATAGCCTGGACCAGAGGACTGTGCCCACTCTTGAGGCCCAGTAAACACTGACTAATGAATGAAGGAGGGACCAGAGAAAACCTTAGACTGGATAAGTCACCACATTAAACAGACTAGAGACAGTTTTGGCTGCCATATTTTAGAAGGACATTACTATTTTTATTCCTAGATTTTTTCTGGTTCAGCTTATAGGCAACAGAAAGGCAGAGGAGCTGGTGTGGTGTCAATACACACAGCAGCTCCTGAAGCATTAGTCCTGTGAGTCAGTAGCCCCAGGAACCTCTTGTTTTCTACATTTGATAAACTTGGGTCTTATGCTGATGCTATTTATCATATTTTGTTTATTTTTGCTCCTCTACAGGCTATCTACCAGGGAAAAGACTTTTAAAACTAAATGTTTGTTTTTTTTTCTTATACAAGGGAACACACAAAACTATCATGTTTATTTTCAGCTGGGGATATCCTGTATCACTACCTCCTACCTGAAATGAGATACAGAGACAATTTTGAGAAAGTACTCAGGACCACGCACCATGCTGTCCTGCAGCTAAGTTTACAAGAAATGTCTCCTCAAAATTTGCCTAATGCTTGTACTTTTCCAAAAAACAATCACGACTCCTCCTTACTCTGCAAGTGTTATTAACCTCATCTTACAGATGAGAAAACTGAGCCCCAGTGAAGCTGATTGACTTTTTCAAGATCACAAAACAAATAAATGTTATAGTTAGGACCATCACTGCAAATTTCTAACTCCAGATTTCGTACAATTTGACTATCATTTATTTTTTATAATATTTGCTATGTGCTGACATGGTACCAAGAGCTTTCATATATTATCTACTTTCATCCTTACAATAACCCTGTCAAAATGTCATAGCACACACCACCCTCTGAGTGATCTCCCCAATGTCCTCTCAGGCCACTGTCCTACCATGAGGCAACTCCTGGAAGACACCACACTGTTTCTCACCCCAGAGCCTCTGTACTCGCTGTTTCCTCAACCTGGAATGCTCTTCTCTTACTCTTCACATAACCAGCTCCTTGTCATCCTTCAGATTTCACGTTAAAAGTCATCTCCAACAAGAGGCCATGTGGATCACTCATCCAAGCAGGCCCTCCCTATTAGTCTCTCTTATAAAACAGAATTTATTTCCTTCATAGAACGTACTAGCATTATTTTGCTTAACTGTGTACTTGTTTCTTATCAGTCTTCCCCATAGTATGAAAGGGCAGGCTAATGTCTGTCTCATTCCCTTGAGACATGTAGATAGTAAATTGCACTTATTAGGTCTTCAATAAACATGTATGGAATGACTTAACAGTGGTAGAATTGAGGTGTTATAAAATTTCATGACAAGTTGTTATTAAATTTTTAACAAAATATTTTAATTATGAAAAGAATTTTGGGGGGTCCAGTGTAGATAGAGGGCTACTGGTAGGCACTAGGTGGCTACAGGTTGGCCAGTTTGGGGTTGTTGAGCTAACTCAGGTGCAATGAGGTGGCTTGGACATGAAGCAGTGGCTCTGTGGCTAGAGAGGGAACTGAGGCCAGAGATAGATAGGACTGGGTGACAGGCTAGGAAGGGGGAGTAGGAGGAGAGAGGGGGCTCCCTGGGCCTTCCTGGGCAGGCTGAGGGACTCAGGGCATGGTAATGTTGGGTTCCTGAGTGGTCTGGCCATCTGTCACCATTACAGATCCAGCAAATAGGGAGTCTGGACAAGATAGTAACCTGGGCCCACCAGTTCTCCTATACCCACCCACTCTAGTATCAACAGTTCCTTGGCTTCCTGAACATCTGTGAATCTGGTTTTCCCAAGCCATGTATAGCCGAGGGGTGGGCGTTCTCGGGAGTGGGCTGGTCCTCTAGAGAACAAAGGGCTCAGAGCGCTATGTCAGGAGATTTCCTGGGCTCATACCCTAAAGCTGGGTAGCTGAGGCCCACACTCCATTTATCTGTAAGTCTCGTCTGGGAATCCCACAGTCCGTGCTTGACTCAATGTTTTCTTCTTTGTGAAGATCTCAAGGTTCCAAATGCTCATGAGATTTTCCTCTAGTAAATTGATGAGTGGGTACCTGCTTCTCTTCCCCTACTCATTCTAGACCTTTGGTGCTGGGAATCCTTTTCGGCCCTGTTGTACTCAGTCAGTTTTTCCATCAACTGCACTGCCTGACTTCCATGTGTCCCTCCTAAGCTAGCTGCTTAGCTGGGAGATAAGTGAGGCAGGAGAGCTGCCCACTGGCTCAGTGAGCACCTCCTTCTGGGTGTGTCTTTTTCCCTCCATAGGCATATATACTACTGCTTCTGTTTTTCAGATAAGACACTGACTAATACAGATTTTGGTACCAAGATTGGTTCTAGAGGAACAGAATCTGAAAGATGAGTTTGTGAATTTATTCTGTATTTTCTGGAATTGGTTCTCTAATATTACTAGCTGAAAAGGTCCTGTTGACTCTGTTACCAACAGTATAGAGGGCACAGGAGTCCAGAGCATGATACTGCAATAAGGATACACAGAATATCACCAGTGGATACTACTAACAAAATATTTACAAAAGGCAAGGTTCTCGTGATCATGGTTTTGATACCTTGGAACATTTTAGTTAAACTAAGGAGTATAATAAGACTGGCTCGTTGATCCTAGCTGTGTTGGAGAAGGTGGGGAAAGAGAAAGATGATGATGGGGATTCAAATTTCTAGCCTAAACTACATTTAAATGAACTGAAAGCTTCTATGCCTCCCCTGAAATAACCTTTATGTCCTGTAGCCTCAGGTCTTTGTTCCGAAAAGAGAAATGCTTCCACTGGGAGACACAATAATGATTACATTAAACTAGTAAGTAAGATGGCCACCTGGCCATTTTGGGCTCCTCATACTTCTGAATCAAAATCTGTTACTGTACTGAATTTATCCTGATTACCAAGGTGAAATTACCAATGGAGGTAGTATGTTTGTAATAAAGGTTATATCTGGGGCATCTCTTAGAACTGCCCTGTTCTGCCATGAAACTAAATACAAAAATACTCTTCTGGCCAACATAGAGGAATAGGTAGATACGCTGTGCCTCCTCATGAAACCAGAAGGACAAACAACAAATTTAAAAATGAAAAACAAACAGAAGTGACAGAAAATCGAACCGTATGGAAGTGTGACAACCAAGGAGTTAAAGAAGAAACATTCATTCAAACTGGTAGGAGGGATGGAGATGGGCAATTGTGTGGAGAGGATTCATTGCAAGCTGACTGGTGGACAGGGTGAGGTGGGGGTGACAGAGCAGGCAGTCCCACATTTGTGTGTGGATGAACTGGGAGGAACAACTAGGGAGTGAGACAGACAGAGCCACCCAGGGTTCCAGCACAGGGAAATGAAGCCTCAAAACATCTGACTGAAAAAAACCTGTGGGGGTTGAGGTGGTGAGAGAAACTCCCAGCTTTACAGGAGAGTATGTTAGAAAGACCCACAGGGTCCTAGAATGTACACAAACCCACCCACCCAGGAATCAGCACCAGAAGGGCCCAATTTGCTTGTGAGTAATGGCAGAAATGATCGAAAGCTGGCAGAGTGCTGAACAGGAGGCATTGTTCCCTCTCAGATCCCTCCCCACAGACAGCACAACAACATGGGTTGTCCTGCCCTGGCAAATACCTAACACTCCTCCCCTTGCTACATAACAGGTGCACTGAGACCAAAAAAAAAGCCCAAATGAAAGAACAGATCAAAGCTACAGAAAAAATACAAATAAGTGATGAAGAGATAGCCACCTATCAGATGTAAAGTTCAAAACACTAGTAATCAGGATGATCACAGAATTGACTGAGTATGGTTGCAAAATAGAGGAAAAAGTGAAGGTTATGAAAAGTGAAATACAGGAAAACGTACTGGGAACCAACAGTGATGGGAAGGAAACCAGGACTCAAATCAATGATTTGGTGAAGGAAGAAATAAACCTTCAACCAGAACAGAAGGAAGAAACAAGAATTCAAAAAACTGAGGAGAGCCTTAGGAAAGTCTGGGGAAACTTGAAATATTTCAACATCTCAATCATAGGGATGCCAGAAAGAGAAGAGGAAGAGCAAGAAATTGAAAACTTATTTGAACAAATAATAAAGGAGAACTTCCCCAATCTGGCAAAGGAAATAGATTTCCAGGAAGTCCAGAAAGCTCAGAGAGTCCCAAAAAAGTTGGACCCAAGGAAGCACACACCAAGGCACATCACAATTACATTAGCCAAGATTAAAGATAAGTAGAGAATCTTAAAAGCAGCAAGAGAAAAGGAGACAGTTGCCTACAAAGGAGTTCCCATAAGGCGATCAGCTGATTTCTTAAAAGAAACCTAGCAGGCAAAAAGGGGCTAAAAAGAAGTATTCAAAGTCATGAAAAGCCAGGACCTACATCCAAGATTACTGTATCTAGCAAAGCTTACATTTATAATAGAAGGGCAGATAAAGTGCTTCCCAGATAAGATCAAATTAAAGAAGTTCATCATCACCAAGACCTTATTATATGAAATGTTAAAGGACATTATTTAAGAGAGAGAATAAGACAAAAATTATGAGCAGTAAAATGACAACAAACTCACAACCATCAACAACCAAACCTAAAAAAACAAAAACAAACTAAGCAAACAGCTATAACAGTAACAGAATCATGGAAACAGAGATCACCTGGAGGGTTATCAATGGGGAAAGGCAGGGCAAGAATGGGGGAAAAGGTACAGGGAATAACTAGCATAAATGATAGGTAGAAAATAGACAGGGGGAGGTTAAGAATAGTATAAGAAATGTAGAAGCCAAAGAACTTACATGTGCGAACCATGGGCATGAACTAAGGGGAGGGAGTGGGTCTGGGTGGGAGGAGGTGTGCAGGGCAGAGAGGAATAAAAGGGGGAAAATGGGACAACTGTAATAGCATAATCAATAAAATACATTAAAAATAAATAAAATAGGAACCAAAAAGGTAAAAACAAAAAAATGCAAAAAAAGAAATCATAAAGCATAATTTTCCAAGAATGTTGCATATTTTCTTCCATCTTCAATATTAAAATGACTTCACAAAAGCTCAAAAGAAAAAAGAATAAAAGAAAAATACTATGACCCAATTCAGTCAAGACTAATAGCCAAGATCCTTCATGAATGAAAATCTGGGTCACACCACCAGGCAAAAAACCATGTCTAGCTGAGGTGCTTGGTGAGGGCAAAGAGAATATGGAATGGGTAGTAGAAGAAGGTGGTAATAAATACAAGCTATGGCCATGTGACCAGTTGCAGAAACAAGGATTGTGATTCTTTTGAGTATTTCTTTTTTAGTTTGTTATAAATATTCTTGCATGTGTGCACTTGTGTTTACCAGTTTTTCTTCCTCCTCTTTTTCCTTTCACATTCACATAAGATGTATTAATATAAGTCAATTTTAGATCACAGTATTTAAGTTACAGAACACTGAACATCATGTAATGACCTTGCATTGTGTAGAGGTGGGGAGGGTTAGAGGCTTTTAACGATACACATGGTAGTGGGCAGAAGTACAACTTTATTGTAGTCTTTAGTTGCACATTAAGTATAGTTGAACGGGATGTGTATAGAAGTCAAGTTGCAAGGGATGGACCGTAACATCAAGTTTTACGTGTCAACTTGGATAGGTGGTAGTACCAGCTGTTAAATTAAACACCAGACTAAGTGTTGCTCTGAAGGTTCTGCAGATGTGGTTAATATCTACAATCTACTGAGTTTAAGAATATTTCCTTGATAATCGAGGAATGCCCAATCCACTCATTAAAAGGCTTAAGAGCAAAGTGTTAGAAGCTAGAAAATGTGAGAAATGAGATTCTTCCTTAGAGTTTCTGTAACACCTTGGTTGTGGCTCAGTGAAACCCATTTCAGATTTCTGAACTCTTTAACTATAAGATTATAAATATGTGTGGTTGTAAGCCACTAAGTTTGTTGTAATTTGCTCTAGCATCAAGAGAATCCTAATAGAGGGACAGAAATGCAGGCAGAAAGTAAAAACACAGGAAGAGAGCAGACAGGCCAAAGGACCAGCAGGTGATTACAAGTTAGGTAGACAGTCAGAGATGCAGGTAGGTAGAGATGGAGATTAGATAAGTAAGTGGGAAGTCTGGAAAAGAGTGGGACAGAGAAAGACAGACAGTCTGATTAGCAGGAGGAAGGGCACAGAAGCTGACGACAGGAAGACAGTATGATAAGCAAGAGTCCTCAGAGCTTGTCCTTGTCCCATCAACAGTTAGAGAAGCTCTTTGAGATGCAGGTGGTTATCCCATTCTTGACTTCATTGCAAATCTTGGTAGAGATATGGGAACCCTGGAGGGATCCAACACTAGCTCAATGCAAAGTTGCGTCAAGATGAAGGCCACCTTCAGTCCCTTCATGGCAAGATGCTTCCAGGGCCAGGGAGAGAAAAGGACATGAGCAAGAGTCTTAAACCTTGTTTTGAGCTGGGTAGGCACTTGCCACAGAGACTTGTCAGAAATAGGGCATTCCAATGTGACTATCCAACCTCTTTTCTTTTAGGTCACACACACTTCTACCTCACAAGCTTTGCTTCACATTCTGCCCCTGAACTTTGACAAAGACTATCTCTCTTCCAGTAGTAGCCCTGAACTTCTACTTCTGTTCTGAGCAGGCATGAAATCCTGTGAATGGAATATCAGCCACCTACACCACCAAGTAGAGTGAATCACCCAAAAGTTAATTGTTAGTTTACTCCTTCTACAAGCAGTTTCTGGTTTCATAATATGGAGGCCAGGTCATGCCATGGCATGGATTGGGGTGGGTCATGCTCTCAGGTGTTCACCATCTAGGGGCACCTCAATCCTCAGAGAGAAAACAAGATGGGGTTGTGTAAGAATGTGAGAATAACAATAGGGAATCTTCCTGGAGAGGCCACAGGTTAGTGCTTCTCAACCTTTTGTACCATCTGCCTCCCAATGTACCATCTTGCCTCTCCCTCGCTGTTAATAATAAATGCAATTATTTATAATTTGGCTAATATCAAATCACAAAGAAGAATATATCAAGTTTATTAAAAATTTTTAAATGTGCTTGTAAATACAGAGTATTTCTTTTCCTTTATTTTTTTTTGTCAAGTTAATTCTTAAAGTTTTAAGTTTCCATGTTTGTTTACACAGGGTTTGGGTTTATCAGAATGAATGCCATTTATTATTGAAGTTATGTGGTATTTGCATTTAGAAAAATAATCTCTTCTGTTGTCCACAGAGAAGTTTGGGTCCTGTTTTACAAAAATGTTGGGACTTAGGTATATTTTTAAATTTTGAGTAATATCCAGAATTTGTTTTAGCTGGAGAAGGTAACTCTGTTGTAAGATTCAGCAGTTTAAGTGATTTAAAGAAATATGAATAGTGGTCATGTGCAAAACTACTTAGAAATAGATGATCTAAATTTGGTAATAGCGAACACCGCAAAATGTATAATTCAGGCTTATTTCCCTTTTGCATTTCTTCAGGGAAAGATGTTAATATTTAGTCAATAATGAATGTAGATTCATACTATCAAGTTTTGGTAAATTGATGACTCACTTGTGTGTCTGTGTAGTGAGAAGGACTGGCAGGAAAGGGAATGTATGATGCCTTGGAAACACCATGAGGTACAGAGGACAGACCTAGGCAAGTTACTTAGCTTCCTTAGGCTTCAATTTATTTATCTATAACATGGGTCTGGTAATGGCTACCTGGGAGAATGAAGATATATATGTATAGGTTCAATATTATTTTGATGACATTATTATTATTACAAATGAGAGTGTAGCTTAGCAAAGGCCATTATACCCAATGGTTGTTACTTATTGCTGCTCAAGTAAAACTATCATTTTTGCATTGCACCCAGTTGAAACAAATATAATGGGTTAATGAAGGCATTTATTTAACTTATTATTGAGAATTTACTTACTATTACACAAGTTGAGGAATAAAGAGCAGAAATAAAGGGAAGTTACTATTTAGTCAAGCTACTAAATTACTAAAATCAAGAAGGTTAAGGCATGAAGAAATAATTCTACTTCTGCTTTAGCTTGCCTAGGAACTTAAACTCTTGAACTCTTTATATCCACATCCATATCAATATATCTATCTATATCTATACCTACAGCATCCATATGCCCTATATATAACCCTCTGAAGGATTAAGAAAAGAATGTTTATAACTCCAGATCACCTGACATTCATTATCCAGACCATTGGATACCCAAAAGACTGTTATCTCAGAAAATCCAAAGGCTAAGAATGCAAGACTGATTCTTCCCAAAAATGTACTTTGGAACACTGGGGGTATTGCCTAGTTGCAATTCTGCTTTATAAACCCTATGACCCTTGAATTAATTTTTGTCATTATTTCTAGCCAAAACCTCCTGATTCATTTATGCTACATCAACAAAGTGTATACTTGATCAGATAACTTCAAAGTACTTTTTAAATTTTATTTTTATTAATTTTATTGAACATGCTATTACAGTTGCCCCAATTTTTTTCCCTTTGCCTCCCTCCACCCAGTTCCCTCACTCCACTCCCTCAGGCAATCTCCACATTTTTGTCAATGTCCACAGGTCATGCATATATGTCCTTTGGCCACTCTCTTTCCTATGCTGTACTTTACATCCCCATGACTATTCTGTAACTACCAATCAATACTTCTTAATCCCATCACAATTTTCACCCCCTTATCTGGCAACCATCAAAATGTTCTCTGTATCTATGATTCTGTTTCTGTGTGCTTGAGTTTCATTTTCTTTTTTACTTATTATATGTTTTTAAAGATTTTATTATTTACTTATTTTTAGACAGAGGGGAAGGGAGGAAGAAAGAGAGCGAAAAGAAGCATCAATGTGTGATTGCCTCTCATGTGCCCCCTCACTGACCCACAACCCAGGCATGTGGCCTTGACCAGGAATCGAACAGGCGACCCTTTGGTTAGAGGCTGACACTCAATCCACTGAGCCACAGAAGCCAGGACTATTTTGTTTTTTAGATTCAATTGTTCATTGATATGTATTATGGCCATTTATTCTTTATATTTTTGGTCATCTTCTTCTTAAAGAAGACCCTTTAGCATTTGAATATAACACCAGTTTGGTGGTGATGAACTCCTTTACCTTTTTCTTGTCTGGGAAACTCTTTATCTGCTCTTCTATTCTAAGTGACAGCTTTGCTGTGTAGAGTTCTCAGTGACAAGTCCTTGCTTTTCATCATTTGAATATTTCTTGCCAGTCCTTGCTAGCCTGCAAAGTTTCTTTTGAGAATCTGCTGAGAGTCTTATGGGATCTCACTTCTAGGGAAGTAATTGCTTTCTCTTCTTGATTTTAAGGTTCTCTCTTCGTGTTTACTCTTTGGCATTTCCAGTCATGATTGTCTGGTGTGGGCCTCCTTGTGTTCGTTTGTGATTATCAGCACTTCCTGGACTTGTGTGTCTGTCTCCTTCACCAAGGTAGGGAAGTTTTCTGTCATTATGTTTTCAAACAGGTTTTCATTTTTTGCTCTCTCTATCCTCCTTCCATCAACCCCATGATGCAAATGTTGGTTCACTTGAAGTTGTCCCAGAGGCTCCCTCATTTTTTTTTATTCATTTTTCTTTCTGAAGCTATGATTGGTTGTTTTTTGCTTCCGGTATATCACAGATCAGCTGATTTGTTTCTTGGCTTCATCACTCATATTGTTGATTCTCTGTAAATTGTCATTTATTTTGATTAGTGTATCCTTAGTTTCTGACTGGATCTTTTTTATGCTGTTGAGGTTCTCACTAAGTTCCTTGAGCAATTTATAACAGTATTTTGAACTCTGTATCTAGTACATTCCTTGTCTCCATTTTTGTTTAGATCTTTTCTAGTGTTTTGTTCTGTTCTTTAATTTGTGCCACATTTCTTTGCCTGCTCATTTTTGGCAGTTTCCCTGTGTTTCTATGTATTAGGTAGAACTGCTACATCTCCTGGGCTTGGTAGAGTGCTCTAAAGTAGTAGGTTTCCTGTAAGATCCAGTGGCATGGCCTCCTGAATCTCCCTGGCAGGATACTCATTCCTGTGTGGGCTGTGCACACCCTCTTATTATAGTTGAGCCTTGACCACTGTTGGTACACCCAAGGTCAGGCACCACCTGAGTTCTCTCCAAAGTCACACAGCATAAACTACAAAGTGATCTGCAGATGACTGCTGCTTGGGCAGAGGAAGAGCAAAAAGTCATGCAATAAAAAAAAAATACTCACGTTTTAGCCATAGCTTTAAGTCCTACAGCACCTCAAGGTCACTCAGCCCCCAGATTACAACAAACATTAAAAGGGCAATGTAATTTCTGCAGACAGAAGGACACATAAAGAAGGACTGCCCACAGCTGACTTGTGCTCCACTGCCTTTGGAACCATGCCCCTTCTGCAAAAGGGAAGGCCATTGAAAAAGTGAGTGTCCTAGGCTCTGAAGGGAACCTAGTGGCTCCAAACCAATGATAGCTGAAACACCTGAGAACTGATGGGGACTGCGGCCTCCTATTGCCTCCCACTGATCATCTGACCATTATGCCAGAGGAGCCTCATATAACCCTTGATGTGGCAAGTAAGCCCATTACATTTTTATTACAAATGAAACTATTTACTCTGCTCTGACTCACTCACCAGGGCCACTTTCTTTCAAAATCTCTTTGATCACTGGAGTAAACGGGCATCTTTCAACACTACCATTTCACTCAAGCCCTTGACTGCAGTCACAGAAATCTGACTTTTAGTCATGCCTTTTTTGTAGTTCCAGAGTGCCACATCCCCTTGTTAGTGAGGAACAGCTTGTCTAGTCTAGGAACTACCATAGACCTAGGATCATTTGCCATGGGAGATAATGAACCCTCATTATTATGCTTGGTGGCCAATCTAACTTCTCACCCTGAACCAGAAAATATAATAATAATTCAGAATCTGTCCTCTTCACGTGTCAACCTTGAGGCACTGGAAACTAGAATACCAGGCAGGGCATCAAATATACCCCCTGCCAAGATATCTCTAAAATCAGGGGCAGCTAACAAAAGACAATACTTCTAAAACCTGAGGCCATAAAAATGGGTTGAGCTTCTCATCAAAAATATTTAAAGCATGGGCTTCTCAGGCCTTGCCAGTTAGTCCCATGTAGTACCCCTGTTCTCCCAATACAAAAGCCAAATGGAGAATGCCAGTTTGTACAAAACCCAAGGCAGTAAACAAGGCTCTAAATCCGATACATCCTATAGTGCCAAATCCCTACACTCTCTTAACTTATCATTCCAGGAGAAGCCAAATATTTCACTGTGTTAGAATTACAGGATTATTTTCTGTATCCCCCTTCATCCTGACTTCTAGTACTAGCTCGTACTTGAATGGTATGAGATTCCCAGTTTCCCAAACTAGGAAAACTTGACACTATAACATGTCTGTGCTCCCTTGGGGCTTTCATGGAAGTCCCATTTGTTTAGACATGCTTCAGCCAGAGAGTTTAAGAGAACTCCAATTAGCCATTGGGACCTTCCTACAATACATTGATGGCATTAATTTCTAGTACTAATAAAGGATACTCAGATAAAAATTCCATGCTGGTTTTAAACTTCCTCACAATAGAGGATATAAAGTCTTTTCCAAAAAGCTCCAATAACCTCCCAGCAGGTTCAATGCCTATCATACTTAGGTACCACCAGAAGCACAGATCCTGTCCACCCAAAAAACAATGGGCCACATGGCTCTCAGAGTCCCAAAAGTAAATGCAACTCGAGGATTTTAGGAAAGCCTGCTTCTGCAGACTATGGATACCAGGTGTTGGCTAATTGCTAAATCTCTATATGAGGCTTTAAAGAGACTTGACAAAGGACTATAGCCTGGATCCTCAATACCAACCATGCAGTGTGAGGGATTAAAAGTCAAGCTCAGCAGTGCACCTACATTGGGGCTGCCAAATCTACAGAAAAAAATCAACCCTACATATAGCAGGAAAACTAAGAAATAGCACTGGGAGTTTTCACCAGAAATTTTCCTGACTTCAAGACCAGAGCTTACTTTTCAAAATAATTAGCTCCTATAGCAGCCAACTGCCCACATTATTTAAAAGCCAGAGATGCCACTGCTCTCCTTGCATGAGGGGTCAATATCTTACCCTGGGGACAGCCATGAGAATACAAACCCCTCATCAACTACAAGCTCGTGTTAGAAATAAAGGGACATCAATGGACTCACAGGGTGAAGGCTAGTAAATACTAGGCTTTCCTCCCCAACCTCTCCTGAATTAACCCGGAAGGTTTGTCAAACTCTCAATCCTGGCACCCAACTACCAATAAAACACACAAATCCAGGCGACACACTAGTGCATAGGAACTATTGAACAAGTATATTCAAGCAGGCCTGACCTAAAAGATGAAGCTTTACTTAAGTCCTGAAGCAAAAGGTATAATGAAGGTACCTAGCAGAAAGGCCAGGTACCTCACAGTTAGTCTTCAGGAAGTAGTAGAGATAAAACTCCTACCCCTACTACTTCAGCCCAAAAGCTGAACTCATAGCACTCACTAGGGCTTACAATTAGGAAAAAACTCAGAGTTAATATCTACACTGACTCAAACTGTGCGTGTCTAATATGTGCTCATGCCGCTATTTAGAAAGAGGCCTTTTACAGCAAAAATATCCTCCATAAAAGACCATAAAGAAATTTTAGAACTCCTGACAGCTGTGTACTCCCCCGAAGAATTACCAGTAGTACACTACCAGACCACCAAAAGGGGAACACAGATAGAATCAAGGCAATACACTGACAAGTCAGGCAACTAAGATAGCGGCTCGGTCTTCATCAATTGCCCTAGAGACACCTCTGTTCCCCAACCTCCCTCAGCCCCTTGAAGGTCTCCCTACTCCACTGAGGTCTCATGGGCCTTAGAGAATGGGTTTTCTAGAGAATGGGATTGCTAGGAGACAAGGCAGGCTGATGTCAAAGAATACACTTTTATTAACATGGAAATACATTAAAATGCTCCACAAGTGAATCCACTTGGGGAGAGATGCTCTGTAATACCCTTGTCTCCTGGCTGTTTGTGACACAAAATTTCATAAAACCATAAAGGAAGTAACCCTAGGGTGTATGCCTTTGCTCTAAAAATAACCCACAGAGTCACCTCCCTCCTCTTCCCCTCCAGATACCAATACACAGCCAGGAACATGCCCTGGTGAGGATAAGCAAATTGGTTTCACCCAGATGTCCACCTAAAGCTGGATTTAAATATTTGCTAGTATTTGTAGACACTTTCACCAGATGGACTGAAGCCATTCCTACCAGAGACAGAAGAGCTACTGAGGTGGGTCAAGTACTTACTAAAAGAACTCTTACCTAGTCTGGTCTACTAAGAAGCTTATGGAATGACAATGGACCCCCTGTAGTAGCAAAGATTATACAACAGCTGGCTCAAGCTTTAGGAATCAACTATCACACAGATTCTGGAGATCCTTAATCCTTGGGTAAGATAGGAAGAGCTAATCAAACCCTAAAGAGGACTCTAGTCTAGCTATGCCAAGAAACCTCAAAGTCAGTGGTGTCTGTGACACCTTTAGGTCTCATGAGGATGAAAGCTGCACCTAAAGGAAAGTTTTCAGGTTAGCCCCTTTGAACTCACCCATGGCAGGCCCTTTCTCAGATTCTGACCTGCTAATAGATGGAAATCCTCCAGCTGTGGTCTTACACCACGAATCTAAGATGGGTGCAAAAACATTATAGGAATATGGAAACAAAATTCTGCCTGCCCCCAATAAAGACTATCACACAAACAATTTAAACCTGGAGACATGATCTACTTAAAAACCAGAGGGAAAACTGTCCTGAGTCCCAACTACAACTCCAGATGGAAAGTCATGTTAGGTCCTAATAAAGCCCCCACTGCAATACAGCTCAAAGGATACCAGGTGGGTTTCACTTGTCTCAGATTAAACCTGTTCCTTGTGAGTCCCCACAGGAACCACAACTTGAGAACTATTCTTGTGAACCCACTGAGGACCTCAAACTCCTCTTTGAAACACAATCTGCCCAGGCCAGTGTGGCTCAATTGGTTGGAGCACCATCCCATACCTGAAAGGCTGTGGATTCAATTCCTGGTCAGGGCACATGCTTTAGACTGCAGGCTTGATCCAGGTGTGTATAATCCCCAGTTTGGGCACATACTGGAGGCAACCAATCATGCTTCTCTCTCACATCAATGTTTCTCTCCTTTTATCTCTCTAAAAAGCAATGAAAAAATGTGCTTTGGAGTGAGATTAAAAAAAACACACCTGTTTACAGATAATAATTTAATAGATAGGTCTTAATGTAATTGTCTTTCTCATATTTCTGATACTCTTCCTACTAGCCTGTTCATACGCTCAGCCTCCTCTCCAGGAAAGAAATTTTTCTGTCCCCGTTGGATTTAAGCTTCTCAGATAAAATCCCAGGTATTTCAGCTACACTAACTATCTTGGTCAAATTTGTCACCTCTAGGATAAACAAATCCGAGTCAAGATGTGACACTTCAGGATTCCAGCCCATCCCTGCTTAGATAGAGTCAGCCAATAGCCTCTCTGCTCAGTCTCAGATCCCATTCCCTTGTCCCCCTTGGGTCCGGCAGGGAGAGATGTCCATATCCTACATAAGTGGGACCATGACCTTGTTAGCATAAATCAGTTGCTGAAGACAAACTGTCCTCCCTCATCAACTCTAAAAGATTTTAGGGATTGAAGTCTCTAATGGGGCAATGAAGCAGGATAGTAAGAAGATAGGGAAATTCCTTGACAAGTGGAATAAGGGGCACAGAGAAAAAATAATTAAACAAGGACAAATATTTGAGCAATTTATAGCCAGCAAATGAATCACAAGGTTTCATTTTTTCTGACACTTAGGAGCAAATGGCTTACACAATCCAGACCCTCCTGGGGAAAACTGACCTTGATCCTGGCTCCTCTTCAGTCATGTCCTTTAAAATTGCAGCTGACCAAAATAACCCTGACCCCTCTATACCCATTGTGATGAACAGTATATTGAAGGAAATATCTGAAAATCTGATGAATATTCTGTTAAAACCCTCCTGAGACCTATGCTAGAAACCTGGCTGGCCAAAGAAAGGTAAAAAGCCTCAACACAAAGCAACCACGCTGCTCTCTCTCTGGGGCACCCCATGCTTCATATTTCTGCTGTCTTTCTTCTGAATTCTAAGTGACCCCATGAGACTTGCAACCAGAGGAGCAGTGGGCAGCAGCATTTCTTCCTGGCCTAGCCCCCTAAACCTGTCTCCAGGGCCCCCTTTTCTCTGACTGTCTCTCTCCTGTTGTTTCTACCTTAAGTCCTTCCTTTGTTTCACTGTCCCCAGCTTTAATAAACAACTTTCAAAATCAGCTGCACTCGTGTTGTGAAATGTTTCCTACATGAGGTCAGGAACCCAAAACTACCTGTGGGCCTGAGGCACACAGCACACCTGCTCTGGACCCACAACCCATCCAGTGACAGTAACATGAAGAAAGAAGATAGGACCTTGGAATTCTCAGTCTGGAGGGAAGGGACTTAGAGCAAGCTGCTTTTCTTTTTTGGATTTAATGTCCTTTTTTGTAAGAAAGAATAAGTTTTAGATAATCCAAACAGATCCTTCCAATAGTAGCATTTATCCATTGCACTGCATCCCTTTCTTTATCTCTCTGTCCCCTCCACCAGATTTTGAACCTCCCAAGGAAAGGCTTATCCTGAATCCTTCTTTGCTTCCTGGCAGTGCCCAGCAATGGCCAGTGTCCAGGAGGCAGCGGTGAGAGTAGGGACTGGCTCTATGCCTCTTCCCAAACATTTCCATTCTCTTTCCTTCAGGCTATTAAGGAAGAAAATAATGGAACTATAGATTTTTTTTGGACCTTTGCATGAAATCTGCTTTGTATATTTCATGAGTTCATCATATTTTAAAAATTTGACAAAGTCTTGTGCATCAATTGTATAAACCATTATTTTGAGATGCTGTCAAATAACTTCTAGCTGGTGGATGGAGGTAGGAAGAGGTGGAACGGTCTAGAGAAGAAAGAACTGAAGCAAGGAGTGGCACAAAATGGAGCATTCAAGGGGCCAGTACTTGTTCCAGAGAAATCATCACCATTTAATTCTGTCTTAACCATTACATGACAAATAAAAGTTGGTCCAGGGACTGGGATAGGAGTGGGAGCCAGTGACAGGGAGGAGAATAGGAAGTGATAACAGAGATTGGTTATTGTTCATGCCTGTGCCTATCTTAGCATAAATAAATGAATGAATGAATGAATGAATGAGTTTTGGACAATTCTTATAAAGAAGATTGGGAGTGAGGGATGACAGCTTAAGGGACTGAGTCTGTTGGATCCTACTTCACTGTTGGATAAGCAATTTAAAAAAACTCTAAATAAATTCTAACTACTTTAGTACATTTACTATTGTCTATGCTCTTGAAGTTATATCTTGTATCCAGGGCTGACTTCTTGAGCATGGAACCTGAGCAGTGACACAGGATTTTGCACTCAGATGGGTATGTGCTTGGTTTAATGTTCTGTTGTCATCATCTTGTTAACACTTTTTACAAGGGGTCCCACATTTTTATTTTGCACCGAGTTCCATTAATTGTGTTGTGGGCTCTGATTGTATCTGTGTGGTGGAACTACTATACAATGGTATGCTGCTCAGCGTCTCTCCTCAAGTCAGAGTTTAGGGTCCTCTGTTGGCAGCTTGAAATAGGACATGGTGGACATCCTCAAACTTTGGAAATCAGAGGGTGCATCAGTTGTAAAACTTTTACAAGCACACCACTGGACAGGCCACACTATATAAATATAATGGTCATTCATGCCCACCAGCAGCCCACAGAACCCTATGGGTTTTGATAAAATTTCAGAATAGAAAAGAAGGTCTTTTGGTATAGCAGTTTATTTTTATTTGCACAGCAGTTTTGCATAGCATTTATTTGTGGCAATGAAGAAAAAGGATGTCCTCGATCTTGGCATTATTTCAACACCTAGATTCAAATCTCCCTTGATTGAAGTCTGTCCCATTTGAAATGCGTCACTCCAGGACTGTATAAGATGTCCCTCTGAATGGAGGTTTGCATCAGTTGATAAAGGCTTAGAAATCCGGGACCTTGAGCCTGCCTCCTCTGGCCAAGCCTGAGCTGCTACTTCCACCACTCTTCCTCTTGCCCGGGGAAGGAGGGAGCTTCCCGGGGAGCAGAGACGCAGTGGCCTGGGTGGTCCTCCCCAACCACCAGGCTTGGAAAGATCACCCTCTCCCGGGATCCCCGGACACTGCCGCCAATCAGCAGTGCCCAGTCATGGAGTTCGCCTGGCTGGACACGCGCTGGGCGAGGCCCTTTTACCTGGCGTTCGTGTTCTTCCTGACCCTGGGGCTGCTGCAGGCCATCAAGCTCTACCTGCGGAGGCAGCAGCTGCTGCGAGATCTGCGCGCCTTTCCCGGTCCAACCCCGCACTGGTTCACCGGGAACCAGAAGGTAGATGGAAGGGCGGGCGGGGCGAGGGAGGATGCTGGAAAGGCGGAGGGCGGAAAGGCTGCTGTGTCCTTCCCTTTCTCCATCCTTCCTTGCCGCACAGACCTCTCTGGCCCAGCTGAGGCTCTCCGCGTCTTTGTTGCGCTAGGCTTGTTCCCTCACAGCCCTACAGGGAAAGGGACACACCCTGGAGCCATTAGACGGGAAGCTTCGGTGGCCAAAGAGGTATTTAAAAAGCCTGATTGGAAAAAGAAAGCTCGGTGTAACTCCAGACTGTTTCTGCTTCACCAAGCTCTTGCACATATGCACTGCATTTTAAAAAGGCCTCCACATATGTTGCTAAATTTTTAAAGTATTATCCTAAATAATATTTATTAATTGAAGAAAATTTGCAAAATTAGACGCAAAAGTTGCAACCTTTATCCATTCCAACTAGAGAAAAATAATTTTCTTTTCCTAAGATTCTTGTGAAGCAGGGAACAACCCCAGCCAATCACTAAAACATTATTAACTGGTTTAAATCTGTAGTGTAGAGGAAGGCTGGTACCTTTTGGTCTACCCTGCCTCTAAATCCACTCCCACCCCTGATTCCTTGTTTTATTAAAAACAAACTACTAATTCTTTTCAATGCATTATTTTCTACAAGCATTGTAGAAAACAAAAGGTGAGTTACAAAGCACTCTACACTAATACTAGCTTTTAATTGCCTATGCATTTACCTTTATTGAGATCTTTATTTCTTCACATGGCTTTGGATTTCTTCATGTGGCACACAGCTGACACACAGTTGTCTGAAATAGATTAAGATAGATTATGCACATCGAACTACAATAAATCCTGTATTTTACCTTAGGCAGTAATTTGGATGTCTTCGTTTTTGAAACCTTTCACTAGTGTGGACTCTGGTCAAATGTGTTGAGTCTTTTTTCACACCAGCCTGGGGCATTTAGGCTGACATCAAAGTAGGGAAGAATCACTGGCTAACTGAAATGTTTTCAGTTGTCAACAGTGGAGAGAAATCAGACTGGCCATGATGCAGGGTTTTGGGGTTTTTTTTTTGTTTTGTGTTTGTGTGTTTGTTTTTAGAGATGGGGAAGTAAGGAGAAAGACAGGTAGAAAAACATAGCTATGAAAAGGGACTGACTGAACTTGCAATTTAGGCATGTACCCTGGCCAAGAATCAAACATGTGACCTTTCTCTTTGCGGACAACACCCAACCAGCTGAGCCACACCAGTCAGGACTGTGATGCAATTAGTTTAAACAGTCTTCTTCCCTATCTCCTTCTGTTCATCAGGGTAGAATAGGCATGACAGTTTACTTACTGTGAGGACATGATGCTTGAATAAGGGCTGCACAGGGGCAGGTGGAACAGTTCATAGGAAGAGATGGTAGTAGCTGAGAGTTTTGCATTGGAGTTTCCTTCAAGTTTCACACACTTGTATAACTGAATCTCCTGCTGTTATGTGGCAAAAGAATTGAATTTTCTTCTTAGATGGAATTGGTGTGTATTTAGAGAGAAGCATTTACTATTAAGTCATTAGGGAAAAATCACTCACCAACAATTAGAGAGAGGAAAAGGGAGAGGGAATGGTGAGGAGGACAGTGGGTCATGTTCAACCTGCTACTAGTTAGTTTTCCACATGGGAAAAAAATCTTTTGCAGTTTCCATATGCCACTCCTAATCCAAGTGTGTGACCTTGGCAGGTGAGGCAGGGTATGTGACTTGGCTCCCTTCACCCTCTCAGTTGGGAAAACAGCTCACAGTGTATGTCATTTGACAGAGACTTGGTCTGGGGATAGGACATGTATTTATATTGGGAAGATAAGTAAACTATCCTTGTTTAGAATTTTTTATACTCCAGCTTAGAAATCCCAAGGAAAGCATATTCACCCACTTCCAGAAAAGGGGTCAGGGCCCCTGCCTGGTGACCTTATCCAAGCCCTGAACTCACTTTAGTCTGCACGAGCACATGAGTCTAGACTGGCTGGCATCTCTGATTTCCCTTGCTTTTTCCATTGCAGTTAGTTCTGGATGGTAACTTGGAGGAACTTGAGGAGGTTGTCGGAAAATACCCGTGTGCCTTTCCCATCTGGCTGGGCCTTTTCAGCATTTTTCTATATCTGTGACCCAGACTATGCAAGGACATTTCTGAGCAGAACAGGTAAGACAAGGAGTGACTCTAAGGAACCTCATCCTCCTAAGAGTGATATGCACAAGCCACCAGCAGGATTCCAAAGGAATTCTGCAGCAACGACTAGTATTGGGCCTTAAGAGACACTGAAGCAAGTGTGAAGAGGTTTCCCACCAATCCTGAAGGGCATTCCCATGTCATCCCCCTGTCCCTGTCTAGTTCAAATTCTCATAGGCCCTTTTAGGTGACTGTATCTTAAAGCCCAGCTGGCACCACCAGATCACCAGAGGCTTTCTTTCCTTCTTTGGTTTTGTGACTTCAGTGTCAGCCGCAGTCCCCACCCCCAGCCCCTTTCTTGCTCAGGAGTCTTCAGAGGGATTCCAAGGTAGCTCTGCCGTGCTGGTTCAGTATGTAACCCTGAAGACCAGATCATGACTTTACTCAGTCTAACCTCCTCAAAATGTGTTTTGCATATTCTCAACTGTGTTCCCTTTTGGGGCTGAGTCCTTTGACTCCCACATCCAATTCTTTTTCAAGGCTTCCATGGTACATTATCTTATAGCAGCATTTAAATGTCCAGTCTTTGCTCCATCAACTTTGTAAATTAAGGTCCAATATTTAAACCTTTCTTCCCTGTGCCATTGTCTCCATCACTCTTAGCAAAACCTCATAAAAGAAAACAGGCTTTCCATGTTTCCTGTTTCCCCAGTTCTCTTGGATTGGTCTCATGGTCACCTCTTAAAGGGCTAGAGCTGTAAAGCACCTCCATGTTAGAGTTCACGAGAACCCCAATAGGCATTTGTACTTTACTTTCCTGGTGTGTCTCCAACCCCTGTGTAATAGGTAATTTGCTTTCCAAGAGACATATGATAGGTTGTCCCAACTCTGTTTGGAATTTTGTAACCTATGAATAATCTCTATGTGTGTGGTAGGAAAGTGTAAAGGAGGAAAAGATCTGGGTTTGTGTACCTGTCTGACTCATGGACCTCTCCTCTGATTCCTGAACCTAGACTTTGGCCATCTGCTCCAACCCCTGCACCTGCCAAGGGCTGCAGGGAGTAAGTCCTGGGCTTCATTTTGCTATTTGTGGTTAATGCAGGCAAATGAGGAGAAATCTCACCAACTTTGATAACTTTCCTCTAATGCTGTCTTTTGTTTCTGCTGGTTTACTCTGCAGATCCCAAGTCCAAGTACATATACAAGTTCTTGATTCCGTTAATCGGTATGTATGTTTAACTGAAAGGAGTGACACACTCTCTTGCTAGAAGTCCCCTATTGTATAGTAGAGAACGTCCTAAAGGAACTCAAGTCAGAAGTCAAGAATCATTAAGAATATGGTAGATCTACAATGCAGGTTATCTAGGGGGAAGATCAAGAGGGCATGCTAAGGTCAACACAGCGACAACTTCCTAGGAAGCCTCCTTGTCCATTTCCCCCCCCCTAAAATCTGATTCTCAAGACATAATGTGTGTTTTGTCTCATTTTTGTCCTTTCAATAGTGCAGCTTCACCATCCACATTTTTTATGTTATCCTTTCTTCTCTTTTGTTTTCTTGTCTCCTCCCCTTTCTTTTTAGAGTTCCCTATTTCGTGCATGCAAATCAGTACAATTTGCCCTAGTAGTTTGTAATATTCTATGAGCATTTAAATTAAGACTCTCAGTCATATATTTGATGTTTATGTTAGAGAAGAAGGGAATTAAATGAAAGAATATGTGTTTTGTAGTTATAGCTACTCGGATTTGAATCCTGTCCCCCCTTCCCACTGATGAGTATGGTCTTTGGAAAGTCAGTTAATCTCCCTAAGCCTCTGTTTCCTCACCTTTGAAAATAAGGAAGAGAGTCACATCTCTAGAGTGTTGTGAGGATAAATGAAACACACATTCATGTAAGCATTGCAAGGCTGGTATGTTTTTTAAACCCTCAGTGAATGATGGCCATTATATATCCATAAGCTTTAATGTTCTTTTAAAGCCAAATCTTTAATTACCCCCTGGTGCAGAATATTTGAGGCATTAGCCTTAATGAGTGTTTCCACTTTGTATCATTTATGAGTGTGAAGCACAGCTTAGGGCTTGAGGAGAGATATCGGGGGACATAATGGACACTCTTGTCTAGTTCTTGTGAAATTTATGTTCATTCTATGGTTGGGATTGGTTTAGAGTGAGGTAAGATGAATTTTCCTTTGTTTCTACTGTAGCTAGACATCAGGCTGGTGCTTTATATATACCTTCATTTAATAAACCAAACAATGAAGTAGATATTTATCACCTTGATCATTGAGAAAACCAAGCATCAGGAAGTTTAGAGTGACTTACCTAATAAATACAATGGGTAGTAACTGATGATTTCAGGGATGAACATTCTCATAAGGCTTCATAAAGTGGGTTTTTTCTGGCACTGCTAAATACATTCATCCCAGGTATAAACATCAAAATTTACTTTGATGCTTAAAATATGAGCACTATTTAATATTCTACTATGTTGTGTTTTGTGTATCATGGTCACATATGGGGTGTGTTCCTCACCTCTCCTTGACCGATACCTTCTAATAAAGTGCTTTTTGTGCCTTTTATTTCTCAAGGAGAAGGACTACTGACCTAAAGGGCCCATCATGGTTCCAGCACCGACGTCATTACTAACTCCTGCATTTAATTTTAATATTTGAAATCCCATGTCAGTGGGTTGACCCAGACTGTGAACATAATGCTGGTATGTAAAGGGATCCTAGTGTGATGTGTTTGCAAATACTTCTAACAGGGATTGGATTACACATGTGTTTTAGTGGGTAGTGAAATTCAAAGGGGAATGATTTCTAGAAATTATCCAATGTACAAGTACCCACTAGCAACAGTTTGTATATACCTTTGCTACGGTCTTTTGGGTGATAAAAAAAAGATGATGGTCTGGTTTTTCTTAGGTATTTTGAGAACCTATGGAAATAAATCAAAGTAGTAAGATTCAAATGGTAAATGCTCTGAGTGACAGCCAGAAAAATTTAAGGAGCTATAATAGCTTCAGATTCAGAGGAGACTCAGATTTATCATGAAACATGAGCTGGATTTGAATACATGAATAATATGGATGAGGAATTTAGGCAGAGTGAGTTAGCATGAACAAAGTATTGGTGGTTGGAATGAACTTGCCTGATGGCCATAAATGACTGGACAAATGACTAAGTGTCTATATTACAGTCAGAGATGTGAGTTTCCTTGTAGATAACAGAGGATCATTAGGAGGTGACCTGCACTCTTCCAAGGGGGCAGGAGGAGGATGCAGAGGAGTGTTCCTATGGGCAGTCCCTGATGCATACACAAGTTCTATTCTAAAAGCCCCCTTGTACATGATAGCATTTTAGATTGTACTTATTTAAAAATCATACAAGGAATGCACTAATATAGTTTCATCATAAACACTTCCTACAACACAAACAAAACCAAAGTTTTTTCTGCCTTCATCAGCAAGCCTATTCCTTTCCACAAGAGAAACCTACTGATTGGCTGGGTTCTCAGCCTCCCTCACAAAGGTGAATCTAACCTCAAGTCTGCTGGAACTATGGTGCAAGTGAGTACCAGTATGAGTTGTCCAGGCAGGGAGCTTGATGTGCAGGTTAGAGTGGGAGAGGGCATGCTCTTTTGATTCAGGCACTGTTCCAGTTAACACACTATTGCGTATCGCCCAGTGGTAGTATTTGAGTTTATCTCCATTTCAATAAACATTTCTGTCTCCCTTCTAGGTCCCACATTTCCCCGAATTCCTGTCAGAGCTCTTCCCTCTGCTGAATTGTGCCAAAGTACCTCTAGCTTTGAGTCTTCCCTTTGCTCTCATTTCTTCTAAATTCATTGTTTGTATTCAGTAAAACCTTACATAATTCAGGGTGAAAGCAATTGACTAACAGTTGACACTTAAGTAAAAGCAAGAAAACCATCTCTTTGCATTTTCTTGTGTGGCCTTCAAATCCTTAGCATGTAGCTGTAGGCAGAGGTGCTTAAATGTCAGTTGATCTGAACTTACACATTGAGATTTATTTGTATTTTTCACTTAATGCCCCAAGTTTAAGTGTGCTTATGGTGGTTGAGAATAGTGATGGATGGGTTAGTAACTGTTTGGAAACTAAAGATAGAGGAAGCCCTGGGAAGCCCCTTGTAATTACAGGTCTTGTACCAGAGATTATCTGTTTTACTGGAACTCTGATCTGTTTCAAAGCAGAGCTATGGCAATAATTGATAGGCCAGTGATACTTAAACTCAGCCATTTGCTGGGCACCTCTTGTGTTCCATGCTCTTTCTTGCCCAGTGGGATGAGTGTTTTCCCTGTGTTAATAATGCCAAGTAAACAGCTTATTTGCCTGTGTGGATTTTGGCTCCTGCTAGGTCAGGTTTGTCTCCATTTCAGCTTAAGGGCAGTGTCAGGGAGAGGTCTTCAGATAAAGACACTTTGATGGTGATGTTGTTCATCTTGACTTCCTGTATCAGAGTAAATGGGAGAAGATGTGCGGCACTCAAAATACACTTGTGGAGGTCTCTGGGGACATCAGCTTGATGACTCTGGATACACTCATGAAATGTACCTTCAGCAAAGAGACCAACTGCCAGATAACAGGTCAGTAACAGGAGGGCAAAAAAGACACTTGTTTTGCCATCATCTAAGTCATTATTGATATTTATCCCCACTTTCTCTCCAGCTCCCATGATGAATATGTCAATGCACTATCTGAAGGCTCCAAATTGTCTTTAAACGCGTGTACACTTCCTTGCTTCACCATGACATGATTTTCAAATTCACCACAGCTTACCGCCGCTTACAGAAGATAGCCAACATTCTGCATCAGTATACAGGTATTTCTAGGGTCTGAGTGCCCAAATGTATTCCTTTGTCATAACCATGTTGTGTCTGTGTAGAGGAGCAGACTTCAGTGTGAAAACAGAAAGCATTTTTGTTCTTAATGGAACTTTGATATGGACATTGCTCCAATGTAATGCAAGTCCTTAGAAGAGCTTGCTACATCCACAATCGTGGTCTTATGAGAAGTTTTCAACATTATATAATTTTTGTTTTGCACAACTCTTATTAACACAAATATAATATAACAGGTGGGCACTTACTATTTCAAAACGTAAATGGCATTTAGCTTTTTGCACCATGATTGCAGTAGTAATGAAAGTGAAAACATTCATGTATCATAGGAATGATTAAGGAAAAGAATAAATGGGGACATATGTTCAAAAAAGGGGAAAATGAGGAGTAGTCCAATGGGTGTAAAGTTTGAGTCATGGAAGATGGACTAATTCTAGAGAGCTGCTCTACACATGGTGCCTATAGTTAAACAATACTGTATTGTATGCTTAAAAGTGTGTTAAGTGGGTAAATCTCAGAATAAACCACTCTTACTAGCATAAAAAAAATAAAATGAAGTTAAAAAAGAAGGGTTCAAAATAGCCTTAACAAATGTAAACTAAAAGTGAAAGCGATTAAACTTTCTAAGCAATTCAACATTACTTTTAGTGAACACCATAGTACAGAATGTTTACCAAGCAGTTAATTCATCCTACTTTAGCCCCAGCACTTACCAGCAGTGTGACTTTGGGCAAGTTATTTACAGCTTTCCCACAGTCTCATCTGTAAAATGAGGATAAAAGAGGACCTAGCTCATAGGTTTGTGGTGTGATTAAATATGTTAATATATTTAAAGTACTTCAGACAATTCCCTGGAACTGCATAAATGGAAACATAGAAGATTTTCCCCTAGGAAATTTGCAAGGTACATCCTTTATCAGATAGTTCATTGACGAAAATCTTCCATTCACTAGGTTGCCTTTTCGTTTTGTTCATGGTTTGTTTTGCTGTGCAAAAACTTATTTGTTTGCTATAGTCCTATTTATTTATTTTTATTTTGTTGTTTTCCCAAGCAAAATAATCAGAAAACATTGCTAAAAGCAATGCCACAGTATTTACCACCTATGTTTTCTTCTGGAGTTTTATGGTTTCAGGTCTATCATTTAAGTCTTTAATCCATTTTGAGAAGTTGGTCTAGTTTCATTTTTTGTATGTATCTGTCCAGTTTTCCCATAAGTCACTTACTGAATAGACTGCCTTTACCCCATTGTATATTTTTGCCTCCTTTTTTACAGATTAATCGATCACATAGGCATGGGATTATTTCTGGGCTCTCTATTCTGTTCCATGAATCTATGTGTTTGGTTTTGCCAGTATCATGCTGTTTTGATTACTAGAGCATTGTGGTATAGTTTGATATCAGGTAGAGTGGTACCTCCAATGTTGTTCTTCCTCAAAATTATTGTGACTATTTGGGGGTCTTTTGTGGTTCCTTATATATTTTGGATTATTTATTTTAGTTTTATGAAAAATGCCATTGATAGCTTGATAAGGATTGCATTAAATCTATAGATTGCTTTGGTCAGCTGAACATTTTAAAGATGCCAATTCTTCCTATCCATGTGCACAATATATGTTTCCATTTATTTGGATCTTCTTCAATTTGTTTCTTCAGTGTTTTATAATTTCCAAGTACATGCATTTTACCTCCCTGGTTAAATTTATTTCTGGGTATATTATCTTTTTGCTTAGTTTTAAATGGGTTTGTTTTCTTAACTTCTCTTTCTGATAGTTCATTATTGGTATATAAAATACAACCGATTTCTGAATAGTAATTTTTCATCTCATGATTTTACTGAATTATTCCTCAGTTCCAAGAGTTTTGTTTCTTGCATGTGTAAAAATTTTAGGATTTTTCTATATCTGGTATGATGTATCTACAAATAATGGCAGTTTTACTTCTCCCTGTCCATTTTGAATGGCCTTTTATTTTATTTTGTATGATTGCTTTAGCTAGGACTTTCAGTGCTATGTTGAATAGAGTGGTGAAAGTGGGCATCCTCGTCCTGTTTCTGATTTTAAGGACAACACTTTTACCTTTTTCACTGTTGAGTATTATGTTAGCTGTGGGTTTGTCACATTTCGGCCTTCATATGTAAAGTATGTTTTCTTTGTTCCTACTCTGTTGAGAGTTTTTGTATAAATGGATGCTGGATTTTGTCAAAAAGCTTTTCACCATCTATTGGTATGATCATATAATTTTTATCATTCATTTTGTTTATGGATATACAGTATTAATTGATTTGGAAATGTACTGGCCTTTCATCCGAGGAGTAATTCCACTTGGTCATCGATATGACCTCTTTATGTGGTTATTGAATGAAATTTGCTTATATTTTGTTGAATATTTGCATCTATGTTCATCAGGGATATTGGCCTCTTTTGTACAGTCTTTGTGTGCTTTTGGAATTCCAGTGATGCTGGCTTCATAAAATGAGCTTGGGTGCTTTCTCTCCTCTTCAGTTTTTAGGAATAGTTCAAGAAGGTTAGGTTTTTCTTCTTTGAATGTTTGGTACAATACACATATGAAACCATTTGGGCTTTTGTTTTGGGGGGAGGGAGTTTGTTTATTACAGTTTTGATTTCATTAGTTGTCATCAGTCTGGTCAGATGTTCTTCTTGCTTCAGTCTTGGAAGACTGTATGTTTCTAGGGATTCATGCGTTTCTTCTAGGTTGTCCAATTTGTTGGCATATAACTGTTCATGGTGTTTTCTTATAACCCTTTGTGTTTCTGTGGTGTCAGTTGTCACCTCATCTTTTATTTCTGATTTTATTTATTTGAATTCTCTCTTTTTCTTGATGAGTCTGGCTAAAGGTTTATGAATTTTGTTTATCTTTCAAGAATCAGCATTGGTTTCATTGATCTTTCAGATTGTTTTTTAGATTCTATTTCCTTTATTTCCACTCTGATCATTATTATTTCATCCTTCTACTCATTTTGTGCTGTGATAGTTGTTCTTTCTCTTGTTGCTTTAGGTGTAAGTTAGGTTGTTTATTTGATGCTTTTCTTGTTTCTTGAGTAAAGCCTGTATTGCTATGAGTTTCCTTCTTAGAACTGCATTGGCTGTGTCCCATAGTTTGGAGTCATTATGTTTTCATTATAATTTTTCTCAAGAAATGTTTTGCATTTATCCTTCATCTTGCTGTTAACCCATTCATTTTCAGTAGCATGTTATTTAACTTCCATGTTGGTGTGATTTTTAGTTTTCTTCTTGTGCTTGATTTCTAATTTCATACCATTGTGATCAAGAAACTGTCCAGTATGATTTCACCTTTCTTAAACTTATTGGGACCTGTTTGTGGTCTAGCATGTGGTCAATCCTAGAAAATATTCCCTGTGTGCTTAAAAACAATGTGCGAGAAAAAATATTCTGCTTGCTTTGCGGTGAAATATTTTTAAAATATCTGTTACATTCCTCTAGTCTAATGTGACATTAGGGCCACTGTTTCCTTGTTGATTTTCTGTCTAGATGATCTGTCCTTGCTGTCAGTGGGGATTAACGTCCCCTACTATGATTGTATTACTGCTGGTCCTCCCTTTATACTCGTATTATTTGCTTTATATTTAGTTGCTTTGTGTTGTGCACATAAATGTTACAAGGGTTATATCCTCACGTTGGACTGATCCTTTATCTTTGTTCATGTTACAGCATTTCTTTCAAAGTTATTTTTGTCTGATACAAATATTGCTACCTCATGTCTGCTTTTGAAACTCTGCATCTGGTAGCTTCATTACTTTCATTTTAGTTCTTTTTCTGAAGATTTCTTTTGTTCTGTCATTTGGAGCATGTTTCTTTTCCCTACTTGTCTGCTTTTTGTTTCTCTCTGTGTATTGCATTGATCTGCTATGTCTCCCAATCTTGTTATCATGGTCTTATGTAGTTGATGTCTTTTGGGACTCAGGGACACACTTTTCCTGATCACCTGAACCAGGTGCTCTAGAAATGTCTTTGTGTGGGTTATGTGAGCCCTCTGGTTGTAATTGAGTCTTAGTTGCTATTGGCCCATCCATGTCCTTCCCAATTCTTAACTACTACCTATGGGTTTGGAACCAAGTGGTTTCTTCTTTAACCCCTCCAACCAGTCTCAATGCATCCCCTTTTTGTTTTTCACTTTTTTAAGTTCTTGTTCAAGTACAGTGTATCCACTTTCCCCTTACTGTTATCCCCTACCCCAGCCATCCCCATCTCCCACCCCTGACCCCAACCCCCTGGTTTTGTCCATGTGTCCTTCATATATGTTCCTGAAAACCCTTCCCCCTTTTTCCTTCCATTATCCCCTCCCACCTCCCATGGTCACTGTCAGTTTTGTTCTTAATTTCAATGTCTCTGGGTATATTTTGCTTGCTCCTTCTTTATATCCTTGGTTATAAGACTTCTCTTCAGCTAGTATTCAGGTGGTTCTCAAGGGTGGTTGTTCTATAATTTAGTTGTAATTTTGAGGTAGTGATGGGAGGAGGCAAGCACAGCATTTACTTACTAGACCATCTCAACTGGAAGCATCTGTTTCTGGAACTTTGATCAAATAATGTCATTTGATAGAAAAATAAATATCTGCAAAAATTAAATCTGGTTAAATAGGTATACCCACTCTGACCTCAGGAAATTAGGCAAGATTTGAATCTATTATGGGCCATGGCTAGCTCTACATTTTATTTTATTTTGATTTACTTTGTTGTCACTTTAGTAATGGTGGATTATTATTCTACCACAGAGCTGATTATCCAAGACAGAAGGAAATCCTTCAAGGATAAGAAGGGACAGGGTAACACTGAGAAGAGGAAGTATCGGGATTTTCTGGATGTTATCCTTTCTGCCCAGGTAAATATTTTAAATTTGAGCCTGCTCATATGTCCAGATAATTGTGTGGGTAGGTGGGTGAGTGGAAGGAGAGGAGAGAAAAGCAAAACTGATCAACTAAATTTAACAATGCTTTTGGATTGATGGGTTGGCTCCATAAAATTTAAGGTAAAGATAGAATTCTGCAACTTTGTCACTAGAGAAAATCAGATAAGACTAAATGTTTTATTGATTGACAGGTTTGGTGACTATCAGAAAGATCCATGATAGTTTAGTAAAATAAAAAAATGTGTCACAGAGTAAGCTGATAAAATACTGATGATGAGATGCTGGAAAATCTGGATAAATGTGTCAGGATGGTTGGAGGAACTCTTTGCAAGACCTGCTTTCCTTACCTAACTTTGGTCCTGTTTTATGCTCTGAGCAAAGTGTGTCTCATAGTGTCTATTTTTGGACCGAATTAAAATTAAAACTGTCATTGGAAATGCCATTTTTTAGCCCTGGCTGGCGTAGCTCAGTGGATTGAGCGCGGGCTGGGAACCAAAGTGTCCCAGGTTCAATTCCCAGCCAGGGTACATTCCTGGGTTGCAGGCCATAACCCCCAGCAACCGCACATTGATGTTCTCTCCCTCCCTCCCTCGCGCTCTCTCTCTCTCTCTCTCTCTCTCTCCCCGCCCCCTGCCTTCCCTCCCTAAAAATAAATAAATAAAATCTTTAAAAAAAGCAGCTGTATTAACTGAACAATATAAATATAACCTCTTAAAAAAAGAATGCCATTTTTTTCCCTTCAGACCATTATTTTGGCTGGGGCTCCAAACATCTATAAACTGAAATTGCATGAAAATATCTCTATTGTACTTTCTAGGCTGAAAATCACAATAGCTTCTCAGATACCGACCTGCATTCTGAATTGAACACATTCATGGTGGCAGGGCAAGACACTGTAGGAGGGGCCATTGCCTGGCTGCTCTACCACCTGGCTCAGAACCCTGAGTATCAGGAGAGATGCCGGGAAGAGATCAGGGGCATCCTGGGGAATGGATCTTCTATCACCTGGTAAGATCTGCCTCCCTATACATTTCATCCTGGGTTTCCTCCTGGGATTTTGTTTCATTCTTTTGTCTTCTGGTACGCTGCTGACTGTAGTACTTCAAAGCTTGTGTATGTGGCAGCAGAAGAGGCAAGCTACAATTCTGCTCTTTTTCTAAGGGGCTCAAAGTTATCCCTTTGCATTTTGCAAACCAGGTTCATGCATTCATAAGTTATCTGTTTCACTGTTTTTGTATTCACTAGTGTGTGAAAGTCTTAGTTCTTTTACCCAGTGTCTGGTGTATTGCAAATGGGACTTGATCCTTAGACTTGCATGTAGAGCTTGAGTGGCAGGACTCAAGTGGGGCTACTCTTCTGAGAGACCTGAGTGAGCATCTGCGTCATTTAAGCCTCACTGTAGATATTCTCTCCCATCTCCTTATTCATTTCTCAGGTTTGACATTGGACTTTGAACATAGTACTAAATGATGTACACTGATGTTGAATTTACTAAATATGGACTGAGGACATTTTAAGTACTGAGGCATTAAAAATACATGCAAGATATATTATGAGTCCTACCCTCAATGAGCTCGCACCCTAACACAGGAGACAAAACTTCCATACAGATAATTGCAGAATAGCATGGTAAGGGTGAGAGAGATGTGCTGGCTACCACAGAGACTTAGAAGACAGGTTCCTAAGTGGATATGGGGGCTCAGGGAGACTTCCTGGAGATCTGATGCTTCAGGTGCCTCTTATAGGATGGGTAATAGTTAGCCAGGTGGAAAACTTCAACTCCATTTTGCTAGCCTTTCAGCATATCTTGCTGTTAATGAAGCCCCGGTTTATGAAGCCTCTTAATCATGCTGTTTGTAAATAATACATGTGTCCCTGATATAAACCACATTCTTCATCCTAGGTGGATAATTCACATATCCTTGTTTCCTGGTCAAATGGGCATAAAAATAGGTAAGCTAAAGGCAATGCAACTCCATGATTAGAGGGAAAACATCATATTTTAAATGCAACAGTCTTCTCAATTAGAACATTTGTAAAGGAAAATTTGAATTTATATGGGTATAGTAGAGATCTCCCTTTTTATAACAAATAAATATTTCCTACTATAAATTAAAGGCTTGAACTCTATAGCACAAAATGCAGTGTTGGTTAGTCACTTTTTATTCATTCATTGAATTTAAAAAATTGTATACTATCTCCCAACATTAATTAGATTTAATATGATTATTGTGGCTATATTTACAACTCAAAGAATGACCTTTCTCAGTATTATTTGGCTTCTGTGAAATGTGAAAAACAATAACGAAAACCTTCCTGGTGAGAAAATAAAGTGCAAAGGATCTTTTAACAACAATTTATTTTAATCAGAGTAATGGCAATAATATTGTAGGGAATAAAATGTTTTTATTAATGATATGGCCTTATAGTTACATTTAAGGAAATTTATACAGAGCATTCTGAGAACTGATGAGTCCTTTAGACAAATAATAAAACCATACTGTGAAAAGGAACTTCTGGAAAAGCTGAGAAGTTGTTCAATGTCTCTGTTTGTCTCCTTATCAGCCCATTTTTGCTTTGGGTTAAAATTTCTGTCTTCTTTTTGCACCAGGGCCAAGATGGCCAACATTGTTTTTCTCAGTTATGCAAAGTTCCAGACTAAGCACATGACTCTTTTTGTTCTGGGCTCAAGGAGAAAAGAGTTCAAAATTAAAATTTTATACTACCAAATGGTCCAAACCTGTGTTCAAAATAAATAATCAGAAAGCAAGTAAAGTAAGTAATATATGCAATCATTTTATTGAATCAACCTGGTTAGCTAGGATGCAAATTAAAAACTTGATTCTTCTCCTGCCAACTCTTCAAACTTGCAGTGTGGCCTATTCTTCCTGTGTGAAATCTGTAGTGAATCTTACATATTCCAATTGATGTAAATCACAAGAGCAGTCTCATTCCAGTCATTAAGCTGTCTGATCCAGTATAATATTAAAATCTTCAATTTCCTCTCCACATGGAGCATCTCTATCCCAGCTCAGTACTTTTTTGGGTCTGGAAGCCACTGGTGGGTAAGGGACTATGGCTGACTCCTTCTCATTCACCAGCTCCTGCACCACCCTGATGTTTCTGACCCTTCCAGAAATGGTCCCAGGAGGGAGGGAGGATAAGTGGGAAGCACAGCTGATACTATTGTGATCTTGCCCTCTGAGCTTGGTGCATATTCAAATGCTTCCTTTTCTTTTTAGTGGCTGCCTCTGTGGGTATTTTTAGAGATTCCCTCACTGGGACTTTGCAGAGGTGATTGATTCACGGGGAAAGGAAATTCTTGTCCTTACAATTCCCTTCAAGGTGGTACCAGAGTTCTCCCTCTGGCCTGTTCATTGGCCAGTCCCATAGGACACACGGTAGCATTCTTGCTTTGTCTCTGTTGCTCTGTCCTGCCTCCCTGTCTGTCTGAGGGGCTTTCCTGTCAGTCCTCTGACCCCCAGACTACAGGGAGCACATGTCAGATCACCTGAACAATAGTCTTGAAACCCTCCTTTGCTTAATATGGGAGCGAACAACCTCCTCCATTTTCCACGGCACTTTGGCATTCCAACAATTCTCTTTGAAGGATTTCTTTTTAACTATCAAAACTTTTAACCCTCCTTTCTTCCATCCTTAGCCATCCTCTACACATTCGTCATTTGTATGACGAGTTAAGTGTTGCAGAACTGGTTTTCAGAAATCTCCATAGGAAATGCTTTACCAGTACTTTAGCACCTCACTTTATTTTTATTCTTTAATATATTTTATTGATTATGCTGTTACACTTGTCACATTTTCTTTTCTCCCTTTATTCCCTTCCACCCTGCACCTCTCTGCCCACCAGCACTCCCCTACGGTAGTTAAGGCCCATGGGTTGCACATATAAGTTCTTTGGCTTCTCCATTTCCTATACTATTCTTAACCTCCCTCTGTCTATTTTGTAGCTACCATTTCTGCTTGTTATTCCCTGTACCTTTTCCTCCATTCTCCCCTCTCCCCCTCCCTGCTGATAACTCTAAATGTAATCCCCATTTTTATGACTCTGTTCCTGTTCTAGTTGTTTGCTTTGTTTTTATTTTCTTTTAAGGTTCAGTAGTTGACAGTTGTGAGTTTGTTGTCATTTTACTGTTCATACTTTTGATCATCTTCTTTTTCTTAGATAAGTTCCTTTAACATTTCATATAATAAGGGCTTAGTGATGATGAACTCCTTTAACTTGACCTTATCTGGGAAGCACGTTATCTATCCTTCCATTCTAAATGATAGCTTTTCTGGATAGAGTAATCTTGGATGTAGGTCCTTGCCTTCCATTGCTTTGAATATTTCTTTCCAGTCCCTTCTTGCCTGCAAGATTTCTTTTGAGAAATCAGCTGATAGTCTTATGGGAACAGCTTTGTAGGTAACTGTCTCCTTTTATCTTGCTGCTTTTAAGAGTCTCTCCTTATCTTTAATCTTGGGTAATGTAATTATGATGTACTTGGTGTGTGCTTCTTTGGATCCAACTTGTTTGGAAACTCTCTGAGCTTCTTGACTTCCTAGAAGTCTATTTCCTTTGCCAGATTAGGTAAGCTCTCCTTCATTATTTTTTCAAATAAGTTTTTAACTCCTTGGTCTTCCTCTTCTCCTTCTGGCACTTCCTATGATTTGGATGTTGGGACATTTAAAGTTGTCCTGGAGGGTTCCTAAGCCTCTCCTCATTTTGAAATTCTTGTTTCTTCATTGTGTTCCAGCTAAATGTTTATTTCTTACTTCGGTCCAAACCATTTACTTAAGTCCTGGGTTTTCCTTCCTTATCACTGTTGGTTCCAAGTACATTTTTCTTATTTCACTTCGCATAGGCTTCACTTCTTCCTCTATTTTGCTTCCATACTCAACCATTTCTGGAGCATCCTAATTACCAGTGCTTTCTACTCTGCATCTGATAAGTTGGCTGTCTCTTCATTGCTTATTTCTATTTTTGGAGCTTTGATGTGTTCTTTCATTGAGACCATATTTCTTCATCTTGGTGTATCTGTTATGTAGTAGGGAGTGGAATTTTGTATTCAACAAGGTGGAGCAACCCACATTACCATGTTGTGCCACTGTCTGTGGAGGAGGGATCAGACAGGGAACAATAGGGCTTTCTCAGCTCTCACTGGCTTTCAGCGCTTTTCCTCACTACCCACAAGCAAATTGGGCCCATTCTGGTGCTCACTCCTGGGTGAGCGGGTTTGTGTACATTCTAGACCCTGCGGATCTCTCCAACAAACTCTACTGTAAGGCTGGGAGTTTCTCTTGCAAGCACAACCCCCACAGCTTTTTTATAGTCAGAGGTTTTTTATGCTTTATTTCCCCACACTAGAACCCTGGGTTGCATGATCTCTCTCGCTGTCCAATTGTTCCTCCCAGTTTTATCTGTACCCAAATATGGTACTGCCCAGTCCACCAGCTGCCTCTGCACCCTCCCTGTTCCACCAGCAGCCGCCTCTTGCCCGGAATCCTCTCTACCCTGGCTTCCTGTCTTCATCCCTCCTACCAATCTGGATGAATGTTTCTCTTTAACCTCTTGGTTGTCGGACTTTTATACAGTTCAATTTCTTCCAGCAGTTCTGGTTATTGCTTGTTTATTAAAAATTTGTCGTGGCCCTTCTATTGGTTGTGCAAGGAGGAAAAGTGTATGTACCTATTCCTCCATCTTGTTGAGAGCACCTCACTTTGTAACGAGGATATTTGGCACCTGTCTGGTTCTTCCTCTGGGACCTCAGTTGACCCTAAGGCAGGAGTCCCATTTTAACATTCTGTCACATAACCAGATGAAAAATAGTTTTAAGCTGAGGATGATACTGACCAGGGACAATTATAAAGGAGCAAAATTAGCATTTATAAACTGGATATGGAGTCTGAGTTTCTTCCTCCTTCCCTTGTATTCACAGGGACCAGCTGGGTGAGATGCCATATACCACAATGTGTATCAAGGAGTCACTCCGACTGATACCTACAGTCCAGCCATTTCCAGAGAACTTAGGAAGCCCATAAACCTTCCCAGATGGACGCTCCTTGCCTGCAGGTCTTTGCATTCTTTCCTTAAGCAGTTCCTAGAGATGGTGGGATCCTAGGAATCACAGTAAAAGACCAGTGGGTTTTACAGCTCTTGGAGAAGCCAAATGACAATCCTAAAGACACTGGTTAAGGTTGGTCACCTATTCAGTAAGAGCTCAGTGGGCATTGCCTTGATCACATGGTAGTTGCAGAGACTTTCCCAAAGGCACATAACCATTTGCAGCAAGTTATACCCAGAACCTGTGTTCCCAGAATCCAAACCCAGGGTTTTCCCCTTCTGGGACATTGTTTTTAATATAATGCTTGTTTGGCTGAGTTTGAGACCCAGGTAAGACTTCATGGGAAATGAACATCATTATTTATCTAGAAGACCCAAGGAAAGTTTTTGGCTTCTTCATCATCATAATATCACCCTAATAAGTGAGCAGCACTTAATACTTTACATAGAGTCTTCAAACATTTTATCTCATTTTCCCCCGGAACATGATCCTAGCAAACACTTTTATAGTCTTTCCTCTTGAAAAGCACTTTCAAATACTTTTGCAATAGCCAAAATTCCACTGGGAGGCCCAGTGTGCAGTGAGCAGAGCTAGAACTCATGCCAAGGTCCCCTGCCCAGAGACGAGGGCTCTCCAGGACAATATGGGTTTCTGTGCAGGGTGAGTGGGAGGCAGAATGTCACATGAGACATGCTTCACATGTCTTCATCAGTGTTCTATTTATTCTTTCCCTTGGAAACAAGCCCACAGAGTTGCTTGTAGCAGACACTGACAACCTGTTACTTACTGGGATGTTGTTGACAGATCAAAAATCAATTTACCAGAATTACTTCTGGTAACCAAATAATCCTAAATTTCTCTCCTCTGTCTTTTCTCTTTTAATCCCCCAACTACATAGATATTTGCCAAAATTCCCCACCCTCTGTATAGGAACAGAAATTGTCCTTGGTATTGCATGAGGGAGTTATGGTTCTGTTCTCATGTCCCCAAACTGTCTCCACTGGGTGCTTTATAATCTTTTAATAGATATACAGTAGCCCCTCCCTATGCGTGATTTCATTTTCCCTGCTCACTTACCTGCAATCATCTGGAGTCTGAAATTCTTAATTTACTTAATAATGGCCCCAAGGCACAAGAGTAGTAATGCTGGCAATTTGGATATGCATAAAGAAAGTTGTAAAGTGTTTTTTTTTAAGGAGAAAATGTGAAACTTCTCGTAACCTGAATTTGCTGTGATCTGCCGTAACCATAAATATTATATTTGTGGAATTGTAAAAATGGAAAAAGAAATTTGTGTAGATTTTCTGTTGCACTTCACACTGCAAAAGTTATGGCCACATGCATAAACAGTGCTAGTTAAGATGGACAAGACTTTAAATTTGTGGGTGAAAGACATGAGCAGAAAACAAGTTCTGACTGATGGTAATATAGTATGCTAGAAAGCATTGAACCTATACAGAGACTTCTCCAAGTAGTCCCCTGAAATGAGTATGCTCAGCTATTTCCTGAAAGTAAGAGATGTCTATATGAATTCAGGAATAGGTTTGGCATTTTTAATCTCACATCATCAGAAGAAGTGTGAGTACAGTACAAGGAGATATTTTGAGGGAGAGAGAAACCACATTCACATAACTTCTATTATAACATATTGTTATAATTGTCCTATTTTATTGTTAGTTGTTAATCTCTTACTATGCCTAATTTGTAAATTAAACTTTATCATATGTATGTACTTATAGGTATAATCATGGTATAATGAGGGTTCGGTGACACCCACAGATTCAGGGTTTCACTAGAGCATCTTAGAGCATATCCCCATGGGGAAGGAAGGACTACAGCATAAACAATTTTCAGAGCTAACAGAAAACATAAGCATGTTTGACACAATACCATTTGCTCTTTAACACAGAATTGTGTATTTAATTAGGTCAAGCTTTGAAAACTTAGATGCCATCAAGCCTGATCTTTCCATGGGTCCTTCACTGCTGGCATCAGCCACAGCACACAGAGCTCTGCCAGGAGCCAGCTCCTTCCCTTCTAGAAGAAAAGTCTTAGTGAAGAGTGTTATAACAATAGCCCACTTCTTGCTGTTCTTTCTGCAATCAATTCTATCTTTCTGCTTCTCAGGAATGACAGTGGTTCTCAGTATATGGGGTCTTCACCGTAACCCTGCCATCTGGGAAAACCCCAAGGTATGACTGTCTTACACATAAATACTTCAGAGAACTAGTGCTATACAATTGACTTTCTGTTAGCTAGGCATGGAAGTGGCAAATGATACAGCAAACAAAAATAAACATAAAAACCAAAAATGTAAGTTTTCCACTAAGGGAATACGTGTCCTTTCCCCCTATTCCCACTTTATCTCTGCTTTGAATGAACAAATTGGCATAATGTCACACAGGCTGCCCTAAATGGCCACAGCCAGTTACTTAACAGGCTCTAGCAAGCACTTACCTAGATGTCTACAAGAGTGTAATGGTCAGCAGTAATTCAGGTGACTCAAACTCCCTTTTGCTGGAGGTAACAATCGCAAATCTGGCAGGTAATCAATGATCCCCTCAAGTTGGACATTTGAGGTGAGTTTTATGAAGGAACTATTGATAAAAGTATGGGTCAGGGTTTGGGAAAAGCAAAATGGAGCAAATAACTGCCACAGTGCTTACCACTGCTAGGCCTGATGAGGTGTGGGAAAGAGGATTACAAACCTGGAGAAAGAGAGCTCCCAGGGAAGGCCATCAGACAGGAGTGGTAGCTGTCAGTAGAGTATGCAGCCAACCTGAGACAGCCTGGCAGAGAAGGACCCAGGGAATAACTACCCCAAATGCTCTCTCCTCCCACCCTCCTATCAATGCCTTTTCTAACCCTAACCCAACAGGATGACATATGGATTAGCTTCCTAGAGCCCACAGCAGGGAGGAGAGAGGACCTAGAGAGGCAAAAAGCAGATGGGTAGCATACCTGAGTTCCTTGAATCAATGTTCTGAAAAACTTGAAACACAACCTGTGTGAATGCTTCCTCTTATACAACTGCTGGGGTTAAAGTTGGGTTACATGTAATGGGAAGTTGAACTGCATAGCTCAGTAACAACTGATCACATACTCATTTTCACTTGACTTCTCAGTAGGTGCTCTCTTACCTCTGAAGTGAAAAATAATACCACTGGACATAGTGTTTGTGCTTTCCCCTGACTTAGTCTGGGTAACACACTAGTGAATTGGAAAGCCAGGCAGGGTCATAGTTCTAGAGTTGCACTGTCCAGGGTGGTAGCCATTAGTCCAGGGTGTTCAGGACTAATTAGTCATTAGTCCAGGGTGGTAGCCAAGAATGATAATATTTTATATTAAATAAATTCTATTATTAGTTCATTTTCCCCCTTCAAAACTGTGACTGCTTGGACACTTGAAATTATACCTGTGGTTCACAGTATATTTCTTTGAATCACAGTATATTTTTTTAAATTTCTTTGAATGTTGTTAATGGTGCTGGGGGTGCCCTCTTATTCAGGTTTTTGACCCCTCGAGGTTCTCTCCAGAGAATTATAGTAAGAGGCACACCCACTCCTTCTTGCCATTCTCAACTGGATCAAGGTGAGGACAACTCAAACTGTTTAAAAATTACACAAAAATGTTTACTTGGACACAGCATCTTTCCTTTAGCCCCTCAGCTCTATATGTTCTTCCATGGAATCCCTTTTTCTTACGTGACCATGAAGAGATCTTGGTGCCTCGCTGAGTCTCTGAGATGGCCAGTCAGTCTCACAAAGCATACCCCATTCTCTATCATATCCTGTATGGCTTTGCCTCAGCAAGCCTTCCCATGATGCAAGCTGTTGCTTGTAGGCTCAATGCAGTCCACCCCCTGTGCAGATGGGCTGCCTTTATTCTTTTCTAAAAATAGAGAGAAATTTTTTAAACCTCAGCTTGATTGATATATTATTAACATATTGATATTGTAAGATCTTCAAAGTATACATTGTATTGTTTTCATATAGATATACACTGTGGAAAGATTCCTCCCCATCCAGTTAATTATCACATCTTTCACCTCACATATTTATCTTTGTGTCTGTGTGTTTGTGAAACATGCACTATTGTACAATCATAGTTTACCTCCTTAGCAAATTACAATTATACAATACAGTGCTACCATTGCAGTCACTATGTTTTACATCAGGTCCTCCCAGGAGAAACAATTCCATGAGCAAGTCCAGGTACCACCTGGTTTAGGGAGGGCGTTACATTGGGGCCTCCCAGGTCACATTCTTACAAGAAACAAGTAAACACAAAGCACTGAAGTTCACATGGCATTTGGAATGAAAATGTTCCTTTATTGTAAACATCAGACTTGTTATTCCATTACCTTATGGATTTTCTCTTGGTGTCCACAGGAACTGCATTGGGCAGCACTTTGCCATGACTGAGTTAAAGGTGGCCATTGCCTTGATTCTGCTCCACTTCAAGGTGGCTCCAGACCCCACCAGGCATCCTTCACCCTCAGTTCAGGTTCTCCTGAAACCCAAGAATGGGATCCACTTGTACCTGAAAAAAATTTCCTAATATTAGAGCCCAGGGTACAATGATTATGCATATTTTATTTTAAAGTTAAGTTATGATTAATGCTATAAGAACATTGAGAGGAATCAAAGTGTGGTAGGAGGGTTATAGGTAGGTAGGAGGGGGTCTCTTGTGTTCATGTAGTCATCTAATTAAAATGCCAGATAATTTTTTATTAATGGTAGCATTGATGACGGTAACCACTTTGCATGTGTAATCTCACTTAATTTCAACATCACCCTTATGATGTAGGGACTTCTAGTTATCCATTAAAATATTTAAGTAAATGGTATACTGTTTTACCAGGTATTGTTGAGCATTTTGTTTGGTTTAAATATTTTATACTAATTTCACTTGTAATTACATATATAGATTACTATATACCAATATCAGATTTCATTTATGGATACAGATGTATATACACACAGATACATTCACACATGTATATACACCTACACACACACAGAAACCATTATGACAAAGGATAAAAAAACAAAAATGATATTAATAATATATGCTGGAAAGCACTGGATAAGAATCAGCATTTAATAGTGATTCCAAAACCCTTTAGGAACTACTGGCTCGAGAAATTTTTCCAGGATTTGTAGAACCTGCAAGTCTATGGCCTTCATATTCATCAGTGACTACATCAGAGCATGCACCCCGCAGCCAGGGCCATGGAAGGGCAGCCTGGCCACTGCCAGAGGCTTTAAGAAAAGAAAATGAAGACTCACACGCATATTATAAAAGAAGAACAAAACTGTCACTATTAAAGCCAAAAGGGAGTGACTGAAATTAGAGGGGGCTAAATATAGGTATCTTTTGAGAGGCAGGAGGGTACCAATAATTTTAGACTTTGTCAGGCATGTAAACTAAAATTTTCAAGCATAACCACTAAAGGACATAAATAAAATGTATCAGTTCTAAATCTGTAAAGTATAAAATAGGAAAAGGTAGAATATTTTTTTAAAACTCAATACATTTCCCCATAAAAGTGTAAAAAAAAGGAGGAAAAAAAGAACATAGGAAAGGAAGGACAGTCTGAAAACACCAAGATAGATGGTGGGAATAAATGCAAATATATCAATAATCACCAAGTATGGATAGAAGACAAGACACAGAAGCTCTCAGAGTGCATCTTTAGAATATAAGACATTCCTAAATCATAGGCTACAGAACTACTAAAAGTAAAAGGATGGTAAATATTGCCAGGAAATTGGATCCATAATATTATTGGCTATATTAATATTACAAAGTAGATTACATAAAAAAATATCCAAGAGGGAGAAAAGAGACTTTGCACTAAAAAGGAAAATATTCAACATATCAGGAAACTATAAAAATTCTAAACATGTAAGCATATTTATAAAACCTCAAAACATAAATTAAAAATTGATAAAACTAAAGGGACACATAAAAAATCCACAATTTTGGTGGGGCACCTTAATGCACTTGCTCAAATATGAATAAGCTTATAATATTTATAATTACAATACAGTAAAGATATACAAGATTCAATCTAACATAATTAACAGTGTTGGGAACCGCCCTGACTGGTATCAGAAGCTGAAACCCCTGGTAGGCTAAGGCTAAGGGAACGCCCTTGGAACCGTAAGCCAGCAAGGAGACAAAAGCTTATCTCCCTGGCAGGAATGCTGCTTCTGCTGCTGAACCCCAAAAAGCTTGGTCGGTTAGCCAAAGACGGTAAGATTCCCCACGGGGGGAATGACCTAAGCCAGGCACGATCACTTTGGGGGGCCCCCCCCAAAAGAAGGACTTGGGGGGCTGCAGCAAAAGAGGGTGACGGACCCTCGCTCCTCGGCTTTGACAGAGCCTGAGTTCTCATCATCTGGGAGAAAATCTCCTTATTGCCTTAGTTCCGGTGCTAAGCCTGAAACAATGACAGGGTGGTGCAGCTCTGTGCTGAAAAGGGAAGATTCCCAGGGTGATCAGGCCTAAGAAAGAACATGTAAATTACTGTGAAACCTTCTTTGTTTAGAATGCTCTCAGTTGAATGCGAGGGGTCCAAGGAGGAAGTTGGTTCCTCAAAGTCTTACAGCTCTTTGACCCCCACTCAATAGACCAGCAGAGTCCTGCAGAGTCCTTGTTTTCTATAGTTCCTTACTTCCCCCTGATAAGTACTGTACTTTACCTGAATTATTATGCAAAATGAGCCCAATAAAAGCAGGTATGGACCATAAATCAGGGCGCCCCCCACTAGGGGGGGGTGGCCATTTCGTCCCTACTTCCCCACAGAAACTAGTTTGTCTCTGTGCATGTTTGTTTGTTTCTCGCGTGTTTTTCGGCGAGCCATCCACAGCGTTCCATGGTCACTGCTGGCCGGTGACCCACGAGCAACATAACAGTTTTGATTTAATGAATATATAGAACTCAACATCCAGAAATTAGAAAGAATTCATGCTTATGAAGATACAATGAATATTTATAAAAACTGAGCACATACAACACCATATAGCAATTCTCAAAATATTTCAAAGGATTGATTTAATATAAACCACATTCTCTGACAACAATGCAATTAAGTCAGAAATCAGTAGCAAAAGGTAATGCATGCCTAGCCCCTATTCTTCCATGAAGCTGCAGCCCTAAATTATAATGAACTATCCTAACAACCAGGTCCAGCATGCCTGTAACATTCTTGGATTAGCAATCAGTATATGGTAACACCAACTAGGCCTTCATTTATCTCCAATGGACATGTCCTTTCAGCTAGTATTTCAGAGCTCACTGAAGATCAAAAAAGAAAATGAACAAAATGAAAATGTAAGTCTACCTTTAACACATACAAAACATGCATTCAACTATCTTAAGTGTACCTCACACCCACTGGGATGACCACTATAAGAAAAATCAAACAGAAAATAACAAGTATTGATGAGGACATGGAGAAGTTGGAAACCTTGTGCACTGTTGGTGGGAACGTAAGACAGTGTAGCCACTGTGGAAAACAGTCTGGTGTTTCCTCAAAAAATTAAAAGCAGAATGACCATACTATGCTGCAATCCTTCTTCTGGGTATTTATCTGAAAGAACTAAAAGTAGAATCTCAGATATCTGCATATCTATATTTATAGGAGCATTATTCACAATAAACAAGGGTGGAAGCAACCCAAATGTCCACTGACAGATGAATGGATAAATAAAATGTGGTATATACATATACTATGCCTATTGCATGGAATAATCCATGTAATAATGGTGTAGAGTTGGAGATATCAATATGAACTCATGTTTAATTTAAAGTAGACATAGATGGTTATATGGATATTTCTAGATACGTGTATATACCTAGGTTAACATACAGACATATATATCTTTGTTCTGTGAGAGAAGAGGGTCTAAAAGAAATGACACCCCAGTAGCAATGAGCTGAGCACATGATGACCACACCTAGCACTGAGATCTTGGTGTCCAATACCCTTCTCCAATCAAAGGAACCAAGAATCCCCGGAGAAATAGTTGACTCTAGAACCAGGGCAGGAAATGTACAAGGTGAGCCTGGAGTAGTGCCATAAAGCAAAACAACAAAACAAAACATTAATAGGCTCGTGTCAAAGAAGCACAGGAACCAGCTGAAAGAGATCTCAATAGCTGAAGCCAGAAAAATTTGAACCAGATGAGTAAGGTAGTATAACATTATAACCCAAAATATTCCCATGAGTTCATACTGATATAAATAAATGATTAAATAAATTAATAAGTGGGGGAAAGAGACAGATCTCCCACGCAGAAGAATTCCAAATAATTTATGTAGATACTCCACCCTCAAGGAAGAGAAGTATATGAGAACTCCCCACTTCTTAGGTGTGGGCTGTGCCTAGTAACTTCCTTGCAATGAAATTATAAACACAATTCAATTTACAGTAGCACCCAAGGGTATAAAATGTGTAGCAATAAATTTTACAAAAACATGTTCATGCCTATAGACCCAAAGTATAAAATTTGCTAAATTATTTTAGAATTTCCATTTTACTCTTTTTTATAGATTACATTATTTGATGAAATTCTCCAAGTTTTCCTCTATATTCTAAAACACACCAATCATAGTTATTTTAGTGTTTCTGTGTGGCTATTCAATATTTGGATCACCCATGGGACTATTTTGATTGCCTCATTTCTTGTTTTGTTTTGTTTTTTGGTTAATTAGACTGTGGTTTTTTTGGCATGCTGGCTGAGTCTTTATTAAATTCTGTACATGGTGTATAATGAATGGTAGAGGCTGTGCTTAGTTAAAAAGGGTTGAATTGTCTTTCGGTAGCCCCATAGAATACTGGCAGAGCCTTATGAGGCAGTTGAGGAAGTAGATAATTCATTTCCTTTCACTTGTTTGCAGGTTGCTTTGTTTTATAGTAGTTATAATTACAATGTACATTTATTTTGTACCATTTCTCTCTACTACAGAGTTCCAAGAAGCGCTAAAAGGAACCCATAAAGGTCTGAGGATCAGGGACATGCAGAGAATGGAGGCAATGGAGATGAGCATATGTAGGGTGTGGTCTTCAATTCTCTTTCCAAGACAAATGGGACAGGAGCATTACCCAGAATCCATATCTGAAATTCTTTGAACACCTTTCCTAATGACCCTGGACACCATGATGAAGTGTGTCTTCAGTCACCAGGGCAGTGCCCAGGTGGACAGGTCAGAGACCAAAAGAAGTAAACTCATTCACCATGAGCTTTGTCATCCACGAGCATACGGCTCCACTTCTCTCCCAATATCTCCAAGCCAAGTTTAACAAGGCCAAACTCATCCACCTTAGTCAACACACTTACCTGCATCACAGTGACCTGGTTTACAAATTCAGTCATCAGAACTTCCATTTGAATAAATATTGCCAGGTGGCCCAAGAGCATACATGTTTACATTGCCTGAGACCTCCATAAAACAACCAGTTGCCTAAGACACAAACCCTGGTGATGGATGCTTCTCTGTGGTGATTGGTACAATATGTAGCAAACAGGAAGTCCTCAAGAAATAAACAAAATCTAAGCTTGATGCAAGGCCAGTCCTAGAATCCCAAACAACTAACTTCCAGCCAGGGCTCTCTCTACTAGGGCCACCCTCACATCTCCCCAGGAATCACATCAATTGCCACTGCACTCAGACCCCCAGCCTGAAGAGACTTCCCTCTCTGCATCCAAAAAAGTGGGATGCTGATCCAGCATCGACTGAATATCTTTCCCAGGGACTGTGTGAGCTCTGCCATCTAGTGGCTCTTCAAGATATTGCAAGAAATAGGAAGGAAAAAATAAAGGAACAGATCTTTGGCAAGAAGATAGCACTTATGCTTCGTAAACAAACTTAGAAAATGTTTGGCCTCAAAGTGAATGGGAATCCACTGCCTACCTCTATGTTTACACTGTGGTGTAATGGAGTAAATGTAAAAGTATCCAACACTTAGGGAAACCAATAGTGAGTATGTGCATTATAAGAGCCATAGAAATGCTCATATTCTTTGATGGAGTTATTCCACTCTGGGGAGTTTGTCCTAAGGAAAGGTCCTTATGTCAGAACTATAATGGAAAAGGCACATTAACTAGGTCATTCTGGATAGAGGCAATGTCAGAGTACAGAGATCCATCAGGAGTGGCCATGACCCAGACCTTCAGCCTGACCCCACACAGAGCTGGGATATCAGGAACTGGGTTGGATAGAGAAATGGAGGATAAGGAGTACAGTCATACAAGGGAATGGTGGGGTGTTGGAAATGAGAGGCTAAAGCTGTGCTTTCCAAGAAAATGGGAGCACATCGGGCTCAACTGATCTGTCAACCACCCAGCCCAGCTGGCTTGCAGACTGATTTCTGACCCTACTTTGGTAAAGAAGGACTTTGGGAAGAGGTAAAACATTTTTTTACTCTCACCTGGGCCAGGTGACAGGAGAGAGCCTAGGGTGGGCAATAGCTGGTGGGCAATAGGAATGAGCCATGGTTGTCGGGCAGGTGGCTGTGCATGGTAGCCCTGGGTCTACAGGATGCTAGGCCTTTACACTGGACTCTCACCAAAACTATGAAGTAGATCCTCTTTTATGTGTTCACTTAAGGAAAAAAAACCCTGAGACCCAGAGAGTTTAAGTGATTTGCCCAAGCTCACACAGCTGATTTCAGTGGCTGAGCAGGAGCTGGCTGACACACATATTAATTTATTCAAAGACACCAGCCACTTGTTCTATACAAGTACCCTATGCCAGATGCCCTGGAGATGTCCTGCTATCCAGGAGTTCACAGACATACAGTATTGGCCACCTAGTAAGTATGGGAGGGAAATAGAGCCATCCTGAAGGAGGTGAGGCTGGCAATAGTAAAAATTGGGAACCCTGAACATGGACAACACTGGGATGTAAAACAGCCTGGAAGGGGAGGGAGGAGAGGTTGGAGGACTAGTCACAGGAAAGCCTCCAGTGTGGCCATCTAGTGGTTACTCAAAAATATTGCAGACAAAGCAGAAAGGAAAATTATGGTGGCTTGTTGCCAACACTGAATATTCACTACATACTTTCTGCACATATATTAACTCATTTACTCTTAACCACAAGCCTAGATGATAGCCAGCATTTCACCCTTTGTTTTCATAATCAGGTGCTGAAAAATTGGCAGGGTGGGATTTCCCTAAGAAAGTCTGGCTTCAAGCCCTTGTACACAGCCACTAAGCTGCACTTGCCTGAAAGAGTGTGGTTTGCCTTGTAGGGGTGAAGGATTGCACCCTGGTTTGCTCTGTGTTTGGAGGAAGATTCTCTAGTGGCAGTGTGGGGGATGATTTGAGCATTCAGCAAGAGTGAAAACAAAACCTCCTCAGGCAAGATGGAGACTCAAAGCAGGGGAGTTGTGGGTAGGGTTAAGGGAGGGGCATTCAGCATGGATAGTGGGCCACCAACAGAAACAAGGGACTTAGGCTGGTGAAAGACCAGGCCTTCCATTTTGGACCTGAGGTACCTGTGGAGTTGAGCAGGAGGCAGCTGGGTACTGAAGGGAATGGGGCTGAAGGTGCTGATTTAGAAGTCGGATACGCCAGGCCCTGGCTGGCATAGCTCAGTGGATTGAGCGCGGGCTGTGAACCAAAGTGTCGCGGGTTCAATTCCCAGTCAGGGTACATGCCTGGGTTGCAGGCCATGACCCCCAGCAACCGCACATTGATGTTTCTCTCTCTCTCTCTCTATCTCCCTCCCTTCCCTCTCTAAAAAATAAATAAATAAAATCTTAAAACAAAAAAGCTAGGATTACTATAAAAAAAAAGAAGTTGGATACGTCAAAGGAAATAATATAAATAACAAGTGGCTAAGGTCCCCGTGTCATTCCTTGAACAAGTATTCCCTAGGGACCTCCCATATGTCCAGCTTGTGCTGAACATAGAGACACTACGATAAACAGGCAGATGGGGTCTGTGTCTCACAGAACTCAGAGTCCACCGTGTTGTTCAGAGAGCAGCACCATGACCAACGTGGGAGCCTGCTGAGCAGAGGGCAGGTGGTCTGGAACAGCCCCTCAGGAAAAACTGGCTACCATCCTATTATGTCGAGAGTAAAGGATGAAATACGCCATTGTATCTACTAACAAGAAGAAGGGACTATAGTGCCCTTGGTGAGAGCAGTCTCTGCAGAGTGTTGGATGTGAAAGGTGTGGAGGAGTGAGTGGGAAGGGCGGAGGCAGAAATGGCTCTTAGACACTCGAAGGGACCTCTCTCCCCTTTCCCAGATGCAGCTTTCCAAATGGACTATAAGGGCTGCAATGGCAAGCACTTTTATTTTCTTCTTCAGCTCCCATTTCACTCACACGCATGCGCACACATACCCTACAGAGAATTCCATGCTGGGGTAGAATTAGCCATGGATTTAAAGTAAAAAAACAAGGGTTCAATGCCACTAACTGGCTGTGTGACTTTGAGCAAGTCACCTCCCTCTCTGAGTCTACATTTTCTCCTCAAGACAATGGGCCCAATTACACAACCTGATGAGATCAGAACAGGACTTCAATCAGAAAGCATCTTACAGGCCATATGGTAGGCTTCAGCTTTCATGTAAAAACCAGCACCACCACCAACACTGTGCTTGGGTGTGGGCGGTGGAAATCCCTTCCCAGTCTCTTATTTCAGCTCATGAGCTCTTGAGGAGTGGAAGATTCTTCCATCAGCTTCTCCTCACCCATCTCTCTTCTTATTTCTCTACCCATGGAAGCTCCCTCTCCTCTCTGACTCCTTTCCTCACTGCCACCACCTGTCCTCACCATCTCCATCTCATACCCCTAAGCTTACAGCTAGAACTGGTTAACAGCCCAGTTATTCATTTGCAAAGTCCATGTGCAGAACTGTACTGGCCTCAGCAAAGCAGAACGACCTGTGCAGACAGCCCCATTGTGGTGGTGCCTCCAGAGGCCCAGGAGAGCAGCTGTACCCACCAGCCATGCAGAGCCTCTAGCCTGCCTCTCACCTGGACTTGTTACATGACTTGGGCAGGTGCCATTCCCTCCTTGGCTTCAGATTTCACAGTGCACAACAGGATGGGCTTAAGGATTTTGCTAGCTCTGACACACTGTGGTCTTGCATCCAATTCAGTTCATCCTGTAATAATAATAGGAATATTATCCCTGGCTGGTGTGGCTCAGTGGATTCAGTGCCAACTTGTAAAGCAAAGGGTCACCAGTTCAATTCTCAGTCTAAGGTACATGCCTAGGTTGTGGGCCAGGTGCCCAACAGGGGGCATGTGAGAGACAACCATACATTGATGTTTCTCTCCCTCTCTTCCTTCCTCCCTTCCCCCCTTTAAAAATAAATAGCCCTGGATGGTGTAACTCAGTGGATTGAGTGTGGGCTGTGAAACAAAGTGGTGGCCAGTTCGATTCCCAGTCAGGACACATGCCTGGGTTGCAGGCCAGGTCCCCAGTGGGGGGCATGGGAGAGGCAGCCACACATTGATGTTTCTCTCCCTCTCTTTCTCCCTCCCTTCTCCTCTCTCTAAAACAAACAAACAAAAATAAGATATTTAGTAAATAACTAAAATCTTTAAAAACATGTTATATTAAAAAGAAATGTTAATAAAAAAACAGCCCTGGTCTGGTGACTCAGTTGATTGGAGCATCATCCTATATGCTGAAAGGTTGCGGGTTCAATCCCCAGTCAGGATATGTACATGAGGCAACCAATCCACGTTTGTCTCTCACATCAGTGTTTCTCTTTTCTCCTCCCCACACTTCTCCTTCTTCTTCCTCTTCCTCTTCTTCCTCTTCCTCTTCTTCTTCCTCTTCTTCTCCTTCCCTCCTCCTCTTCCTCCTCCTCCTCCTTCCTCCTCCTCCTTCTTCTTTCTACCTCTGTATCTCTCTCCCTTCCTCTGTCTCTAAATGCAATGAAAAAAGTCCTTTGGTGAGGATTTTTTTAAAAAGCAATTGCTAATATTTATCATGAACTAACTGTGCTAGGCACTAGTGTGTGTATTTTACATGCATTGTTGCTTTTAATTGTCACAACACCTCTTATTAGAGAGCCACTGTTTAATGCCCCCAATTTACAGGTGAGTAAACAGGCGGTCTGCAAGTGGAGTTTACCCAAGGTCACAGATCCTAAGTGTCAAGGCAATGGTGTATCCAGGCTGCTTGACCCAGACCTGGGCTCTTAACCTCTCAGTTGAAGACAAAACCTCTGGCTCAACTGCTAACTGCTCAACTGAACTTCAGACCTGAACTATATCCCCAGTTGTCCCCCTCCATCTTCTGCATATGTCCCACAGGATCCTGAGTGTCACACTGTCACCCCACATACACACTCCTGCTTGTCCTCTGGCACTTGCCATTCTCAGTGCTATTCACTAGCTTATATGGGGCTTTTGTGAGAGTCAGAAATAGGCACCCCTCCCTGCAGGCTGACAGAGGCCCAAGCCAGCTTTCAGGGCCTGGTCAGTGTGGGCACAATCCACACAACCCAGTACAGTCTCCCTGGCTCCACCATCTTCCACTTCGCTCAGAATGGTACTGGGACTAACCATCCTTGACTTAACTCTCTTCCTCTCTCCCTCTCTCTCTCTCTCTCTCTCTGTCTCTCTGTCTCTCTCTCTCCTCTCTCCTCTCTCTCTCTCTCTTCTGCTTCTCCAGGGGCCAAGGTCTACACCAAAGATGGTCCCAGAAATGTGGTCAGTCCATTATCTTCTGAAATAATGTCCCAGGGTAGAAGTCACTGGGCCTCCAGACCATTTCTGAGAGCAAGGGAGATGTGTCATCGGGACCAAGATGACTAAGCCCCCAAGAGCCTGGCCCCCACCAGGAGTGCTTAGGAAGTGAGATATTCATGGACTTGGCCTCTTGGGTGACAAGGAGGGGCCACTGGAGGCCTGGCTGCCCTTGAATCCCTTGAGAAGACTGAGCAAGAAGGTGGAACAATCTGTGGGAGTTCCTAGGGATCCCTGTCCCAGTGGGGAAGAGGGAAGAGTCCCATCTGAAGTTCAAGTTCAAAAGCTCTGCTGAATCTGCTTTTCCTGTTGAGAGTGCAGCCACCAGATGGCAGCCCAGGTTACAGACAGACAGAGCACCCTAACCCTAAAAAAAAAAAACAAAACCCTACCCAAACAAATTTAAAAATGGAAGGTCAGATGGAGCAGTGATGCTCAGAAGAGCTTGTCATTGATCTCAGCACCTTCAACCAGAGAGAGGGCAGGGGGTAGGGGGAAGAGAGAGAGAGAATGTGTGTGGGTATGCCATGATTGAGGGGTATGAACAGACTTACAGCTGGACAGAGGACTGAGGTTTAGTCCTTCCTTTGGGTCTCTTCACCAAGCCTAGGGCTTCCCTTCTTCTGAGTCCAGCCCTGTCTTGGGTGCTGGAGACACAGATAGGGAAGTTAACCCATTCTTGCCCTTGAGGAGCAATCAGGCTTAGGCTGCAGCTGGACACAGACAAGGAAACAGACAAGTTGGGGTGAGTGCAGAGAAGGTTGGAGTAGCCCAGAGGAAGCACCTAACCCATGGCTAGGGAAGGTGTTTCCCAGATGAAGTGACATCTAAGTTGAGCCTAGAGGGTCTTCTGGCAAGTCTCAGGTGTGATAACAACATACGTGATCTCTTCCTCCCAGCAGCCCTACAGGGAATACATGACGGAACCAATTTACTGACAAGTGAATGGAGCATCTAAATAAGTGGTCCCATGAACAGTGAGGAACACAGCTGGAATTCGAACCCAAGACTGGAAGATTGTCAAGTTCAAACTCTTGGTCACTATGTGTACTTCCAGGGACTGAAAACTGGGAGGGGGGTCCAGGCCCTAGGTCAGATCTGGAGGGGAGGCAGGTGCCTCCTGCCCTGGTCCCAGAGCAAGTCTGGCAGCTCCAGCCATCTGATTCACTTGTGAGGTTGGTCCAGGTGAACAGGGAAAGTGTGTGTGACTTGGGTCACACCCCCTCCTAGTGACACTCGGCACCCCACACCCCAGCTCTACCCTGTGCTGGAGGAGACTGCCCAGCAATAGTCCCAGTCTGGTGGCTCCTTGCAGCACAAAAAGCCAGGAGTATTTCTGCTCATGATACCCTGAGCATGAGTGAAGTAATCTTGGAAATCATCTCTATCACCTGGCACTCAGGCCTATGTATAACAGGTGACACTCAAGATAGAACTCCAGGCTGGAAGTTCTTCTTCAGGTCTAACTGAAGTAAGATGTGATGCAATCTACAAATCTGCAGTTCCTGGGTAGAGGCTTCAATACCTGAATTTGGGTGTAATCTACTTTGTAACCCTGTGAAAGTCAAATGTTTTAGGTAGGGGAGGAAAAAGAAAGGTTCAAGTCCTGTTCCAGGAAGTAGAAGAAGCAAGAATGTCCTATAGCAGTAAGAGAACCTGCTGGTCCTAGAACCAGGGCCTGGGCAACCTCAGCGTTCTGCCCAGAGAGCAGGTGGAGGGATCTGGGGAAAATGATGCCGCACAAAGAAGTGAGACTCCAGTTAGATCAGGGGATTTTCCCCACCAACGGCCACATCAGGACAGCTTGGACAAGGTGTGGAAGGCGGGGACGGCGGGGACATCGGGGGAGAAAAGCCAGCGGGGAGAACCAGCTACAAAAAAGAGACAGGATACAAGGGGACAGTGAGCAGTGAGCTCAGGTGGAGGGAAAGGGGGCAGACGAGACGGACACAAGGAGATGGAGGCGAAGAGACGCACTCAGAAAGAGACAAAAACAGGCCGATGGAGATCGGAGATCGAAAAAGGCTGGGATAGGGGAGAAGAGACCGGGTCTGGGTGGGAGAGGTCCTAAATGAGGAGAAAATGGTGGGGAGAGAACGGGAAGGAGTGAAGGAGTCCTAGCCCTTTGGAGTTTCTTCCGCTTCAGTCCGACCAGTCCATCGGCCGGGGGCCCTCCGTCAGCTGTCAATCCAGGAGCTAAGAATCCCCTCCCCCGGGGGCCGGGCGGAGAGCGCACCTCCCGCCCCGCCCCCAGCCCAGAGGCTCCGCTCCCCAGGCCCTGTGAGCACCGCCCCCTCGGGACTGGCTGTGCTGCCCCGATAGATGTTCGGGGGCCCAGATGGTGTGTTATCAGCCTCCTCCAGGAGCAAGCCTGAGCCACTCAGCGGCTGCCAGTCTGAGATTAGGCCCCCGGAGGGTCATTAAGCGCCGCCCTGGCCCGGACCCAGCCTCCTTCCCCTCTCTCATCTGGCCAGGCCGGCAGGTGGGAACCAGCGATAAGGATTAGGGGCTCCGTTGGTTCTGGGGCCCGCAGCTCCATGCCCCTTGCCCCTGTCAGGGCAGGAACAAGGGGGTTGGGGAAAAGAAGGTCAGTGCCATCCCAGCACCTGCAAGGACCCGCAGAGTCCCCAACCTCCTGGTCCTGCCAGCATGAAGAGGGGGCTGAGGAGGCCGGGGCAGAGGGGTGGGGACCTGCCCCAGCAACCAAAGCAGGCCCCTGCACTCCCAAACTACCTGGTAAAATTTCACAGGTGAGAGGGGCTGGCTTCACTTGCAGCAGGGAGACAGAGGGGAGGTGGCTCTGCCTTTGGACCCTAGTGGGCCAGTTGGGGGCCAGACTGAAGCCCATCACATCCCCCAGGGACAACTTGGGTGCAGCAGTGAGAGGCAATGTAGCTTCATGCAGGAAGAAACCGATCCAGATAGCCAAAAGGTCCAGACCAGGAGGCTGGAGAGGAAGAAGGGGGCTTTTGTACCTTAGCGGAGGACCTCTAGGAACCTCCATCTCTCCCCTTCAGTAGGTGAGAGGCTGGGCTGGCTGGTCCCCTAGCTTTGCTCTCTGGTTTAATCAAGGAAGACTTCCTAGAGGAAGAGGAACCTTGGCTGGGCCAAGAAAAATGGAATATGCAGAGTTTAAACTGGCAGAGGTGGGCGAAAAGGCATCAACCCACATGATGGCTCCTTGAAGCACAATCAGCAAGTGGTATTTCTGCTTGTGATACTCTGAATGAAGGAACCTTGAAAATTATCTCAGTCAGCATGTGAGCAAAAGCCTAGAGTGGAAATCACAGGACCTATGGCCACAATTCACTGAGCTGAAGCTCAGAGAGAGGAGAGGAGACTTGCCCCAAGTTCACACAGCAGAGCACGTGTGGGCCTGGAACAAAGCCTCTGCTCAGGGCTCTTCCCACTGCTGTAGGCTGCAAACTGGACCCCAGGGAGGAGAGAAGGGATAATTCAGACTTGAGAGATGGGTCTCCCTGGAGGTATTTGAGTGAAGCCTTTGAATAGCAGAGAAATGGCTGTAATGGTGAAGTGAGGGGGCTGTGACAGGTTGGGACAAGTGGCAGAGGGAAATCTTGGGGACAAAGTGGACTGCCTCCTACCTTCCAGCCCCACTCCTCTGCATCTGGGAGTGGTCCCTGGTGAGTCTGACTCAGGTTGTCACCCCAGACAGAGAGACAGAGGCTGTTCCCATTAGAATGACAGTCTTGGAGGTGAGGGACCTCCAGGGTCAGCCAGCTGCTTAGTCATGCCTTCTCTCTCCTCTCCTTCCAGCTTCATTCCCCTGGGGACCCTGACTCCATCCCCACCCAGGACTGGGAGTCCGTGGTAAGACTGGCCAAACCTGCCACAGAGGGGAAGCTGAGTTCAAAGAGGACAAAGATTTTTCCCGAAGTCACACAGCAAGTCAGTGGAGGAGTGGGGACTCAGATCTGGGCTTCTTAAGTCCTAGCCCAGGACTTTCCTGGTGCTTCCTACACCCAAGCCCATGGAGAGAGGCTATGGGGAGGGGCTTAGGGCTGAATGCATGAGAGATAAGCGAACCCACCGCAATGCCCAATGCCGCAATGCCAGGCAGCATGGAGGAGGGGGTTGGTGCTGCCTGTAATAAGGGTAGAGTGGGTGAGCTCCCTGGCCCCATAGGACTTCCCAGAGAGGACTTCCTGGGTATTCCTCCAAGCCACCATGACAGTGACTTTAGAAGGTGATTATCATTGATGCAGAAAGCAAGATAAGGGCTGTCTAGAAGCATGAGGGGCTCTTTCTGAGCTCTGGGAGCCTCAGCCTTGGAAGTACAAAAAGTCTTTATTTCACAGAAATAAGGGCTATTTCCACAGTGAGGGAAGGAAATGTGAGGCAGGATGGGAGGTGCTGAGCTGACTATATCCTTCAGAAGGGCCTACTGAATGGAATTGAGTAGCGACCAGGAGACCCCAGAGCCAGAGCTAAGCCCTAAACTAGACACAGTCTGAGTTCTGAAGTTGGACAATTTAAGGCAAGGTCGGGTTGAAGGAGTCGGCCTGTTACAGTAGATTCCGGCTCAGAGGAGGGGCATTGATTCCAGGTGCCCAGGGTTGGTGCTGGTGGCCACAGGCAAGTGGGATCACATGGGGGTGCTCCGCATCCTGCCCTCCTCTGCAGGGACGTTCTCATAGGCATTCTCATGCTCTTCGGATCTGAAAGAGGATGACAGTGGTCATTACACCTTCCATTCCAACCCCTTCTCCCTGCCCCAGCCTGCGCTTGTGAGAACACTATCTTTCAATAAAGCATTTGAGTCCTGGAAGGGGGTTCCCCTGACCACATCTAGTCTTGCTCACTTGAGACTGGAGGCTTCTCAGCACCACCTCCCTGAACCCCACATTCCTCCTCCACTGAGCCCTGCTGCCCTGCTGCCCCCCCATTGAGGCCATCTCCCTACTGAGCTCGTTCCCCACATTGAGTCCCCTCACTCATCCCTTCAGTGTCCCTTTCCCTCATCGACCCTCTTTTCCCCACTGCACCCCTCCCTGAGTCCCAATCCACCCACTGAGCCCACCAAGTCCCCATCCCCTTCCTGGGCCCTCTCCCCAAACTAAGGCTTCTTGTCCCCTTGGAGCCCTGCAGCCCCCATAAAGCCCCCATTGCTCACCAGTTCCCCTCACTGAACCCTCTCCCCTCACTGAGCTCTTCCCCACATGAGTCCCCATTCTCCCCCACCCCACTCCCTTGTCAGAAGCACCTGGTTCTGAGGTCCCCATGGGCCCCTGGAGCGCCTCACCTGAAGCTGGCCGCCATTGAGGAGTACTTTCCTTCCGTCCCTATCAGGATCCCATCTGCCTTGTTTCCGATGGGCATGACAGAGTTCTGGGGCTCCCTGTGCACAGGGTTCATCAGTAGGGCTCTCTGGACCCCTTCCCCTCCTGTTCCCCCTCCTCCCCACATCCAACAAGGCCCTGTTCTGGGCTCTGGTTTTCACAAGTCCAAGGGCAGAGGTTGCTGCCCCTTGGCAGAAGCCCCTGTCCACACCCAATTCTGGCCCCCTCCCTGGACTCTTACACCTTTGTCCCTGCTCCACAGTGGCAGCCTCAGGCCCCAGCCCACGAGTAGCAAGAAATTGATCCGAGGCCCTTCCCAGTCTCCCTCACTGTTCTTCTGGCCTCAGCTCAGCCCAGAACAGACCCAGCAGAACTCAGGGTCTGCCCAGATCTCCACAGGCCTTTCCTGGGCAGCAGAAGTGGCATGGTCAGCAGCCACTGAAGACAGAGCTGAGTCAGTGGAGAAAGGTAACCCTTGCAGGGAAAAGCTCCTGGCCTCTTATGTAAGTTTAAACCCACTGTGTGTGGCCTCTGCCCACACCTTACTGGAAACTGCTTTTATGAGGGTCACAGGGAGCCTTACTGCTGCTCATTTTTCCTTGGAAATCCCACTGGCTCCTCAGACTTTAGTGGGTCCCAGATGAAACTCAGCAGTTGCCCCAGGTCCGCTTTGGTATTCTGTCTCAGGCTGTGGTCAAAAGCCTGGCTGTTTCCCTGTCCTCCCTCCCTCTGGCCAATTGCTATCCCCCTTCCCCAACTCCTAGGGGGTCTGACACCAGGACAGCAGACAGCTTAGAGTTGTCCCCGCTCTTCATCCCCTTGTCACTGCCACTGTCCAGACCCTCCCCTGACCTCATGCCCTGTCGCCACATGGCTCTCCTCACCTGCAGACTGGCCCCTACCCCCCATGTCCACCATGAGGCGCAGAGTGATTCAGCTCAGGCATAGACCCGCTTGTAACTTTCGCTTGATTCCTACAGCACTGAGGAGAAGCCCACATTTCGGGGCATTGGAGTAGAAGGATCTACCTTGCCCTGGCCCTGCTTTCCTCACCAGCTCACCTGGGACCTCTCCACCCCTGTCTTCACCCTCAAGGTGCTTGTATTCCCTCAATGGACTGTAGCCCAGGCGGCCTGTGTGAGAGCTGGGGCAGCTGCAGCCCTGCCCCAGAGTTGGCAAGTGCAGAGTGGGCCAGATTTCAGCCCACAACCCTCTCCCTCAGTGCCCTGCCCCAACTCAGGGCCCCAGGGCATTCTTCCCTGACTGCAGCCCCCTCCTGTGCCACCCTGTCCTGAGGCTGGCTCCTCCTCATTCTTCAGGCTTTGGGATAAAGGTGCAATAAGACAAAGGCCTTCTTGGACTGCCCCCTAGTCCCCACACCAGGCCAGGCCTGCACTGCGCTCTGCACTCCCCTCAGCACCAGGATTTGCACTTGTGATGGCTGCTTCCATGTCTGCCTTCCCTTTCGGTCTGGGAGCCTGGGAGCACAGGGGTTCTCTGTCAACTGCCCCTCTGTACCCCAGCATGTGGCACAGCAGCTGACACTGAGGAAGGACAGAACTATCCTTTCCAGAGGTTTTCATGGCCCCCATCACAGGCCAGGTGGCTGTCCCAACTATACAGATTGAAACATTGAGACTCCAGGAGGAGAAGACACTTCCCTGACCTCATGGTGAGTGAGCACCAGAGCTGTGGGGCCATCAGAGGCAGGTCTGAGAGCCGGCCAGCTGGTGTTTTAGTCTCCAAGACATCAGGCCTCAGTGTCCCTTCCACACAGTGAGAGGACTGGACTCAGGGTTTCTGAGGCCCTTCTCACTGCTGCTGGAGCAGTAGCCATGGTCCTGGGGCCACCCTGCCCATGGTGGCCCAAACCCAAGGGCCCCAGGAAGCACTCACGGCTCTTCTTGGCACCAGAAGTGGTTGACAGCAAAGGCAATTGCAACAAGGACCAGGAACACGACCACGGCGATAAGGCCCTGCATCCAGGGCTGCAGGTTCCCCAGGCCTGGAAAGAGGGGAGTGAGGGGCTGCTATGGTAGTCTGAGCCACAGTGGGACTGTAAGTGCGGAGCAGGGGAGGGAGGGCAGTCCATGCCAAGGGCTGGGGCCTGAGTTAGAGGCCATCAGCGACCTGCCAGGACCAGAGGAGACATACTGGGGCAGCAGGGGTAGGAAGGAGGACCCATCTGACCCTCCACTGAGCCTAAGAAAAGGGTGGAGGTTTGGAGGAAGACACAAGTTCACAAAAGGAACGGGTAGCTGAAGAGGGAACAATCATCAGAATACTGTGTCTGAGATCCAGACAGCCCAGAACAACCCCCACCCCCGCCATCATGGATCACATGCAAGGCCCCCCAGGGAGTGCCTGGGCCCCAGGGACCAAAGGGCAGGCCCCTGGACAGCTGGCCTAGGTCCTGCCAACCAGGAGTGGCTTCCCTCCTCCCTAACTCACAGAGGCTGGGGCAGGCCAGGGTTGATACCACTGGGCTGGCATCTGGAAGATCCTGTTCTGTGACAAGAGGGTTCTCTGGTGCTGGGTAGGGCATGGGAATGACAGACAGGGCAGGCTAGGGGTGCTGGGGTGCCCAGAGAGAGGGGTGGGACAGAACGTCTTTGAAAGGCAAGACAGCGAGGCTCTCCTCTGGGTCTTGGGGGCCAGGAAAGAAGCTTCAAAACCTGGCCACCATCAGCTCCTCCCACTAGGTGCCCAGGAGTAGACCAGAGAGCAGTTCAGGGCCCTCTTTTTGCCTTTTGGCCCTTAATAGTTAAGTTTAACCCTTGCCACCACCTCTAACCCTCAAAATTTCCCAGAAGTCTCTGCCCTCAGCCACTGGCAGCCTCAAAGGGCTCTTATCTCCCTGGACATCACTGTGCTCCCTGAGCCTGATGGAGCTGGGCCCTACTGAGGACATGCACACAGCAGCAGGTAGAGAGGTCTCAGAGGGGACCAAAGCTAACAGGAAGCTTCAGAGGGGTCCTGCCTCCAGGTCAAAACTCCTGCATCCTAGTGTGATCCTGTATTTTGAGGGACCAACCTGGGCATCAAAAATCTTATTCTGCCTTCCTCTCACTCAAAAGTCCTTCCTTGAGTCTACCCTAAAGCCCTCCTGCTGTAGTGAGGGCTCTGCCTCTTCTCTGAACCCTCTCTGAGCCTGACAGGTATTGAGAAGGAGGGAGGGAGGGGTCTCAGAGCTCTGTGGCCAGGTCAGATCTGGCTTCTTTCCTTGGGTAACAAAAGATTCACGGTGTGTTTACCCTGAGTTCCATACTTGCTAAAAAACAATGTTTTGGGCTCATTGTTTACCCCCCAAAACACAACAGTTGACATTCAATCTTTCCTCAGGTTAGTGGTTGCTCAGGATTGGGAGTTAGTGCTCAGGCCCTGGGAGGCCCCTCCTTGCTTTTCCAAACTCCAAACTCTGCAGCCACCTCCCTCCAGGTACACAAGGGGCTCCAGCCCCAGCCCCTTCTTCCATTTGGCTCTGGGGTGAGATACAGAGCAAGGGGCAGAGCCTGGGGTAGGAGACAGGTGATCTGACTCCTGTCCCTATTGCTCTGCTCTGTGATCCACACAAGTTACTCAACCCCTCTGGTCTTCAGTTTCCAAGAAGCCTTTCCCAAAACAGAGCTGAAGCAGACATGCAGGAGAGCTCAGGCCACCTGCCAACAAGGGTGCCCTGCAAGAATCTTTGCCAGCCCCCTCTGGCCCAAATTCCACCTGCAGAGTCCCCAGACTTTCGCTACAGCTGTGCCCTCACAATGCAGGGCAGACAGATCCTGGGGTGTGGTGCTTCTCTGGTGCCAAGCCCGCCCACAACCCCTGACATGGCAGCCATCCTGGGAGGTAGGCAGGGCAGGTTTATTGTCCTCGTTAGGTGGATGAGGAAGCTGAGTCTCAGAGAAGGGCAGTGATTTGCTCAAGGCCACACAAGACAGAGGCAGAGCCAGGCAAAGAGCTCAGGTATATGTGGGGGCCACACCGGGGCACTGTCCCCTACCAAAGCCCAGGAAACCAAAGCAAGAACTTAGGCCAAAGCCATGGGCAAACCAGTGAACAGCTCTGCTCCTCCCTGGCACAAGGGGTCGGGCTCCATCGTCACCCTCTTTGCAGCCCTGACCCCTGTTCTCAGGACCCAGCTATCTCTAGGGAAATTTCTGCCCCTAGAGCTTGGCTCTCAACGCCTCTCCCCAATCCGAGACCTAATTTTTCCCTGTTGCCTGCATTTCTCACTTGCGGAAAACATGTTACAGGCAGAAGCCTGGGTCTGAGGTCTCTGCCTTTGGAGGTTCCTCCACAAGCCCAGTCGCTGTTCCCTCCTCCAAGCTACAAGTGTAAAGGTGGTGATGAAGGTCAGAAGACACCCCCCTTCCCCCCCCCCCACCCAGGTTGCCAGCACCCAGCCCGGTAGTCCACACCACACAGCCACCTGGCAGGCCCAGTCCTGTGCTAACCTTGTTGACAGCTGGCAGATGGCACTGCCGTGAGCAGGCCCAGGATGACCAGGCTGAGGGCTGACATGGCTGCAGGCAGCTCCTGGGCCTTCCCTCTGGCTGCTGGTGTTTGGGCTCCTAAGGGCAGCTGTGGGGTCTGCTGGTGTGAGCTGAGATCAGCCCGAGCTCAGTCTGGCACCGGACGAGAGGAGCTGGTAAGGAAGAAGGTGAGGGGAAGGAGGAGGGAAAGTGGAGAGAAACTGCCCTCCCTCCCATGGTAATGAGCTGCCAGGCCTGGCCTCCCTGGCCAGGGCCCAGCCCACAGGAGCTGGCATTTGAGGTCACCTTTGAGAGGCTGGCTAAGGAAGTGGGTCTGTGGACCAGGACCAGGGGAGTGTGGGGAGAGTTGGGGCCTCCCCTCCAAGCCCCAGACCTTCCTGGAGTTTTTACATCATCTCCCCCTTCCTGGCCAAGGGGCTAGGCTCTGAGAAAAGAAGTGACACATACAATGAATGCAGTGGGTGGGGCCTCCTAGAAGGCAGACAGTAGGATTAAGACATTTGCTGGCTGGCTGGGACAGAGTGGGGGAAACCCAGAGGCTAGAGAAAGGCCAAAGCTGTCCCCTCCCACAGAGCCTGACCTATTTACTGTTCTCCCCTCACCTGTCCCTACTCAGCCAAGACCCAGTCCTGGGACACAGTCCTGGGACACAGCCCTGGCCCCTGGCCCAGCTCAGCAGCTCTCTCAATCCACCCTCTCCCATGGGGGTCACCACAGAGGGCCTAAGTTTCCCAGTTCCCAGCCTTCCCTGCGCAGCCCAGCTGACCCAGCTCAGTTCAGCTTTTCCTCTTGGCCCCAGATGTGATTCCTGGAATCTGGGTGGAACCTCCCTGGGACAGGATCTGGGCTTGGTCAGAAGTCTTTACACATACCTCTGATTCACCTCCACCCACCACAGGAATACAAGTGGCAAAACCCAGCCTTGCTGTGGAGGGCAAAGGAGGGACACCCTCAGGTGGCAATGCCCTATGCAGGGCCCGAATTCCTAGGCCCTCAACCCTCATGATCACATGGAGTCCATCAGACCCTCCAGCTCAGGAACTAAGAATGACCCAAGTACCTGTCAAGGTCTGAGGTCAAGGGTTGTGCTGGGTCTCCTTGCCCCACCACCCTCCAGGAGTATGGGAAGCCAGAGATGTTGAGAGCCCAGCTCCACAGACACCGTGAAAAGAAGGAGCGAACAGACTAGAGTGAAATTTAGAGATGGAGGGTTGCCAGAAGTCAGGGCATGAGCTAGAAACCCCTCTGCAGCTCCCCCGGCCAGAAGCCACCAAGCTGCTGTTCACAAGGCCTCCCAGGCAGCTTTTTATGCAGAACAGGTCTTCTAGGGGCAACACTCAGGCATCATGGCTTGTCCCTGCTTCCCGTATGTGTCTGGGCATGAGTGTGGGTGAAGTGTGCACAGGGCAGTGCAGTGGGCCCACTTCCACCCAAAGATGGGGTGTCTCAAAGTGATCCAGGGAGAATTGGCTTGGCATCAAGTGGCACCTCCCATATATGTATGACCTGTTCTGCTTCTCTACCCCAACCTGATGTCCTCAGAATCTTCTGGCACAAAGTTTGTCTAGAGTAGGCACCATGCATGTTAATGAACAGCCACAGAATCACTTCCTGGAATGCAAGGATCAGAGTTGAATTTAACAAACATCCATAGTGTCTTCTTCAAGGGTTTTAAGGGGAGTTATGTGGTCAGGTTTCCATTGAGAAAACACCTCTAGACAGTGAGGGGAGAATGAAAGGGAAATACAAAGCCTGGAGAGAGGGAGACCATGGGGAGACTGCTACAGCAGGCACACAACCAGGGCAGTGGCCTGCACCAGGGCAGTGGCAGTAGGAATAGATCTGAAGCCTTTTTAGGAGGTACAATACATGGCATGTGGTTGCTAGAAGACAGTGACTAGCTTGGTGTGGGTGGTGAGAAACAGGGAGGAGCTGAGGGCGAGTCCTGGGTACTGACTTGGGTAGCTGGTGAATAGTGGTGCCTAGGACAAGGCAGAGCAAGTTTCAGAATGTGGGAGGAACAAGGAGCTACAGGCTTAGAAGCATCATGCCTGTGGTGGCTGCCAGCCCCCCAGAGGGAACGTCCAGAAGGCAGTACGATCCCTAGCAGAGAGCTAGACCTAGGAGCCATCTGTGGCACAGTGAGTCACTGAGGCATGAGAGTGCACGGTCTCCCAGAGTGCATGTGTGTGTGCATGCACATGTGATGAGAGGAGAACAGAGGAAAGGAGGGAAGCAGTGAGGGGCCAGGACACAGTCCCAACACATGAGGGTCTTTCATCAAAGAGGAGTCAGGATAGAGCAGGAGGAAGAAACCCCGGGAGAGGGGGTGTTCCAGAAACCCAGAAAAGAGAGATCCAAGAAGGCATGGGCAGGGAAGTAACTCCTGTGAGGCCCCACCAGCTGGTGACTCACAAGAGCAGCCAGCCTCTCCCATCAGTGCCCAAGTCCCAGGTCTGGCCTCCCTCACCAGAGCATCCCTAAAACTCCTGGGGAAGGGCAAGGATTCCCTGAGCCACACTTTGGGGATGGTGGGGGAGGGAGATAAGCAGGAAGGACATCAGGTGACCAACATGAGGAAAACACACCTCCCAGGTCAAAGTCCCAAGCTTTAGAGCAAAACAAGCTGTTCCGGAAAAGGGGGTGTGGGTGGACACTGGCTTTGAGGCTGGTCCCTGCTCTTTCGGTGTCTTCATTCAGCTGATTGGGGGGGTCAGCTCCCCAGCTGTATGGACACAGCCCTGGGTCCCCATGGCAACAAGTTGGGGCCCCCTGCAGGTCTGGCTTGGATCCAAGATCTGGACTCAGGCCTCAGGAGCCCCGTGGGGCTAGACCTTGTGTCCTCATCTCTGAGCTGCTCTTCCACCAATGCTCAGTTCCTTCTTCCTGCTCCCAGCCCAGCTCTGCCATCTGGAATCATCAGGCTCCCTTGGACAGGCCCTCTGTCTCGCTAAACCTCGTGGGCTTACCCTTCAGAAAAGCCCAAGAGGATCTAGACCATTGCCCCGAGTAGCCTCTCTCCCCACTGCAACCTGCTTGCCATCCCAGTTATTGCCAGCAGGTGGCAGAGCTCAGCTCCAATCCCAGACTGGTCCTAGAGGGCAGAGGTGGCCAATTTACAGCTAAAGATTCTGCATCTCCCCTCCCTCCAGCCCCTCACTTTCACCCCTTCTGGGGTGGTTTGGAGGGAGGGAGAGTGGACACTATCATGCAAACAGTCAGTGATGCTGAGAACAGTGAGCATGGCATGCTCAGGGCTGTGCTGTAGGGAATTGCAGAGGGCTAAATTGTTCAGGACTGCATCCTGGAAGAGGTGGTGCTAGGACAAAAGTTGGCTGAATTGTTGGATGAGCAGAAAAACAGCCCCCAGAGGGCATCCAGGCAGAGAGCTCAGCCAGAGGGAAAGCAGGATGTTATGAGCACAGAAATAAAATCTTTTTTTTTACTCATTCTTACAGTATTTTATCTCGTTAACATCTTTGTTGCAAGCCCAAGAGCACCTGGAGACTGATTCTTTCCAACAGATCCTGCTTAAACCCCGCAAGAGCTTCCAGTAGTTCTTCAGACAATATGCAAACTCCTTCGAATGGGCTTGAAGACTCCATACCCTGCCCTTACCGTCCTCTCCAGCCTCATGTGGCCCCAGAGCCTCTTGTCAGCCCTAACAGTAGCCCAGCTCTTACCTGCATCAGGGCCTCCCCACACTTGCTCTCCCCTCTGCCTGCACTAGAATTCCCATCCCATTTGCTTGGCAGATGATAACAGATCCTCTAAGTCTTGCCTGAAATGCTACTTTCTCCAAGGGGCTTGCTTTGACCTCCCCTCTTCCCCATCTGAAGTTACTCCTTCTATGAGTCCTCCCTGCCTGTCTCTTTACAGCCATTATCACAAGTTGCAATTATATATATATTGGTTTCTTTGTTCATTCCCTCAATGTCTGTCTCCCCAGAGGGAAGGCATCATGTCCTGTCACCCCAGCACCAGGTACTGAGCACACACCCAGAAAGTACTGTATGGCACCAAGTCTCAGTATATCCAGTGCCTACCTCTGGCCTGACAGATAGCAGAAGCATTTTAGTTTGTGTTGGTTCCTTCTTTTTCTCTGTCCTCTAGGCAGGGGGTCAGAGCCTACATCTAATTCATCTCTGTATATCATCATAGCTCAGAGAAGTTGAAGCTGTCCAGTCCTAGAATGAGAGTGAGCTCCCCATCCTTAGAGGTGTGCAAGCAGAAGCAAAGAGACAACTCATCCAACAGGGGCATCTGTGTAAGGGGTCTGGCCCTTGCAGCTCTGGAAGCCTGTGATTCTGTGACTCTGTTAACAGATTATGATAGATTTTTATATTGTAATCAGGTTCTGAGGAAGTGGGCTCGTAAGGACTGTGTCTCCTCTCAGACTCAGCATTTCATTTGCCTAGTTCCCCTTCACTCAGCAATCTCTTCACAAGGGTCCATGGACAGAACTCAGGGCTTCATGAACTTGCTCAGGGAATACATCACATTTGTTATTCACTAACCTCTAACTGAAAGTTACCATCTTCTTCCACTGGGAATGAAGGCAACAAACCACAGTGCCTCTGTGATATTTTCATATCGCCATACAGTTGTGGCAGGTATCTGGAGACGCCACTGGTGCTTGTCACTGTGGGTATATAACAGTCACTGGACCTTCCACTGGATCGTGTTATCTCATACAGTATAAAGATTCATGTAACTCACTATATTACAAACTTATACTTTTAATATTTTGATAACTGAATTTCAATATAATTGATTTCCTTTGCAATGCTACACATTTTATTGAATGCATTTAAAAACCTCCAGTCTGTGAAGGGGTCCCTAGGCTTCCCCAGACTGCTCAAGGCACTGCTCAAAGGGTTAAGAAGTCCTGACTCACCTGGGAGCCTGGGGCCCTTTGGCTCAAAACAATGCCATGTGATCTCCAGGTCAGACCTGGAGAAAGACTGACACTCTCTAGACTGAGGTTTTCTAGGACGGAGGCTGGGAGCTATGGCCAAATCAAATGGGTACTCACCACCCTAGAAAGCCCAGTGCCTGGGACCTGGAAGGGGCAGAAAGCACCCCTCAGAGCCAGCCAAGCCAAGGAATGTACTAGCTGCGACTCCTGGGTCCTAGGCAACTCCGCTGGACCAGTGAGATTTATGGCCAGGACCGCCCAGCAAGGGAGATCAATCACCTCTTCCTGCTGCCCACTCACTCAGCCAAGAAACTCAAGGGCTGGCCCTGTGCCCAGAGCATGGCCTGCCATCAGAGGTCCCAAGGCCAAATCTTTACCTGGTGGTTCAGTACAGCCCTGCTGTCCTGCCCAAGGCCTCGGGCCTGCAGTGGCACCAAGCTGGGATACTGGTTTCTAGAATCACAGTCTCTCCTGGCCTAATGGCTCATCCTGAGTAGTGCCATCTTGCTCCTCGTTTTTCAGCTGGGGAAACTGTGACCCAGGAAGAGACAGTCACTGACTGAAGGTCAAACAGTAAGTTAGTAGGAGAGGTAGGGCTAAACCCCAGGCATCCCTATGTCTAGCCCAGGGCTCAGTCCCTCTGTTAAGCACCTACTTTCAGTCTGTTTCCCAGACAGCTTTCTGGTTTGCATTCATTCCTTCACTCAACACATATTTAGTGTGTGACACAGGACTTGAAGTACAGTAGTGACCAAGATAGAGCTTACATTGTATAATTTTCTAATTTCCGTTGCACCAAATGTTTCAAAGGAGATTGAAGGAAGCTAAAATTACATAAATGAAGATGCCATTTAGTCTAAGAAATTTAAAAAAGGTAGTAGTAAGTCTCAGATTTATTCATTCATGCCCTAGCTGGTGTGGCTCAATGGATTGAGCACTGGCCTACAAACTGAGAGGTCCCAGGTTCAATTTCCAGGCAGGGCACATATCTGGGTTGTGAGCTAGGTCCAGAGTTGGGGGCGTGTGAGAGGCAACCGATTGACGTTTCCCTCTCTGTGTTTCTCCCTCCCTTCTCCTCTTCTAAAAGTAAATTAAAAATAAAGTTTATTCATTCATATAATAAATATATGAATACAGCAGTAAACAAAGCAAAGTCCCTACCTGCATAGAGTTAACACCCTAGAGGGGTCAACCAGAAAATAAACAAATAGATGAAACAGGTCATAGGGCAATCTGGAAAAGACAAAACAGGATCAGATGAATGGGGCGCTGGCAGGGCAGGGAGTGCTGTTTTATACACATTTATTAGCAAAGACTCCTTTAAGAGGTGACATTTGAGCAGAAAGCTGAAAGCGAGGAAGTTCAGCTGTGCCAGAGGAGAGGATCTCAGGATCTTGCAGTCAAGGAGAACAAACGGCAAGTGCAAAGGCCCTGAGGCAGTGAGGCTGAGGGAAGAGGGCAGGAGAGGAGATGGATTTTGAGGGTAAAGCCAATATAATTTGCAATGTGAGAGAAAGAGAGAAGCCAAGGGTGGCTTCAAGGCTCTGAGTCTGCTCAGCTAGAATAGACTGAGATAGGGAAGCTTCAGGAGGGGCAGGAGTCACGAGTTTGGTTTGGAGATGTAAGTGTGGGTCTGGAATTAAGAGGTGAGGTCCAGGCTGGAGAGGTACATTTGGGAAATGTGGGGCAGGGGTGGGGGAGCTCCCCCAGGACACCGAGAGGTCTGAAGTGCTGGGTTTGGAGAAAGGCAGAAGGGAAGGAATACAGGCAGGGAGATCTGCCTGGCTGGGAAGCAAAGGGTGGTTGGAAAGGGGTCCTGAGCGCCTTGCAGGACCTGTGAGGAAATTTGGACTTCACGTTACAGATAACGTGGCACCATCAGAGGCTTTTAGGCTGAGATGTAACATGGGCAATCTAGCATTTCAGCAGGCTCTGCCCAACCATAGCTTGAAGAATGGATTAGACAAGGCAATGAGCACTGAATGGGCTGTTTTGGGGGGGCAAGGGGTGAGAAGGTGTGGAGGGGGCCCAGGAGAGAGATGGTATGGCTGGGACTAACTGAAATGGTACATAGAGAGAAGTGGGAGGGTCAAAGAGCAATTTAAGGGGCACAACTGGTAGGCTAAGGATGTGGAGAGCAAGGTATCCAGGAGAGTAGGGTCAAGGTGGTACCTGGTTCCCTGCCTTGGACACCATCTGGATGTTGGTGCTGTTTTTTAAACTGGAGAGTGCTAGAAGAGCAGCAGGTTGGGGAGGGTGTGGGGAGGTGAGAACATGTATTATTCACTTAACAAAACTTTCTGAAGTGTCTGTTCTGGGCCCAGCACCATTCAAAGCACTATAGCTCCACAGCCTCGCCCCTGGGCACTCACGTGTTAGTGGAGGAGACTCGCAATGAGCCCAGCGATGGCTTCTAGGGCAGTTCACAGACACAGCTCGGCGTGTCCGTCCAGCGATCATGGTAGACATCTGAGCTGGAAAGAGAGTCTTAGGGTTCAGCAGGTTGTGGATGGTGACTGAAGACAGAGACGATAAGGCCCAGGACAGGGAAGGATGCAAAGTTGGGCCAGGACTCAGCCCTCAGAAATGCTGATTTAGAAGGGCTGGGAGTGCATCTCCATCCGAACTGAAGGGAAAATAAAGCAGCGACACAAATTGCCTTCAAACCACGTATGATCAAACTACAAGCAGCAAGCATGCCTCACATTTCAGGGCCTTTGGAGTCATGTAACTGATTTTATTTTACCCTAACTAAAACTGTTTCCTTCCCTTGTTACTAATTTTGCCATTAGTCTCTTAAATATTTGGAGAAGCTGATATTTGCAGCCTGAAAAGGAACCACCTTAGGATGGTCTCTGTCCCCAAATATCCACTAGGGTAGTCCCAGATCAGAGAGAAAAACTGTGCTCTGTGCCCTCTGAACACGGAGCTGGGCAAGATAAGAGGAGTCACAGAGAGGCTGGATTAGGTTCAGTGAGAAAAATGCCTGTCTAGTGATGGCAGAGATGCCCTGAAAAGTAGTGAGCTCCCCACCACCACAGATGTGCAAGGAGGACCTGTGAGCTTGCTGGGGTGGGGGGACAGGTAGAGCACAACAAGGGCAGGGAAGGGGTGCATGGTCTCAATGCTGCAGTTCCTGGGGCCCAGAAGGGGTGGTCTGGGGTCAGGATCCTCATTCACCACTAGCTGTGTGAGCTGAGCAAGTCTCCTCACTTCTCTGAGCCTCTGTTCCCAGGAATGCTGCACTGAATTGGCGGGAGAACAATGCATCTGAATGCCTTGTAGCCAAGGATACCTGGTAAGTGTTAGGATCACCCCGGTCTAAACAGGGCATCACAGGTTTGAGCAGCACTGCCCTGTCCCAGACCCACCCTTTTCCAGAGCAGAAGCCCCAGCAGGATGGTGAGAGGCATTACAGGCCACATGCTGGCCAACATGTTCCCCACTGCCCCAAACTCGGTCACGGAGCCACACCCAAACGATGCAACCATTTCACCCTTGAAGCTTTTGTTGGAAAGGTCAGGCTTTGACCTTCAAAGTGAAAATGACTTTAAAAGGCTAGAGCTGCAGGCAAAAGTTAAACAAAATGCAAATAATTTCACAATGGAGCAAAACATGCAGATTTTTTCTAAATGAACAACAAAAATGTTCTGAGTTTGGACTGAGTTTGTGATTTTTGTTTGTTTCTTTTTCTTCTGTTCTTTCCAGAATTCATATAACAAGGAGTGTTTGTTGGGAAGAGGCTAAAACTCATAATTTAGAACTGAACAAAATAAATGTGCAGCCCTGGCTGGTGTGGCTCAGTGGATTGAGCACTGGCCTGCAAACTGGAAGGTCGCTGGTTCGATTCCCAATCTGGGCACATGCCTGGGTTGTGGGCCAGGTTGCCAGCTTTGGGCATGTGAGAGGCAAATGCTTGATGTATCTCTCTCACATCAGTGTTTCGCTGTCTCTCTTTCTCTCTCCTTTCCCTTTTCTCTAAAACAAAATAAATAAAATCTTTAAAAAATAATACATGTGCATAAAAAGGCAAAATCAGGTCATGTTTCCAGATATTTACGAGTTCTCTTAAAAGATCAAAAGTTAATCAAGACCCTCTCGGTTAACCAATAGCCACCAGTGAGTGGCCAGTGAGTGACACACTGTCCCAACCAGCGTCAACCAGCTCACAGAAAAATAGGAGGTGAGGTCGGGACTCAATTATGGGCAGATGGTGAGCAACAGCCAGATATGGTCGAAGGGGCTCTGTGAGTTCAGAAATAGGAGAGACCGCTGCCCATGGGGGAAACCAGGTAATACAGCAGCTGAGATAGAGTTTAACACAGAGAATGGTTACTGTGGTGGGGGTCAGCAGGGAAGGCTCCTCGGGTATGCAAAGCCCCGTAGAGGTGAGAAAGTAAGGGATGATGGATGTGGAACATTTTGGGGAGCTCAGCAGCCCCTTAAGAGAGGGTGTTGGAGGGAGATTAGGGCAGCATTTTTCACTCCAACTTTAAACTGGTTTGATTTTTTTTAGGATGCTTCCTGGAAAACACGGGCGGAGGCACAGGACTACTCTTGATCCTCCTTCCCTCCCCAATCTCTGTCCACACCCCCAGAGCACTGGGAGCCAACAAAGTGAGTGATGGCAGGCTAATCTTGGCCACTTGGATCTGAGGAGGGCCCCTTGTCTCTCTGAGGACCCTCCAGCAAGGACAAGTGCAGGACAAAAGCATTGCCTCCCCCTCCTTGCCTGCCACTGCCCTCATTAGCATCACACAGAAAAACTGCCAACCAGGCTTCCAGCCTCACTGCAGCCCGGCAACTGGACAGGCCAGCCCAGCTTTGGCAGAGCCCCAACTGAGCAGATGTGGGCTCTGAAGGGTCCTGTGGCCAACCCTGCCCTCCTCCCCCCAAAAATAACCAAGCAAGGCAACCACCACCCTGTCCTGCCTGCCCCATAAGCCTTCCTTACATTGCTGCACCGTCTGCTGGAGGCAGCAAAGCCAAAGGGAGATGGAAAAACTCCAATCCCTGAATGACATCAAGGCTCCTAGGGTGACACAGCCCACAGGCCTTAGAGACCTCAACTTTCACCTGTTATCAGACCCACAGGGTCAAATCTTAGTACCATAGACACCATCCACCAGGGCAATCACAGCATATCGGGACCTCGTTTAGACTGCTGCTTTAGAACATGCCTTTGCCAAACAACAGAATCGCAGCCTCCCAGGACTTCATCTGGAGCGGGGTGAGGCAGGTAGCGTGTCAGAGCTGAGGTCCCAGGCCATCCTGGGAGGGATTGCCTGGGGACTTGGGGTTGGAAATGCCTCTGTCTGTCTGGATCCCACCTATTCAGGGGTAATGGAGAGGGGGCGTGGGAGTGATGAGGAAGCCTGATAGCCTATTGAATACGCAGCTCCCAGGGGACAGCTGGAGAGAGGGGCGGAGCGCTCCAAGCAGGAGCCCTGGCCAGCCTGTGTGGGAACAGCCAAAGGGCAGAAGGCCTGGCCCCCAGAGATCCTCAGAGCCTGGGACCCAGGAGCACCACAGGTCCCAGGCTGCAGAGGGTGAGCTGGGAAGGGATGAGGACCCTGAGCTCGAGGGGTCTCAGCTGGCTGAGCTGTCACAAGGCATGGGATGGGAAAAGGTTTTCCACCCTGGTCCCGTCGCTCCACTGGGTCTCAGAAAGACAGGGGTCTGGAAGGGGAGGGGGCTTGATTATAGGATGACAAAGGGTTAGAGACCTGGCAGGAGGAAGGGATGTTATCTTCAGATTCCCATCTGCATGATAGACTGAGCCAGGAGGGATTGTCTTCCCCCAAGAATCAGGGAACACAAAATAACAAATAGCCAAACCTCCCTCCCACAATGTGTGTGGGGGCCCTCCTCTGATTTCCCCTCAGAATGGTCCTGTTCTAAGGGCTGGTACTGTGGGGTCCTTCTCTGCAGTGATCCTGGCAGTGTTCAGGGCTCCACCCACTATGGGGGGAGAGAACTGGCTCCCTCTTGATCTTGGGCAAACCACTCATGGTCTCTGACCTCAGTGTTTCCTCATCTGTAGAGTGGGAGTGGCTGTCCCCTTGCACTGGGTTCTTGGGAGATGCAGAAGGTGAGACAGCAGACTGAAAGCACAGTCCTTGGGGATAAGCTGCAGACACGGAGTGCAGTGAGGCTGACCTGTGGTGGCCCACATCCGCTTCCCCAGCTTCTTGGGTCTGGGATCTGGAGCCTTCGGCCTGGTTCTGCCATACCCCGCTCTTCACTGAGAATCCACATAACATCTCTTCACTCCAACAGATCAGAGTCTCCATCCACTTCACTCTTCCGGGGGAAAGTGACACTTGAATAGGTTTACATTTCCATTAATTCAAATTAAACAAAATGAAAAGTTCAGTTCTTCAGTGGCAGTAGCCACTTTTCAGATGCTCAATAGCTGCTTGCGGTTACTGCCTACCACACTGGGCAGGGCAAATATAGCCCATGCCCTTCACCACAGAAAGTTCTATAGGACAGCGCTGTCTAAAGAATGCCAGTTTGGGAATCAAGAGGCCTAAATTCGACCTCCAGCTTAGCTCTTAGTTCACACTGAGTGTAGATGAGTCCCTTTGCTTCTTGGAGTCTCAGTTTTCCCATCTGTGCAGCCCATCCCTCACCCTGTGCAAGGCAGAGCACAGCTAATGCTTGGCACAGATCTCTTGATTGATTCTCTCCCTACTGCCTTGGGGCAGGCCTATTTGGACTTGGGGAAAGAGGTGGGTAGGTGGAGCCCTGCTGATGTGGAGGCTCAGGGACCCACTTGCCATCCTCAGGGTCCAGCAGCTCAAGAAAATACTTTAGAGCCCAGAGCTTGTCAGGCAAGCTGCTCTGAGTCTCCATGTCTCAGACAATTGTCTCCAGGCAGCAAAACCAGAGGCACGAGGGCAGGTCCTGCTTAGGGCTAGTGTGTTTCTTTCTGTGGGCTTACACAGGCCTGAGGGCAGCCTGAAGATCTTAAACTCATCGCTCCCAAACTCAGAGAGAGGTCTGGGCATGGCCTGGGGGAGGAAGCAGACTCAGGGGCTGGTCCAAAGGGGAGGAGAGTCGTGGAGAGTCAGAAATGCACTATCAGCACTGCCCGTCCTCCCCACTTCCTCTCTTCGAACGGATCACATCCTGTTATTGTGTGGACAGAGAAGGCCAGGAGCTGGGGAGGAAGGCAGGGCTCAGACCAAATGAGGGAGAGAGCAAGGAGGAGGCAAAGAAAATGACACAGTGGGCATTGGGTAGCTCCGCAGCGCAGTCCTGCCTGACCCTAGGTAGCTAGGACAGGAGTAGGGTACCCAGGAGGAAAGAACAGTATCCCTGGAGCAGCTTGAATCTGCCACTGAGAGAAGATACTGGGGCTCAGACCAGGCTGTGCCTCACTGCAAAGGCTCCTGGAAGAAAGAAAATAGCACCTCCCCCAGGAAACCTTCCCCAGCATCTTCCTCAAGCTCCTTCAATCCAGGAAACATTTACTCTGGGCCTCCACTGCCAGAGCCAATCTCCAATAGCCACTGCATGTCTCTCTCTCATAGCACTTGCCTCCAGGGTTGCAATGCTCTGCATCCGTCCCCTACACCCCACTTCCAAGCAGCTCGTGAGCCCTCTAGGGACGGGGACAAGGAAAGGTCCTTGCTGGCTCCCCAGCTTTGCTCAGCATGGGGCAAGTCCAGAGGAATCCCTGCTGCTGTGAACAATTAATGTTCCCACTTCTTTTACTCTTTTTCTTTATTCTGCCATTCCCAAGTACAGTCTTACCCCAACCCTATGCCAGCCATGGGGTTTAATAAGGCTGCTTTCTATGAAACACAACAACTTAGCATATATTATTTTGAAATCCCGTGATAGCCTTGTAAGATGAGTGTTAATATCTTCATTTAACAGACAACTAAACTGGAGCTCAAAGAGATTCAATGACTTACCCAAAGTCACAGAGCAGGTACAGTAAGTGTGCCACTGTATCTTGAACCCAGGTAAGCCTGACCCCAAAGGCTTGGGTCTCTCTGTGGCCCAGCTGCCTTTCCTGCTCAATCCCACCTGTGCTCTGGCCTTTCCCTCCCAGAGCTGACACCACGCTGACTATCCTCACTGCCAGGAGTCTGTCTTTGAGCTGAACCTCTTGCTGTAGGCAAGCTCTCCAGAGCCCACGAGGATTGCCCGTGGCCCTGAGCATATGTCTGGACAAGCTGAACTGCCATCTCCCCCATTGCAGAATGCAGGCCTAGCTGCTGTAAGAGCACCAACTCCCCATTGGCTGTTTCTTCTTCTTCTCCTGGGGCAGTGAGCACTGTCTTTGGACTCAGACCAGAATTCAAATCCTGGGTCCCTTGGTGAAGCCCTATCCCCTCGTTAGGCCTCATTTCCTCCTCTGGACAATGGAGGGGGTGCCCTATGTGATCTTGACTTACTCTTTTCCTTATTATGACTCATGATGACCAAGCCTCTGCTGCTGGACATTGTGCCCAGCACCAAGGCCTGTCCCCCGAAGGCTGGTCAGAGGTGCTTGCCTGTCTCACACAGGCCGTGTGCTGGATGCTGGGGAACAGTTGATTGTTTTATAAGTAGGAAGGAGACAGTGGGCAGCATGAGGAGGCAAGGCTGCTATGAACAGACCAGAGGCACAGCCTCCTCATCTTCATCATCCCCACCTTACTCCATCCAGGTCCAGTATGATAACCAGAGCTGTCACTTGCCCCTTACCAGCCCAGGACCGTGGTATTAGGTGGGGGCTTAGAGCAGGCATTTTCTAGAAATGACCCTGTCTCCCACCCATCCATCCCCCCTCCATCCTCTCATTCCATACTGCCCTCAAAACCAAGCTAGAATAGTCTATACAGGGGAAACTTTTCCTTCAACAAATGTTGAACGTGACCTGGGGCAGGTCTGACATAGGGTGAGACAAATCAGTCATGGTTTTGTCCTCAAGGAGCTCATGTTTGAATCAGGAAGCAGACAAGTGGATAAGCAGTAGACAGCACAGAATAAAGGAAAGCCTGTGGGGACAAAAAGGAAGCCGCTGACCCCTTGAAGTCTCCTGGATGCTAAGGACAAGTTAACCAGCAAGGAGTATGGGAGCAGAGGATGGGTAAAAACAAGAAGTGCAAGAACTGGATAGTTATAAAAAGAAAAAATGCAGCCTGGACCAGAAAGAATAGTGCAATAGGAGCACAGGGAATGAAGGGCAGATGGTGAGAGTGAGGCTGGAAAGATCAGCAGGCCATTCAGGCAAGGCCCTAGGATGTGGTCCCTTCCCTGTGGGGGGCACAGGTTGTCCTGGGAGGCAGGAAGCCTGGTTCTGCCCTACCTGCCACTGCTGTCATTATTTATGGGACATGTGGCCCTGGGAAGATTCCTTTCCTCTCTGGGCCTCCGTCTTCTCATCTGCAGATAAGGACCCTAGCCCAGATGATCCCCAGGCCCTGGGCAGCCTGGACATTTGATAGCCTTAGAATCTCTGCCTTGGTGCCACAGAGCTGATGGACTCTTCCTGACCTCTTTGCATATGGACAGCCTCGCCTGCTCCTGGGAAAGGACCTTCTGAAATGGATGCTCCTCCTTTCCATTCTCCATCCATCACAAGTCAGGCTGATGCCTCTATGCCTCTCTGACACTGCTCTCATCATAGTCATTGGTGACCTCCACATTGTTATATCTGGCCCACAAGTCGAGCCTTTTTTTTTTTTTTTGGAGCTCTTAGAGACACTGGGCTTGGCTAACCCCACGTTTGCTTTAGCCTCTGTAACGCCACACTCTCCCAGTGTTCTCCAGCGTCTCCAACTGCTGCCTTGGCCTCCTCTCTCTGTCTCTGTCTCTTAACCTTTCACCATGTTGCTCCTCAGGCTTGTAAGCACAGATCAGGTCCTAGGTCCAGGACCCACCCACCACTCTCACCACAAGACCCCACTGATCTCCCTGCCCCAGAGCTAAGACTCACCATCCCACCTGCACAGAGACCTCCTAACACTGGGCTACGGAGAGACACACAGTCTTCCAAAAGCCAAAGAGCTTCCCTAAAGGCCAGAACATGATCCCAAGCACTCTCATGCTTTTACCCCCGTAGCTACAGTTGGAAACACCCAGGACAGGACAGTCACAATCCAAACCTGGCAAGATGAGACAAGTCACCCAAGGGGAGCCAGCATTAGCTGTGAGCACCTGGACTTCCCTTCGTGGCAAATCTTTTTTCCTTAATACTAATCACCTTCCAACTTACCATATGATCAACACATTTATGATGGTTATGCGTGTCTGTGTTTACTGTTTCCCTACTAGAATTTAAACAACACAAGAACAGGGATTGTTGTTTTTTTCACAGCTGGATCCCCAGTACCTAGAACAATACCCAGATCAATGGAAGTGCTCAATAAATATTTGTTAAACGAACTCAAGAAAGGACTGGTACTCCAATGGAAATGCCTGCCTGACCTCTTGAGGACCCTAAAGATCCCAGATCCAGCAGTGCCCATGCAAAGGCCTCCTCAGAACCCAAGGCCCCACCTCTGAATGGTATTCCCATTCTTACGTCTCTATTCACTAACCCCAAAGCCTCAGCCTCCATTCCTGAGCCCTATGTGAGACTTACACCCCCCAATCATCAAGAGCCAGAAATAAGAGCTGCCACCTCAACTGAGCCATCAGGGAACCTGGGAACCTCCTTTGGTGAGTACTTAATCTGTCTTGAACCTATGATAAAGCACCTGCCACCCTGACCGTGTGGCTCAGTTGATCAGGCATTGTCCTTCGAAGTGAAGGTCACAGTTTCGATTCCTGGTCAGAGCACATGCCTAGGTTGTGGGTTTGGTCCCAGGTTGGGATGCATATGAGAGGCAACCATCAATGTTTCTCTCTCACATTGACGTTTCTCTCCCTCTTTCTCCTTCCCACCCTCTTGCTCTAAAAACTTAATTATTTTTATAAAGCACCTGACCAACCATGGAAGTGGAACCACACCCCTGGGGCAGCCCTGACTGGAAAGTGTTGGTGCACAAGTGCTGAGAAGAGGCCCCCTCTGTGAGGTACAGAAGAGGGAAAAGAGTGGAAACCCTACTGGGGAAGCCTCAGGGAGGGGTGGGATTTCCCCTCAGAAGACAGCTGAGTCCTGAAGGCCCCCATTTCAGGGGAGACAGGTTCTTGCCACACCTTTGTTTTTAATGTCCCAATTCTCAGGCCTATGGGTGCAACATACAAGCACAAAGTCCAGCCCCCTTTGTAAAACTTTTATTTAGAAATCTTCCCAATATATCCTTATATATATACACACATCATCACCATATGGGTTTTGTCACTAAAGAGTCACACGCCCACAGTGGTGGCCTCTGGGCAGTACAAAGGTCAGGTACCTGGAGCGGTTACTCCTCTTCTGCAGAAAAATGCGGAGACCAACATAATTCATCAATTCATCACATACAGTACAACATTGACGGAAAGTGCTGGGCCCGCCCACAGGAGCACTGCGCTATGTACATGGGCAGGGGCAAGCCTTCGGCGGGGGGCCACGTACCATTGACATCACAAGTACGACCAGACCACCCCCAAAGGCCGAGATAGTTGTCGACTGACTACAGACTCTGTGCCCTTGGTTTTGTTTTTGGAAAAAGGATAAAGGTTGTACCATCTTGTCATTTGCCACTACAAATAAAAGAATATAAATTTTTCTTAAAAGATGGGAGTCCCTCCATTTTTGTTCTCATGTCTTGTTTTTTTTTTTTACCTTTTCATGTTTTCCCTTTAGTACAGATATTATTCTTGGAATGTTGCCCTTTCTTCATGCGTGAGGAGGAGGCAGAGGAAAAAGAAGGGTATGGGGGGTGCAGGTGGGAAATGAAAATAAAATATGGATCTTCTCTAGTTCTTACAAAGACCTGAAGCTTTGTGTCTCCCTATCCAGGCCCATTTTAGGTAGTTGCATTACATTTTGCATACTCTGTCTATGTGCCCATATCTCTTATCCATTCTTGCTCTTGTACCTTGCCTTGGAATGAGAAAGAAATGAAGTCAATCGTGAAGAAATAAGAACAATCTAGATACAGTAACTTAGGCAAAAATGGTTTAGAACCCAAATCACCCAAAGCTGAGTAGTCAGGTAGACTTGCCCACTGCCTAGCTTCTGGACTCAGGGTGGGAAACCCCACTGCAGGATTGCTGTTGTAGGCAGCAGGGTTCTTTATGGTATCAGAATTCTACTATCATGGTTCCAACCAGCCCCCACCAGAGCCCTAGGAGACAGGCAAGCCAGGGTATGGACCAGAAATTGGCACTGAAAGAGACAACTTGTCCAGGCCACCCTGGGAGTCTGAGAGAAGAGGGATCCAGGTGTTGAGCTCCTGGTAGAATGTGTGATCCATCTCCTAAAACCCATGCATCCGTCCACACTGCGGCCCCAAGTCAGAATAATCCACTGGGAAGCACGTGCAGCCTTAGGACAGGCGCTCTGTCTTTAGGCAGATGGGATTCCTCACAGGAGCTTCCAAGTACCAGAAAGGAACCATTCCTAATATTCACTAAAATACGATTTTGGGGGGCTGACCTGGGACAGACAGTGAGAGTGCTACAGAGTTAACCATGGTGCTCCCATCCCCACGCAGTGGACCTCACAACTAAAAGGAGAGGGAGTGGGGGCAGGGATCACATGGCAGTACGAGGCTGCACTTGAGGCCCCCTCACGCTGAAGGCCAGACCTGAGCTGAAACCCAAAACGTGTGGGACCTTTCCCAACAGCTGCAGTGCTGGTTCCTTCACACCACCATGGGTAGGGCAGGGCCATCGGATCATTCCCCTCTGACCTCAAAGGCAGAGCCTGGTTGGGGGTGGCTGGGGTGACTTGAGGGTACAATGACGGGTATGCAGGATTTGTGCGCAGCTGGTTCCATGAGCTTGAAATGCAGGTCACAGGCAGGCCTCACCTTAAGAAAACCATGTCCCATCACTTGGATTGACACAGAAGGTCAAGGAGGGGGCAGTGGTCCACTCTACAAAAGGATTCTTCACTTACAAAAAGACTCACGGTAGTATTTCTTTAAAAGATGAAGGATAAAGATTTGATTTACAAAAATGTCATGTACAGCTTTTGGAGGGGGGCACTCCTATTGCATTAAGCCAGTCTCCCACATACACCCATGATGACTGAAAGCGACACAGTCCAGGGGTGTTTAAGATTCTGCTACGTGAATGTGCGTATGTTTGAGTCCCAGATAAGGCCTGGATTTGGACTGGATTCCCCGTGTTCTAGAAGTGAGATTAGATCCTGGGTGGTATCAAGACCTAAAGATCCTACCAATCACTGAAGTTGGAAAAAGTCCCAAGTGCCAGGAAAATAAAAATGCCAGGAATTTCTAGGACAGTTTGTGCTCATTTTGGTTCAGAACACCAACCAGGACCATTAGCTAACAGACATCCTGCAGCAGGGAGGTTCCTCTGAGCATCTTGGAGAATGCACAGGCGGGGCTCCCATCTACTGTCAGCACCAGCGCATGCCCACCAGCACACGGGCATTTGCTCACCACAGGAACAGGGATGTGTAGCTGAGAACAGAAGCAGGTAGCTCTGAGACATGACTGGCCTTCAAAGCCCATGTGCCCCAAATAGCAATTGGATGAAATTGGATGAAATTGCTCAATTTCATCTAATCACGTTTCCTCTCTCTGCCCATCACACAAAGCCCAAAGGGCAAGCCTACAGCTGCAGACTTGGTTCCCACAGCTGCAAGGATTGGGAAGGCAGGTTTCAGTGGGGAGAAAGTAAAGCTTCAATCCCCAGGGCAAGAAGTAAGGGCTACTTCGTTTTCTGACCCTCTGGCCCAGCTAGCCAGGAGCAGGTGGTCCACTGGCCGTCTTCTTCAACCAGGCCCTGAAGAAGGCACCTCGAGGCTGTGACTCTGCAGCAGTTGGCAAGCTGGATGGACCAACATGGGCCTGAGTGAAGATGGGGTTCAAGAAATGGGCAGCTATTGGGTACCTATATATTTGGACAGTGTGGCCACAAAAGCCACCCAGCCAGCTTGGGAGGGGCTAAAGGCAAGGCAGAGGCTGCTGAATACCTCAGGTGAGAGCTGACAACCCCAGGTCTCAGGAAAGACAGGGAGGGCTTCCAAGCTCCAGGCCAAAAGCAGTGCTGCTCAAGCCTCTTACTTGAGAAGTCTTAGGATTTGGGGAAGGGAGAAGACTGTGCCGTCTTCATAAAAAGTACCTACCACTTTGTTCCATTTTTCTGTTCTCCTACTGAGGCAGGAAATGAAAAAGCCAGCCCCAGGGCAGCTTGGGCTTCCCAAAGTTCAGGCATCAAGGAAAGCTCATCAAGTCCATTGCCCTACTTCAGAGCTGCCTAATCTTCACCCACCTGCCCTGAAGCCCACGGTCCCAGCGGCCTGAGGGCACCTTCCTGGCTGGCCCAGGATGGCCCCAGACCCATCACCGAGGGCCAGCTCCATCAGTGGCGGGCAGCATGGCAGGATGGAGGCTGCGGGCTGTGTGCTTGGGTGCAGGCTCTTCTGTGTAGCTGTCCGGGCTAGCTGCCCCATCCAGGGAGCTGCCACAGCTGGAGTTGGGGGACAGCACATCCTGCAGGAGGTCGTCTGGAGGTGCACCACCCCCTCCTCCCCCACCCCCTCCACCAGCCCCCACCACGGGGTCCTTGCCAGGCTTGGCCCGCTGGGTGCCCTCTTCCTCCTGGTCATTGAGCAGCTTGGCCAAGAAGTTGATGTACTTCATGGCCAGGCGGAGGATCTCATTCTTGCTGAGCTTCTTGTCTGGGGGGTGCGTGGGAATCAGCTTGCGAAGCTCAGCGAAGGCCCCATTCACATTCTGCTGCCGCCATCGCTCCCGGCTGTTGGTGAAGATGCGCCTTACGACTTTGGTATGGGGACCTGGAGGGTACCAGGACAGGGTTAGGAGAATGGATTGGGAATCTCCTAAGGATCTTCTGCTGAAGGGAAGGGGATAAAAACCATCCTTTGGGAAACTTGGGAAATCCAGAATGCCTTCTTTCCAATTACTTAGAAAACTCTTACTCATCTTTCAAAACCCAGTACATCTGTTTCCTCTTCTCTGAGGACTCCTCTCACTCCCTCCAATGAGATCTAACCAACTGCCATAGCCCTAATGCCCCTGAATCTCCATTACTCTTGATCATTGCTGTATGCTTCTGTGCTTCTCTCTCTTTCTTTCTCTCTCTCTCTCTGGGCAGTGAGACATTTGAGGATAGGGGCTGTTTATCATTCATTCATTCATTCACTAACTCACTTATACCAAGAGGCCATATGGTACTAGTTATGAAGACAAACTCTGGAGCCAGATTTTCTGGGTTCAATTCCTGACTACTACTCACTAGATAGTGACTTTGAGAAATTTACTTAAACCCTCTCTGCCTTAGCTTCATTATCTGTAAAATGGAGAAAATACTAGTCACTCAAGTGTAAGACTATCACATGGATCTAAAAACTAATACAGGCAAAGAATTTAGGACAATGCCCATCTCAGATTAAACATTCGTATAATCAGTGTTAGCTATTATTATGTGTGCATCAGTTATTTCCTAGGAACCAGGCACTAAGGAATAATGGTGAACCAAAGAGACAGAGTGGCTGCCCTCCCAGACCTTACATTTTAATGGGAATGACAGATGATGAACATGCAGCAAACAGATAAAAACAGACAGGAGACTAAATGCAAATAAAAGATGGAAGGGAACTACTAGGTTTAGCTGAGTTGGTTGAGGATGGCCTGTTGGAGGAGGTAACATCTATAAGGAAAGAACTTAAGGCCGAAGAAGAGCCAACCAGGCACAGAAAGACAGAATGGTATGTGCAAAGGCCCTGAGCTGAAAAATAACTGAAACCAGCCTGGCTGGATCAGAGTGGGTGAGATCAGGGAAGGCTTAGTCCAGTCCCACAGGGCCCTGCAGTAAGGTGTGAGGATTTTATTTGAAGGGTGATGAAAAGCACAGCGTAAGGATTTAGTAAATGTCTGCTGACTGATCATGCTGGCAGGTAGGGGACTGGAAGAGAAAGCAGAGACCAAAGGGAAAAGGACTTACACTGTGGGCTCTCTCCCCCAGGAGAGAAGTGGACAGACAGCCATGCACAGGCTCGGCCTGAGGCTGTAGGCAAGCATTTGAGGGGTGCCTCAGTCCACGCATGTCTACAATACATTGATTACAGACTGAATCAATATTCACTGGTGTTCACATACTAAGACTTGCAGAGCAGTGGCAGACACCAGTGTGCATGTATCTAGCACGTATGATGTGCAAAGCACTGTGTTATATCCAAGCCTGACCTGGATTCCCAAAGCCAGGGAAGACAGAGGTGAGCCCTGCTAGTGGTTCTGAGCTCTGGGCTGGGGTGGCCACTTCCCTCTCCATCACAGAGCTGGGCTCCCAGCAGTCTTCAGGATGCTCTACACATGGAAGGAACTGCCAGTACTGGCATATTTGTTTGTTCTCTTTCCTATAATCTCTGGAACAAGACCTCAATATGTGGAAACTTGGGTAGGGGAGAAAAAGAAAGGAAAAACCAAGACATCCCCTGAGATCCACTGCTCATTTCACAACTAAGGGATCTGGGACAGAGAAGACCTTGCCTCCAAGGTCAGTCTGTGACCCAGCTCCTCCGTACCAACACTTCCTGCTTGATCATCTCTCCTACATGTGTGCACGTGCACTCACACACACATGTATTCTTGGGAAAGATCACTCGGCCCCTGCCACAGTGCCCCTGAAGCTGTCCTTCCAAACCCCAACAGGCCCCAGCCCAGCTGACTGTTTGCCAAAGGCCAGACCCAGGCTTGGAAAAACACAGCACACCTGCTTAGCAGTCCTACCCTAGGTGCCTCAGATAACTTGCTGTTCTCTGCCTCCAGGCCAGACAATGGGGAGTCCCTCAGCTGTGACTAGGGAGGACCAGCCCCTGCTCCATGACTGATGGTAGCTGATCTTGAGGGAGCTCCTACATGGGGAGGGGAGGGAAGCTTTATGACTGCTGTCACCGCTAGAACTAGACAGGCTCCAGAAGCAGCACCTACCCAGTGCCAGGCACTAAAAACGCTTCACCCCATTGTACACTTCCAATAATGTGAGGAAGCTGTTATACCCCTCATTTTACAGATGAGCACACCGAGGCCCAGATAAGTTCAGCAACAGGAACCACATCAAGTCCTGACTTTGGACCTTGCATTAGTTCCACTACTATGCACTCTTTTTGGCTAAATTTGTGATTCAAAGTCAGTGGGGTTATCCTGTACCCTCACGCCCTCCCCTTCACCATTATTTCTGTCTATTCTTCTGTAGCTCCTCCCCAGAGAACTACCCACCTCTCCGCACCTTCCTGCCTGAGTCTGTCCATCCTGTATGACCTCTGTTTCTTTCTGGCTGGCCACTGAATAGATGTTCAGTAACTATTGGTAACATTATGAGTAATGGCTTCCCTAACCCTCCTGCACTCCCTGCAAACCCTTACACCTTCCCATCTCTTTCCTCTCCTCTGTGCCTATTTCTGTTGCTTCTGCCCTTCATAGAAAATACCTCTTGCCTAGGGAACTTCAGGGCTGGTCCTGCCTACCTCCTGTTCGGTACACCCACCTCCCCTCTCTAACCTAGCATCGCTGACACCCCATTACCCTTCCCTCTTGGCCCTACACCCATGTTGCCCCAGACTGGTTGGATCTTTTGAGGTCTGTTCCTTTTCTAGACTCTATCCCTTCTCTCCAGAAGACCACAGAGAGCTCCCCTCCAGAAGCTCCAGCTCAATGCACATCCCTCCCACCTGTCCCTTGCATGAATCCCAGCCTGGCTCCAAGGCCTCAAGTGTCTTTCCTTCAGGAGCCCAGGCCCAGCCATATTGAGCACTGGGAGCTCCAGGGGTTCCCTCCACATCCCTCAGCTCTGAGGAGCTTGCTGTCCTGGCCCCCTGGATCTGGGCCCTATCTCCTACATCAGGTCACCCTTGGGAAGAGGGAAGGGGTCTTCAAATTGTTCACTCATTCAACCTCTTCCCTCAAGTTCAGGGCCAAAGACTACTCAGGCAGTACATAATGGCAGGGCTAGGGGCCCTTCTGGGGAAGCAAAGGGGCAGTGTAGAATCTATGATGTCAGGAAGGGAACTTCAGGTCTCTGCCCTGAGTGTGGAACAAGGGATAAGAAGGCCCCACAATGTAGGGACTTAGGGGGAATTGCACCATGAAGGTGCAATTCCAGGCATGGTACAATTCCAGGCAAGGAGCAGACTCCAGACTCCAAAGAGGTCTTAAAAAGAAGTGCAGGGAATCTTTGAGGGTTAGTGCTTAGTGTAGGGGCAACCTGTGTTTTTGTCCTCCCCCAGGATCTTTGCTAAGCATGGCAATAGGGCTATAGTCGTGACTGCAAGGGACCCTTAGAGGTTTGGGCTAAAGGCCACAATGTATCTTCACTCCCACATTCCCTCTTCCCTAGTCTACTTCCAAGGTCTATTTGCAAGGCTACTTCCGGCAATTTGGGGTTCCAAGGTATCCTGCCCATCTACATGAGACACCTAGGAGTAGTCCCCATGATCCCTCCTTCAAGGGGCTCTAACCAGCATGAAAGGCAAATAACAAAGGTGGGGACAGACAGACTCACCATCAGTAATCTCCATCTCATAAGGGGAGGGTCTCCTCTTCACTCGGTTATTGGTGGCAAACATAGAGAAGGCATCTGGTTCCCCAAAGAACCCACTGTGGGAAGGAGCAGGCAAATCACAAGATCACACCTAGGGTGGAGGCGAGTCAGAGTCAGAGGCTCCTTAGCAATCCCTCTGCATGTCCTTGAACCTCCCACCCCTGGAAAAACAGGGGCAGCCCTGGTCCCTTCACACCTGAATTGGGGATAGGAGCATGAAACACACACACACACACAAGCATACACAGAATGCTCTCAACCTCTCTCTGTGGTGGAACAAGCAAGGGGTGGTAAGGTCACATACCCACACATCCCTACACACACACACAGTCAGAAGTGAACATATGGAAAAAACAAAAAATGAACACACACCCCCCACAAATAGACATACTTCCCTCCCCCAATACAAGCCCATAATCTACAACCTCCACTCTCAAACAGGTGCTCACACTAGCAGATATGACCTTCTCACTTGGTGCTGTGCAACTCCAGCACCACAAAAGGGCACACTGTCCCCTCCCCGCAATACCCCATTTTCACCCTGGGTCCCATGGGGTCTGTGGACAGACAACAGACAGGAAACCCTGACTCCTCACTGCTGCCATGCCCCCTCCATCACCCATTTTGGGCTCTCTATAGCTTTTTTCTGGAGTCTCCTGCAGACTCGCTGAATGACCCGCATTGTGCATCCCTGTCTCATCCGCCTGTCCCCACCCCAACCCTGCCACCATCTCTTCACCATCTCAGTGGCCTTGGCAGGGAAATGGACACCCTCGCACCAAGGGGTGGAAAAGCCTGAGGCCAGAGGCCACAGCTAGGGACGGAGAGGCTGGAGATAAGAGGAAGGGTTCTACTCCCAAGGCAGGCCTTGGGGCAGAGATTTTAGATGCAGAGGAGGGGGCCCATTTCCAACGGCCCTCAGACCCTTATCTCGTACCTGTCCCCAGAGGGCTGCAGCTTCCGGAAGGATTCACAGTGGAGCACATTCAGACACACTTGCCAGCACTCATTCACGAGACTCCCTCCCTGGCGTCCCTTACCCCGAAACCACGCAACGCACCCTGCTTCTGCTCACACACGGCCACAGGCCTGCACTCCCCCTTGGCTTACCCAGCCCGGGCGCGCTGCAGTCACAAGGCACCCCATGTCTGCCGGCGTCCGCTCACGCACGCGCTCCCCCACACACGCTCACGGCGAGCTCCTTTCTCACTTGCACACGGGGACCCCAGCTTCTAGGCTTTGACGCCCATGAGTTGAAAACACCCCATCTCTTCTCGAGCTCCAGTCAGGCAGCCCACAAAGAGCCGACGAGGTGCCTCTCGGGCCCTGACCGCCCGCCCGCAGCGCCCTCCCTCGGGGCACTTACCTGCCGAGTGTCGCCAGCGGCTGGCTCAGGCTGTAGAGCAGCGTGCGGCCGGGGGCGGCCGGGGCCGCCAGCGCGGGCGGGCTCAACTGCACCATCCGGCCGTCCCCGGTCAGCTCCGTCGGTGCCGGAGCGGGCGCGGGCGCCGGGGCGGGCCCAGGAGGTCTGCACAGCTCGGTGGTCGGCACCCGATGGCGCGCTTCGGCCGCTGCGGCGTCGCGGCCCTTTAAGTCTCGCACGGCGCCGCCCCCACCCGCGGGGCCGCCCCCCGGGCCACCGCGCGCTCCCAGCTCGATCACCGGGGGCTCAGCTGGGGTAGCGCGGCTCGTCTCCTTGGCGACGCCGTTCAGCAGGACCAGGTGCGGGGGGGCCATGCGGGCCTCGGCCGCCTCCCGTCCCTCTAGCGGGGGGTCACTGCGTGCCGCCTCGCTGGGCGGCTGCTCCGTCATCCTGCCGGCAGACAGACAAACAAGCGGACGCCCGCTCTAAAAACCAACCCCAGTCCACCGACGTGGGTGGGGTAAGGGGGTGAGGGGGTGAGGGCGGAAAGAGAAACTCACACACCGAGACGTGAGAAAAGGCGACAAACTTAGAGCCACATCGACACACACTGGCCCTCTGGGCCTAAAGGCCAAGCAGGGCTGGGGAGGGAGGGAGGGAGGGATGGGTGGGGGAACGCTGGTTTGGGAGAAGAGGGGAGGGTGCCTGAGAGGCACAGAGACCAAGGGCCGAAAGGACAGACAGAAGAGGACGACAGATACAGTGGAAGAAAAGGAATACAGCATCGAAAGACAAACAGAAGAGGGAAAAGGAGGAAGGAAATGTAGAAAGAGGCGAGAGAGAAATATCGCCACCACCACCCAGTCCCCCTTCTCAGGCCGCAAGGGAAGAGGAGGGAACAAATCCCCGACCGAGTTCCTCCCGCCCCTCTTTTGGTTTTGGCGGGGAATCTGTCCCGCGGAGGTGGGGGTCTTTAAGAACCTCTCAGCGATACCGACTCCAGCCTATTGCCATACACACACCTAGAAACCTGGTGGGTTGCAAGTAGGGAGTTTAAGGAATGGAGGCTACAGCACCTGAGGTCCACTCTGCTGGAGCTGCCGGAGAATCATACGGAGGAACCAGCACCCCTTTCAACATATATTCACCCTCCTTGGGGTGTCTGTCTACACTAAGCAGATCCACGTTGTATTCTGTGCAGTCACCGAAAACCCCAGCCACCCTTTACCCGCACTGGGACTGTAGGTGAGACATCTGGAAGGGAAGATAAAGATCCTGGCCCTGCTTCCCTGCACACTCCACCCTCTCTGCTCACCTGCACTCAGAAGTGAGGTGGGGTCTGGAAGGGAAGGCCCGCTGAGGCAGTAAGGAGCCTGAGGGTGCCCCTGAGGCTATTGGGGCCTGGGCTCCCATTCACACGTGGAAAGGGGTGTCACAAAGGCCCTTGCACTCTTCCAGCACTCCGCTACTGCCTTTCTGCCTTGGCGACGTCCTCTGGGAAATGCCTCCTTATACATTTAAAAGCACTGTGCAACGGCTCAAGTAAACATTATTATTGACTGGAAGACTGGGCCACTCAGGGGACCGCTGCCTTGCCCCAAGTCACACTGATTTGCAGAACTCTGGTCTCACTCTGCTTACACTGTCCTCCCTATATGCACTCCCATATACATCCCCGGAGCCCAGGACACTCCTCTCCACAGCCACACTCCAGGATGACTACAGAGGCTCCAATGCCCCACAAGCCGTTTCTCCCGTCACCCTGCTTCAATGCCAGTGGAGCCAGGCCCCACCTAGGACTAAAACAAAAACAAAACAAAACAAAACACCATGAGACTTGAGGTCCAGAGGTTGGGGATGCTTGTAAGTTGTTTTATTTAAAAAACAAACAAACCAAATTCGGCAGGCTTCATAAGCTGTTCAAAATAAGTTTCCTGTTTTCAAGATTATATAATTGGGGTATTTTATTGCAGAAACTAAATACATGAATATCCAACTCGCCCCCAAGCAGAGTCCAGCTAATCACTCATGGCAGCCATTGAGCTCCCGTGCTGCCACTGCAGTGCTCCAGAGGAAGGCAGCCTGGGCACCATCCTCCCACACGAGAAGAGACACTGGATGGACTTTCTGAAACCTCTCCTTAAGCTCAGCTCACTTGCCACCAGACACACAAGCCAATGCAGAATCATCATTCAGGCTGTGCTCCTTCCCTGGGTCTGCCAACCCTGAGGCCCAGCCCAGGAACAACAGAATTCACTGAGACCTGGTGCATATGAGCTGCAAAGGCAGTGGGTCCACAACACTTCACTGGAAGCGAGTTTGTGATTATGGCGGAAACAATAGATCTGCATCCACAGAATAGGACCAACAGGATAGTGTGGCCACTAGAAATGTGCCCAAGGAATACGTGTAGGCCCTTCTGGTTCCTCGGCAGCAGTGAAATGCACCAGAATATACTATTCTGCAGCGAAACACACACGCCCCAAGGTGCTGGCTCCCTACCTTACTGTCCCAATGCGTGGCGTGCCCAGTGACACGTGCTTCAGCCCCAGTTTCTAACCGAGCAACAGACGGTGTGCACTGCAATCGGACTGAGCTCAGACTCTCCTTATGACACATTTATACCCTCTGATTAATTCCAGGGCTCCCCCGCTGAGCTAGGAGCGGATCCTGGAGGGGTAAGGGGAGTACATATTCCATATGAGTTGTCCGTGGCCCCAAATGCTCTGCCAGAGACCTATAAATATCTATATCTCCCAGGCTCCCTGTGGAAAACCTATGATTGGTCCCCAGGGTCTGTGGCGGACCACTCCCTGCCTGGCCCTCCCCGGAACTCAGGAAAACCAAGCGGGTTCTTCTGCAACCAGCATCACCCAGGCCAGGGATCCGTGCCCCAAGGGACGACGCCACAGGAGGACTCACAGACACCTTGGGTTGTCAGTTTTCAGGAACTAACCGCATCACTTGGCTTCATTTAAGATCACTAAAAAGAAAGCCTGAGTGATTTTCATTTATTTGTTTTTATTTGGGGAAGATGAGGGAAGGGAGAAAAGGTTTCAATCTGAATGGCATTATTGAATTCGACCACTACAACTCATCCGTCTTTGTGCAGCCAAGACCCAGCTCGCAGCACCCGACACCAGATTTTCACTTTTGTTGCCAGCCGCCAGAACGTTTCTGTATGCCCGCACAAGTCTGGGACCCAGGAGCTTTGGGGTGGGGGGGAGGGGGGGGCGTCGGGTGCCTGGCAGCTCCCAATTCCGAAATGCAGAGTTTCTTATATGAAAAGAGCCCCCGGAATACCTAGGGCTAGAGCCACCGCCTAAGACCCCACAGTGCACCCACACTCGCACGACACCCTTGGGGGAGCCCAAGTACGCTCGCTCGAGAGCCCGCAGCGCCAATGAAGAGAACCACTTCCCCCGGCTGCTAGGGCAGTGCAGGGGAGCTCCGCGCCTCACCCTAAGGCCTTCAGCCCCGGCCAGGGCCCACCCGAGTCAGGACTGCTCTAGCCAGGATGGCTGCGGCCTTCTTCCTGCTGCCGGGTCCTCGGCGGCGCGGGCGGCCCGCGCCACCCGGACGCAGCCTCCCCAGAGTTGGGAGCTTTGGGCAACGTCCACAGAACCGATGGGAGCGCCCTGCGGGACTGAGGTTCTGGTTTTATTAGTTGTAAAAAAAAAAAAAAAAAAAAAAAAAACCACAAACGACTAGCTTTTGACTTTTTGTTTTTAACCGGGAGTCGAAAAAGGAAAGGGCCCTGCTGGGAGCCACAGAGGGCACGGTCAGCGGCGGTGTCAGATCGCGGATACCCAGCTGCAGGTTCGTCCTCCCCTCCTCCTCGTTCCGAGACCCTACTGTCCTCTGTCCTGAGCCTCCCCCACCCAGGCCGGAACCCGAGGCCTTCCTGGACACAGTTTCCACAGATAACGTTCCCCCCAAACTCACCTGGGGCATATTTAGAGAGGCCGACCCCTCTGAACAGGATCTCCACGCCGCCGCTGGACACGGGCCGGAGCCGAGGTCCAGGGCGCGGACGCGGGTCTTTGCTTCCCCGGGTCTCGCCGAGAGACCGGCAGTTAGGCCGCGGCGTGGTCCTGGGCGGTCTGCCGCGCCCAGACCGAGTTTCCAGGAAAGATGGGGGTGGAGAGAAAGAGGGAGGGCGAGAGGGAGGGAGAGAGAGAAATGGGGGTCAATGGCTGGGCATTACCTCACGTCCTCGCCAGCGAGCCCAGGGGAGTCGCGAGCCGCTTTCCGCCCCCAACCTGCAGGTGTTCACAGCCTCCCCCCAGCCCATAAAAAGACCCTACACCTGACCAATCAGGAATAGCGACTCAGTCCAACCACAACAACAGCCCCGCTGCGGTCCTCCCGGAACGTTTGCGGACCCTGCAAGCGGGACGTCTGGCTCGGCGCGGCCGAGTGTGCGCTCTCAGCACCGGCGTGTGGACCAGGCTGGCTCGGCAGCCGTCAGGCCGAACCCGAGGCCTCAGCGCACAGTTGTCCGCAAACTGGCTTGGGTGTGTGTGTGGGGGGGGGGGGGGGGCGTGTGGAACGTGTGTCAGAAAAGGGGAATCCAGTCTTCAGGCCCTGGTCCGTGGAGCAGAGCCTCTGAGCCCTCCATTCTCTCCGTACCCCCCACCTGCCCATCTCCAGCCCAAAGCGAAACCAGAACCCAATTCAAAGACTGCTCTCGCACAGGAATGGACTCGGAACCTCAGGGATCCGAGAGAAGGGGGTGGTGGTGGTGGCATTTGATCTATCCAGGACCCTTTTTTCTTCCCATTGATTAAGGGGAAAAAACAAGAAGAAGGAAGGAAAGAAAAGAAAGGAAACGAGGACAGAAAAAGACTTTAATTTGGGCATGAGTGCACGACGCAATGTGCAGATGTTTTATTGAGTGGTACACCTGAAACTTGTACGGTTTTATTAACCAATGCCACCCCAATAAATTCAATTTTAGAAAAAGAAAGGAAGGAGGGCGATAACCGATGCCTCCCCTCAACCATCTCTACACAACGAATTTCGATCCGTCGGTGTTCAGACCTGCAAGGAAGGGGAAAATTCTAATACTTCCTCGCAGCGATAAACGAGGCACAGAGGAGGGCAAAAACAAACCCGCTGTTGCTTTCCAGAGTGTAGGGGTAGCAAGATTTAATTTGCTTTTTTTTTCCCCCTCTTCGGAAGGTTTTGTTTAATTTGTTTTGTTTAAATCTTCCAGCCTATATGGGATCAGTCGTGAAAATTTTGGATTGATTGCAAAAGTCTCCATCTTTTTGCCCCGATTTTGGTGGAAATATAGGAACAATTACTCCCTGAGGTTTCAGTCCAATGCGGGAGATTTTCTTTCTCCTCTAATCCACAGGGCAGAGGGGCGGGAAGAAGAGGAATCCGCTCATTCCCGGTGTCTTACGTCGGGACTCGGTTTTTGCTGTGTGATCAGTCCTTTTCTCCATTTTCTCCCCCAACCCTAAATCCAGGAATGAGAGAGAGAGAGAGAGAGAGAGAGGGAGGGAGAGAGAGAGCGCTGCTGGGGGGGGGGGGGGGGTTGGGAGGGAGCCTCGCGGCTTTGTTATGGGTCCCAAGGAGCTAAAAGGAAAAAGCCGCTTTACTTCTGGACGATTATTTTAATTAATAAGACAATGACGATGACATTAGCAACCACTGTAACTGGAAAAGAAAAGAAAACCCTTTCCTTCGGACCTAAGGCAGCACTGACCTCGTCCCTGGGAGCCCGGCCCCGGTGCCCGATGCGACGGGGACCCGACCCTCGCGGGAATATCGCTTACCGGGGAGGTGATCCCAAGGGCCCCCACCCGAGGCTCGAGGCTTGGAGAATGCGCCCATTGTCTTTTCCGGGCGTCTCTCGCGGACCCCAGCGGTCGTACCCGCGAGACTGACCAGAAATGGACAAACGGCCTGAGTGCGGCGGGGACCCAAGCCGGCGGCTACCGGCTGGGAGGCGCGGGCCTCGGCGAGCGCTGCTCAGCTTGGAGCCTGGAAGAGCCTCCCACGCATTAGCAAGTCCCCGAAACACCGAGGCACAGACTGGCCTCCGGTCAGAGCAGCCACCGATCCGGCTCTGGCTCTCCATCCAAGCCAACAGTGGCTTCCGAATACCTCGTAATTTGGAATAAAGTGTGAAATCCTTGTCCCCGCTCCCAGTCAGCCGCCTCAACTAGCGCCTCCATCTCCCTCGCGCGTTCCCTGCTACCCGCCAGCCGTGTGCAAATGCACATCTAAAGGACACAAGCACACAGTCACACAATCCAGTCCTGTGGTGAGACAGGACCACACACTGTCCAGCCCCATGGCAGGGAAACACAGCCCCATTCTGCCCCACAAACCGACATGGTCGGGCCCGTTCATTGTCCACTATGACACAACGAAATCAGCCCAACGCAATCGCTCGGGGACACACAACTCCACCTAGTCGAGATCACACACGCCCCACACAACAACGGAACCACCCAGACACAATCTCAAAGGCCGCACAGCCCACACACAGACCAAGACCCGTGTCGAGAAGCCAAACTAACGTAATCATGTGCGACGAAGAAAACGCAGAAGAGCCACCAAGAACCCAAATCCACACACCCACACCGCGCAAACAGCACCCCACTCAGACGCACGCCCGATCGCCAACAGCACCACACTCGGGGAAGCCCACGCTGCCCGCTGCGGACACACGCGCTCTCACAGTCCCACCGCACGCACACAACCACGAAGAAGGAATGAAAACCAACCACCGCCTCGCGCGTTTCTGTATATTGCGTAAGGAAAAGGGGAAGGAAGGAAGAGAGTCTCTGAGACGGGAGGGGCGGCGGCGGCGAGCGCGACGGCGCCCGTGGAAAATACCCCCCATCGAAAGAAGTCGAAGGGAAAGGAGCGAAGAGCTGTCCGGAGAGCAGAGAAGCAAGCGGGAGGGGATGGACAGGGAATCCCGGGGGGCCGCAGGTGGCTGCCCCACAGAAAAAAGGCCAGAATGCTCACGTTTTGCAGCTACGAGGGGACGCGTGTGGCCATGCTGAGGCTTGGGCCTCGGTGCGGGGGTGGGGGGGACCTCCCCCGCCCGCGCGCGCCGCGCCCCCGGCCGCTCCGCGGACTCGCTCTAATCCCGCGCACGTTCCGGGCCTCGTTAGCATGGGCCGCGGCGCGCCGGGGCGGTGTGCGCCGCGGAGATAAGGCACCGCCGCGGGTCCGCTCGCCCTCGATAAGCGCCTCGGCCATTATGGGCCAAATGATTCATTTTAATTTGGCAATTTCACCGGAGGGAGTGGGGACTGGCTGCGTGGGGCTGGGGCCGTCTCCGGAATGCGCCTCGCGGAAAGTCGGGCGCTCTGTCTAGGACCCGACGGGTCCAGCCCCATTTCTGGTCGCGAGGCCTCTCGCAAAAAAACAGGCTCCCCGCCGCCTCACCCCTCCCTCGGCCTTCCAGACGCCTTTCCTCAGCGACTCCCCTCCCGGTGCTCCGTCCCTGCCTCTGAAGCCCGGGACACGGAAACCGTCACTCCTAACCCTTCCTTGCAGCCCCATTTTATTCTCTCTCCAGTGTCCTACACACCCCGATTTCACGGGGCAGCCACTCCGATATCCGACATCCTCCAGCCTCCCTTCTTCCCTTCCCAGCACCCCCAACCCCGGCCCTTCCACCCCCCTCCCCTTTTCTGCTCTAAAACGCAGTCTGCTGGCCGGAACGGCACCGGCTGCGCTCGCACCCGGGGCTCTATGGAGGCAGAACTGGCGTCCGTGGAGAGATGAAAACGTCCATTCTACTGCGTTTCAGGCTGAGCCCAGAGCCCAGGAACATCCCTCCTCCCATCACATTTTAAACGTTTTAACCTTGCTCCCGAAGCACGGTGCTAAGCACTCTACAAAACATCAACTCATTTAGTTCTCATAGGCAATCCTAAAAGGCTGGTGCTATTCTTATCCTCAATTTGTAGATGAGGAAACTGAGGCACAGAGAATAAAAGTGATTTTCCCAGCGTCACGCATGAAGTGAGTGGTGGAGCAGGGGTTTGAAGCAAATTATGCAGAGCCCTCTCCAGAGCCCCGCTGATGAAGAAGGGCGGCTGGAGCCTAGGTGTGGGGGAGATGTGGGCTTCACTGTTGGAGGGAGAAGGGCCTGTACTGTGGGGCAGAAAGCTGGGTTCAGGGAGGTGTAGGAGACTGAGGCTCAGCCCACAGGGGTATCTGGGTTCTTTCTTTTATGGTGGAGTGAAAATAGCACAGGTTCAAATCTTATAAGTCCCTTAGCCTTGAACCTCAGTTTCTTCATCTGTGAAATGAGGAGGTAATACCCACCTCACAGAATGGTTGCAAGCATTAAATAGAATGACCTTTAAAAGGTGATGGCGAGGACAATAATCTATGAAATCTCACCCAACACAGAGCCCAGATGACACCATAGGCACTTGTATGGGAGTTCTGGCTATTATTGCAGAGAAAGAAATTAAGGCACAAAGAGATATGACCTGGCCAGGCTTAAAATGGCCTAGGAAGAAAAGCCAAGACCCAAACTTGAGTATCCAGTTCCCAATCTACAATTCAACCCACAATGCCCGGCTGCTTTCTCCTTCCAGAATCTCTGGTTTTGAGCTTCTTTTGGGAGCTGAGAACTAGGGAAAGGGCCTTTGCCTGGTCACAGACTGAGTCCTGGTCAAGGACTGAGCTCAGAGTGCGGCTACAGTCTGAGTGCTGGTTCGCCCCTGGCTGTCCGGACAGCTCTCCACGAAGATGCGGTTCATTCAATGCAGGCTGTCTGTCCCCTCTGTCCCTTTGTGGTCTTCGTGGAAGTCAGGGTGTCATGTGGGTAAAGGTAACTTTTACAGAAGAATCCTATGGAAGAAGGGCCATCCATGGCCTGAGAAAAAGAGTGCAATTCCACAAGGCCTCCCCTGGCCCAGCTACACCACTGCAGAGAGGGGACCCTGAGGAGGGGCCTCTGTGGTCTGTTCAGCCCCATTTCTCTCATCCATAGCTGCAGCCTTGCCTCTTTTACTGTTACAAACTCTAACTCTCCTTCCATTGTGTCTTAGCTTCTGCTGGTCCTTCTTCTGCTTTATTGTCTTCCTCTTCTCACATCCATCTTTCCAGATTCTCCATTTATGCCACTTCCTGCCTGAAGGCTCCCTGCAGGGGGTTGGCTTTTATCTCTCCCTCCTCTGGTCTCCATTGCCTTTGCTTGGCTGCATCACTTCATATTGGGTTGGCCAAAAACTTCATTTGTTTTTTTTCCATAAGATGTGTCTAGTAGTGCTTAATTGTCTTTAACTTCACTTGAAATAATTTTGTTAGATTGTATTATGACAGCTGTCATATCAGTGTGTGTTTCCTAAACAAAATCAACATTGGTGAATTTTTGTGTAGTCATTTTAATGTTGAAGGTGGAAGAAAATAAGCAACATTTGCAGCATATTATGCGTTATTATTTTAAGAAAGGTATACACACAACTGAAACATAAAGGAAGGTTTGTGCAGTGTATGCAGAAGCTGCAGTGACTGATTGAATGTGTCAAAAGTGGTTTGCAAAGTTTCATGCTGGAGATTTCTTGCTGTATGATGTTCCACGGTCGGGTAGACCAGTTGAAGTTGACAGAGATTAAATCGAGACATTAATTGAGAACAATTGACATTATACCATGTGGCAGATAGCTGACATACTTAGGATATCCAAATCAATCAAGTTATTGGTGAAAAAGAAAAATGTGTTTTTTATTTTACAGACAAAACCAGACAGACTTTTTTGGCCAACCTAGTAGGAAGTGTTGGAGTCATACAGATCTGAAAGCCCTGCTCTGCCACCCATGGCTATGGCACCTTTGGGCAAGTCATCTCATGTCTGTGAGCCCCTGGCCATTCCCACATCAGAGAGCCCAGCTAGGGAATGCTTCCCTGAGAAATGATGCCTGGACTCAGAACTGAGAGTGGAACCTGAAGGGTGGGTTCAAGAGTGAGCATCAAGAGCCTCCCAGGTGGGTCAAGGGCTAAAGCAGAAGGGCTCTGGGTTCATGAAAGGAACAGAAAAGAATCCCGTAAGGCTTGAGCAAGCCTTGAGCAGCCTATGGATGATCCAAAGGATTTTGAGAAAACCATTTTATTTATTTGGTTTGGTATAAGGTCCATTCTTTGGTATAAGAACCATTTTATTTATTTGATTTGGGTAGGTATAAGGTCCTAAAAAGGATCAGATCTGCATTTCTAGAATGTCTTTGGCTGTAAGGTGAAGAAGAGGTTTGTGGGGTGGGAAGGATGTGGGGAGACCAGTTCTGAGGCCAATGGAGTGGCCCATGGAAGGGGTATTGGCGTGTGGACTGGGGTGCTAGCAGAAGACATGGCAAGAGGCAGATGAAGACGACCTGTATTTAGGATAGAAAACTTATTTTGAAAGAATTGGGGGTGGGGGTGATGGGGAAGGAGAACTCCTGGAACCCTGGGGTGGAGGTTTCTGGTTTTCCTTTCCTTAGATGGTTGTCTGGAGGCCAAGGGACATGGGGAAGGACTCCACACTTAGCTTTGAATTCCCTGACTTTAGTTGCCTATGAGGTACCTGCTGTCTGTTGTCCTATCCTACAGGGCACGACCCTGCCCAAGAGCTGTGGAGCAGAACAAGGGACTCCGGCTTTTGTCAGCCCTGCTGCACCATCCCCCTCTATTCGTGTTTGCCTGCTGGTCCTAACCTGTCCCACAGCCACCCCTTCCCCACTCCCTCCCCACCCCTCCCCCTGCCTGGGGTTGGGGGCCCGTGACGTCTACACCCTCTCCCTCCCCTGTTTCCGACGGACTGTGGAAAAACGGAAACTGGGAGCTGAGCCGGGCGCCGCCCGAAATAGCATCTGGTGCCTGTCGGTCAGCGCGCTGTCCCAGCGTCCAGGAGCGGGTGACGCTGCTAGAGGCCCCGCCAGGAAATGCCAGCCCTCCTCCACCCGCCCCCAAACGGGGGCCTTGGAGGGCAGGAAACCTGGAGCTGCTCGGTTAGGGGTGTCAAGGGGGAGGGGAGGTTGGGACCCAGTCTGCTTGGTCTGGAGTCCGGTCCTGGAGGGAAGCAGCCTGGAGAGAACAGGAAGCCAAGACTTGGGTCTAAGACGTGGTCGCCACTCTCCGACCTGTTCCCCACCCCTGCCCAAGGCTGGGTGCTCCCTAACCTCCAAATAGTGGATCTCTGACCTTTCTCCCTGAGCTTGTCCTCTTGAGGGAGGCAGTGTGTGTGTGCTCTGGTGGGCAGCCAGCTTTATTTTCAGTGGGCACGTTTATAGGGCAGTACTGTGTGCCAGGTACTGACCTAGCCACTTCATAAATATTAATTTCATCAATCCTAACAACAACCCAGTGAAGTAGGGACTACGGTTACCTCCCTTTTGTAGGTAGCACACTGAAGCACAGAGAGGTTGAGTAACCAGCTGGCCAAGTGGTGGAGCCAGAATTCATTCCTAGGGCAGTCTGGCTTAGGGCTATGCTGGGCAGCAGAAGGAGAACACAGACAGGCAGTCTCAGTTCCATCCCTGCTTCCCCCCTTGCCAGCTGCACATTTCCAGGACAGTTACTTAATTCTGAGTTCCACTTTCCTAATCTACAGACAGGAGGTGGTAATTGTCCATATGTCATCGTGTTTTTAGGGTTATTTTTAATGGTTAAATCTCTGATTTGAGGAGATGTCATTGTTTTCCCTCCCACTTTCATATGACCATTGTCTCTGTTTTTGTCCCCATCCTTGTCCTGGAAGAAATCTTGCCCCATCGGTAAGCAGGCCTGAGCTCAGAATTCTAAGCCTGAAATCTGGGGAGTCTTGTTTGTGCTGTGCTTCGAAACCCCAGAGCTGCAGTCATGATTCTCAGAGACAGAAAGGATTTCCCTCCAATTCAGTGTTTCTCAAAGGGACTGTCAGCTCACCTGGAAGTTGTTAGAAAAGCCAATCTTAAGGTTCATGCAATCCTGCAAATCAGAAACTCTGTGAGCCAGACCCAGAAATCTGATGTCCAGATGACTTTTTTTTTAATTTTTAGATTTTATTTATTTGTTTTTAGAGAGGATAAGGGCAAGAGAAAGAGGGAAGCATCAATGTGTGGTTGCCTCTTGAGCGCCCCCTACCAGGCAACCTGGCCTGCAACCCAGGTATGTGCCCTGACTGGGAATCAAACCACTGACCCTTTCGTTGGCATTTGGGCACTGAATTCACTGATCCACAGCAGCCAGGGCTGTACTGAGATACTTGCTCTGTTGGGAAAACTACTTCAAAGTCTGGGGCACTGTGGTATGTCCTGATTTAAGTCCCTTTTGACTCTACAGGAGGTAAACAAATAGCCAAAAGTCTCATAAAAAGATGCTCAAACTTGCATTAGGAATGCGAACTAAAACTGTGATGAGGTAAGTATGACACACCCACTGAAATGTTTAAAACTTAAAAGACCAACAATGACGAATGTTAGTGAGGATGTAGAGCAACTAGAATTCTCCTATGTTGTTGAAGGGAATGCAAAAATGACTCAACCACTTGGAAGAACTCTTTGGCAGTTCCTTGTCAACATGCAGTTTATAAACACACACTTACTTGGGAGAATTGAAAAATACCCACAAGAACTCTTGTATACAAATATTCATAGCAGCTTCATTCATAATAGCTAAAAACTAGGAACAATCCAAATGCCCATCAATAGGTGAATGGATAAATTGTTATACATTCACACAATAGAATACTACTCAGCAATAAAAAGGAACCACATTACTGATACATGCTAGAATATGGAATAACCTCAAAACATTATGCTCAGTGAAAGAGGCATGACACAAAAGTGTATAGAGCACTTGCAGCAGAAAAGAAATTCCTGCCTCCACCTCCTCTGCCTGTGTCCACTGAACGTCCCCCCCAACATGGTGCTGACCACACCTGCCTGGGTGTCGGTGTTCCCCACCAGTTCCCTGAAAGACAGGGACCAGCTTACCACACAGATACAGCAGGAACACTATACATATATGTTGAATAAAAGTGATAAAGACAGACCTGGAAAAAGAAATTGAGGGAGAGGGATACCACTCAGCAGGAACTTGGGCCATGAACTTAGAGGAAGTAGAACTGGCCAACCCTCCTGGTCCTAGAAACCAGCCACAGAGTAGGTGTGAGTGCATCCTGTAAGGCCCCTGTCTGAGAGAGAAATTGTCCCATTATTATACAGGCTGTGAGTGGCAGCTCCTTTCTGGGGCAGCCCCCCTACCCAGGGAAATGCAGGCCTTTATGGTGGTGAGGGCGGTGGACTCTCTTTATATCCAGATACTGTCTGTGCTGGGTGGGGAAGGAAACACAGTCAGGGGGCTTGGAGAGTCATGGAGCAGGTCCCTCTGTGGTGATTCCTAAGGTTTGGAGCAGGTCACTCCTCAGGAGTAACTCAGCTTTGACCCATGTACCTGCTTCCCTTCCAACCAGCGAGTGTCTATGACCTGGTATCACTTTACTGAGGTTATGCCTTGGGTTTTAGGGAACTGAAACACATGCTTATTCAACCCTTTGCCCACCAGAGAGAGAGAGGAGAGAAAGGGGAAGAAGAGAACATGGGTTCTGAAGCCAGACAGACCTGAGTTCAAATCCCGACTTTACCTATGCTCCCCATCCTCAGCAAGGGCACATCATTTTACCACCGAGTCTCCTTTTCCTCTCAGGGACAATTCCAACACAAGGCTTAAGTGAACAGCAGGGCTCTGGAGCTAGACTGCTGGGGTGTGAATCTTGGTTCTTTGTATTGGCTGTGTGACCTTGGGGAAAATTATTTAACCTTTCTGTTTCAGTTTTCTACTCCATTAAATGGGGGATAAGTAAGTTAACAAATATTAGGGCTTAGAACATAGCAAATGTGTTCATTAAATGTTAACTAGTGTTATTACTTCACTGAGCTGTTATAAGGATTAGATAAAAGATAGAATAGTGCTTTCCTCTATGACCTTAATGATCCACCATACAGTAGGCAAACTATGGGATCCGTAACAGGTTGTTTCCAATAATTCAAAAAGATCTCAAAGCATCAGCTTATCTTCATTTCTCTCATCTGGTCCTCATTCCATTGTCCCCAGCCAGGATCAGTTGCAGGTCTTGTCATCCGCTTTTGTGTTGATTCACTGTGGTTGTGAGTACTTCTCCATGGGTGTTTGCATGTGAAAGTGCATATTTGCTCCTGTTACTTCACATGGTTACTGTGAGGTCTAAACAAGATTCTTAGCAGGACTTTGGGAAATGTTAGATGAGTATGATTCTGCACAATCAGTGTCTGGCACAAATAACGCCCCATTTTTATCACACAATCTTTTATTGCAAAAACTAAAAGATTGCACACAATCTTTTAATGACACAAGCATGTCATTCTGTAACATAACAATATCACACTTAAGCACACCATATGACATTTCAGGTGAAATGTTCAAATTAAAACTATACATAATTACACCCATATTATTACCACACCCACACAGGTGTTACTTCTGCCAGATCCTTCCTTGCGCCCTTGAGTGTGCAGAAATGCATGTTTCTGACAGCTGGATCTAACAGTGCCTTCCATTTCTTCCTGATTCCCCCCAGGGTCTAGCACAAGGCCTCAGACATAATGGCTACACTCAGCAGATCTTGTCCTGTGGCTCTTTCTTGGACAAGGGAAGCACACATACTCCCTACCCTTGAGTAGCTTCCAGCCATAGGTACACATAACCAACATACAAACTGGTTGTCATAAATCTCTAAGAGGACAAGACTTGGTCCAAACAGAGGGTTATGGAATGTCAAAGGAGAAAAATATTGCTGTCACGAGAGGACCCTGAGATTTCTTGTATGATGGGGAGGGGTTTGGAGTGGAGGTAGACTCTAAACTAGGTTTTGAAGTGTATGCAACACTTTGAACCTATGGAGAGTTTGGAGGCAAAGGGAGCAATGTGAGCAAAGGAAGAAGTGTGTGTGTGTGCACACTGTCTTTTCTTTATGGTGCAAAGGGGAGCAGGCCAGCCTAGGTCTGATTGCTTGATACCTAACTTACTGACTCAAATACCACACCATATGATAGCATGCTCTGTGAGGCTAGAGTCCCAATTTCCGGCCCCAGCTCTGTGCTTACTAAGCTGTGTGAACGTCAACAAGTCCCTCCCCTTCTTTGGGCCCCAGTGTTCTCATTCGTATGATGAAGGCCACGAGATTTCCAAGGGCCCTATAGCTTGGATACCTGACATCATTTTTTCCATTATGTTTTTAATTAGTCCCTCTTGCCCTCCTGGTTCCAGACCTCCCGTGAAGAGACAGGACACAGGGCTCTCCCCTAATCTGTCCTTTTCCTGGAGGTCAGTCTCTGACCAGGAAGTGGGAAAGCAGGATTTCCTCTGAGGATGTTCTCTGTGACCCAGACAGTTCCGGTTTAAGAAGCAGAGAGGAGATAAAGAACGTCACCCTGGCTTCCAAACCCTAAAGCCCCTTTCTGTGGGTTTGATGTTTTCTTCACGTCAGACTTTGAACTCCTTAAAAGCAGGGAATGAGTAATTCAGAGCTGGAAAAAGACATGATGGTATCCCTTCAAACAGCTATTTTAACATTTCAGTGGGGAAAACTGAATTATCTTTTTCTTTTTAAATAGTGAAATGCATTAGGCATTATAAAAAGTAGGAAAATCTTTTCCTCATCTATACCTGTGGAAATCCTTCAAGGCCCAACTCCAATGATCCTTTACAGAAGCCTTTCCCTCCTCTGGAATTGCAAAACACTCTTCACACCGTTTCTGAATCATTGTTCACACAGTTACAATATGTCAGATATGTGGCTAACCCTTTTCCCTAAAAAATCGGGACACTATCCCTGATTGGTGTGGCTCAGTGGGTTGGGCATGGTCCCACAAACCAAAAATTCAGTTTCGATTCCTGGTCAGGGCACATGCTTGGGGTGCGGGTGGAATCCCCAGTTGGGGGCATGCAAAAGGCAACTGATAGATGTTTCCTCCCATTCATCAATGTTTCTCTCCCCTCCTTTCTCCCTCCCTTCCCTTCGCTCTAAAAATAAATAACATCTTTTTAAAAAGTTGGGAAACTTGCCCCATGTCACAGAATTTGGGGCAGAGAGATGAGAAGAACCTGATTATTGCTAACTTCTAATTCACTGTTCTTTCTACTTGTATATTTTACCCCTTTATCTCTTTTTGCTTTCCTGTCCCCAACTCCCTCCTCCAGTGCTGTACCTATTCACATCTCCATGCTTTCTGACAAGCTGTTCCCTCTATCAGAACTATCACCTCTTCCCTTTATCTTCCCTATTGCTCTTGCAAGATTCTGGAAAAATCTAGAATGTCAGAGTAGCCCTCCGCCAAGCTTCTCTAAATATATTCTCCCAGAATATATAGTTTTGTTTTTTTTAAAAACACTTCTTTTTTTAAAAAGACTTTATTTATTTATTTTTTTAGAGAGGGAAGGGAGGGAGATAAAGAGAGAGAGACAGAGAAACTTCAATGTGTGGTTGCTGGGGGTTATGGCCTGCAACCCAGGCATGTATGCTAGCTGGGAATCGAACCTGGGACACTTTGGTTCCCAGCCTGCGCTCAATCCACTGAACTACGCCAGCCAGGGCAGAATATATAGCTTTATTATAAGCACTGACCCTTCTGCATTGCTAGTGTTTGCACATCTGTCTCCCATTAGAGTTTGCTCCTACAGGGTAAACGTGTTCATCATATTATGCTCAACACCTAACTCAGTGCCCGGCAGAACCAACATTAGATACCCATTGAATGAGGAGGAGTAAACAAGGTGCTGGTGGGGATCAGAAGCATGGAGGGAGTGGCTGCTGCTGGGTTAGATGCTATGGAAGGACACTAGATTGTTAACAATAGAAGTGTGACTCTATTCCAGTTATATCTTATTTTGTCTGTCTCATCACCTGAAAAAAAAAAGGGTTAATGATACTGCCACACATATTTTAGTTGGGTTTTGTTAAGTGTTAATATGAGGAAGTATGTGGGAAAGCATACTTTGAAGGGTGTAAAGCAGTCTCTCAACCTAAGACATTGCCATTACATTTAGTTTGCAGGCATAAAGGCCTCTCTCATCTAGACGGCTAAGCAAAGATTCTGCCCTTATGAGCGATGTCTAAAAAACAAGGGCACAGAAAAATCTTTTGTTCCTCTAATTTCCTGGAGCCATTACAGTACTCAGTAGGAGAGTACCACAGTGAAAATCACTGACGTGAACCCTTTAACATTAACATAGACAGCTGGGGTTAAAACTCAGAACTCAGGTAAAAAACTAGTCATTTCTGGTCTTGGCTGAAGAGCAAGGGGGACTCCTCGGGGGAAAAATACAGCAGGACAGCTTTGAGGACAGTGTATATTTGAAAACAGCATGGACTGTAGTATTCAAAATCATTCATTCAGCTCCAGATGCAGGGACTTCCTGAATTCCTCAGGCCTCAGAGAAGTGGTTTTCCCAGTGGCTTATAAGAGCTTGACTCTCTGGTAGCAACTTATTTGGGTAAGTTAATTCCCTAAGGCTGTTTCTCTTCTCTGAAGATGACAATTACCAGTTGGGGTTGGCCAGGAGGCTTAAACGAACTAACACCATGTAAGCACATGGTGAGTCCTAAAAAGATGGAAGCTATCATGATTACACTGCTCTGGCCCTTCAAGTCTGAATCACTAGTTTTGTCTTTTCATCATATACTGTTTGTGTAACTGTTTCCAGGATGCATCCCACATCTACTTCTGCAGGGCTCCGGCACAGGCAGCACAAGACAGAGGACAAGCGAGTATAGAGTAATTAGCCAGCAGGGGCTCAGAGGCTGAATGAGGGGACATTAGGTAGGTGGGCATGAGGGGTGCTGCAGTTGGCCAGGACCCAGACTAAGGGGTATGTTTCTAGACAGAAGTTCCATTGTTTCCTTGTTCCATTTGCAGCAGCACACCCATATCTATAAATAGCATCCTGGGGACTGGATGAAAAAAATTTCAGAGAAATGTCACTTGAGAGGCAATCATCTCCAAAGTCTTTTAATCCAATTTTCCCAGCACTAAAGCTTTTTCCAAAGATGCTTAAACACTACCATAGCAATTCGTTTGCCAAGTAACTTTCCATAGTAAAACACTCTTCTCAGAGAACTTTCTAGAGTAGGCTTCAGTGATGGTCTCTCTTCTCTGGATATGTATTTAGTAGAAAGAGAGACATGTTTTGCTGAGTTAATCTGCAGTCCAAATTCATTTCCCAAAACTGCTTAAGTGTTGTATCAGAAGCCTTAATTTAGATGTGGTAAGGGAAGTGATAGAATTAAATTTTGCCTAAAAGGCCTTAGGTTCAGTTTTTACTGTTCAGATAGAGAGCTTATTTGGTGTGGGTTCCCAGTGATAATGGTATAGTTAATGAAGCTGTCACTTAATTTACTAACATTCCTTGTTTTTTTCAATAATGTGCAATATAAATTGTACCTATACTCTCCTGGGTGATACACTGAGGGGTAAAGTTAAACAGACTACACAGTACACTTTGTTAAACGGTGGCAATTGACAATTCTGTTAAAGAATTTACTCCAATGAAATCCATGTTGACTTTTATGCTACTTATTAAAATAACCAAAGCCTCAAACAATGCCCATGAAAACAAAGGGAAACACACCACTGCCATTGTCTCATCCTAATTTTAACCTGAAAGAGCCATGTTGAAGGAAAAGATGCACAAATGGGTCCCCCACTCCAGTGAGGAATAGCAGAATCCATCACGTTGCTGTCCTTTGGCTTGCTAACTAGGAACTAATTTACAGATTTTACCCAAGAAAACCCCCGCTGGCTTGGAGATCCAAAGTCTATTTCTTTCCAGTTTATATACAAACTTTGATATAAGACAATGGCATCTTAATTTAACTTCAGCAGAAGAGCCTTCTCTCTCAAATGAGGGTTTTTTTCCATTTATATTCAGAAATAACAGTTTAAAACAATATTTAAGAAGGTAGGGGGAAGTGGAAGCAACTATTTTTTTTAAAGATTTTATTTATTTATTTTTAGAGAGGGAGGAAGGGAGGGAGAGAAACATCAGTGTGTGGTTGCCTCTAACTGGGTCACACACCCCTTACTGGGGACCTGGCCCACAACTCAGGCATGTGTCCTTACTGGGAACTGAACTGGTGATCCTTTGGTTCGCATGTGGGCACTCAATCTACTGAGCCACACCAGCCAGAGCAAGAAGCAACTATTGATACATTCAACAACTTGGACAGATCTCAAGGATATTATGCAGAGTAAAAACCAATTTCAAAAAGTTATATACAATGATTCCATTCATATTCACATTCTCAAAATAACCAAATTCCAGGGATGGAAAACAGACCATTGGTTGTTAGGAGTTAGGGATGGAAGGTGAGTAGAACTAGAATTTTTTTTGGGGGGGTGATGGAATAGTTCTTTTTGTATGCTGATTGTGGTGCCGATTATGCAAACCTATGATGGTGATGTAATTTTGAGATTTCATACACACCAAAAGGTAAGTCAATGAGTGTGCATAGAACCTTGTGAAACCTGAAAGGGATTTAGTTATTAATACTATATGCAATGTCAATTTTTTGACTTTGATAATTTCTCATGGTTATGTAAGATACTAATTATCATCAGGGTTCACTGGGTGAAGGGTACCCTTGAACTCTGTATTATTTTTGTAACTTTCTGGTGTCTAAATTTTTTTTAAGTGGAAAAGGATATGCTATAGCAGAGGACAAAGGAAAACAGTCAATCTAGACATTTTAATTAAATTTAATACATATTTTAGTTCTATTAAAAACTAAAACATTTGAAAAACTCACAAAGCTTATAAAACACACTCATACCCAATAATTTTATTCTGCAATAGTTAGAGCTATATGTTGAACATGGTACATTACCTCAACCCACTATATTGCTAAAGTTTTACTTCCATAGAATTTAACAAATAGACATCTTAATTTAAGAAGACATATACACTTCTTGTAAGAAAAGATCTCAAATTATTTTTTAAAAACAAAGCTTTCCTGTTAAATTCAGTAAGGGTTGATTTAGCTAATTTAGGCAGGGTCATGATAACTTTGTCCTTTTGGGCGATACTGGGTAGATGCAGAGCTGCAATGTGCTAGGAAAACAGACTTACTTTTCAAAATGCACAGTAGAAAAGAACAGTTCAGATTCAGAGCTGGAGAGTTTCTGTTTACCTAAGTTTGTTGAAATAACTGATTTCAGGGCTTATTTATTTAAAAAAAGGTTTCAGGGACACTGAAAAGCTCTCTAACAGAGGGAACTCAGCTCTCCCACCAGTCAGCCAACTCACAGGCAATTGGGTCACTCCTTCAGGTCTTTGCAGTCAGCTGTTACCAAAACCAGGGTGAGCCTCAGAGTAATTAGGAATCCCCAAACTACCAATAGGCTCTGGCTTCTCTAAGCATCTTCAGAAGACACCCTCTCCTCATATCAGGAGGGAAGGGAGTAAAAGGTTTAAAATAATTTTGGCAACTGCCTGAGACGCTTTACATCTAAGAAGGTGCCTACGGAATTCATACTATTCATTTGCTTTAAAGTTTCAGAAGGTTTCAGACTTTTAGGAAAAACTGGAGTGTCCCTTTCATTTTCTTTTTCAGGATGGTGGGTAAACTCTGCTTTTCCGGTTCGGAGGTTGACTACAGGACTTGATTTAAGGTTCTTTAATAAGACAGCTGGGTTTTCATTCAACTGCTGTGCTGCTTTTGGCGGAACTTCATTTGTAATATTTCTCAATACTGGCATATCTGTGTGGGTGCCCGAGGGTTCACAGTTATTACAACTAATTCTTTCACAGGCATTCCTAGAAGGCTCCTTCTGACAATCAAGTTGTTCAGGTATGGACGTGAGGTTTTGATTCAATAAATGTTCACTCTTGCTATCGGTGTTCTTCAGAGGCTCCTCTTCATCTTCACTATTGTCATTGCCTTGGATGAGTCCGTATCTCTTCATATATTTTTTGGTTGCGAGAGACATGTTGCTTGGTGAAATTAAACTAAGCCCCACTGTGCTCCTGTCTGTATTAATATGCAGAAGGCTAAAAGATGAGTCACAGTTGTTCTGGTTTGATCGAGTGAGAGACAGTTGTGACAGCTGATTTTCATTTAGGTATTTCAGAGCTATAGCATTCGCCTCCATGCTCAGATCCACACCGTTTGGGCTGAAGCCGCTCATGCCAGCATTAGAGAATGACACGTAGTTCAATCCGGAGATCACCGCCTCAGGGCTGATGCAGGCCAGCACACTGCAAGACACAACAGAGCGGCCGTCACGTACCTTATTTGGGGTTCTGAGTAGCGTTATTCTAAATGTGCTCCCATCTATGAGGTAGCTATAGGGCTTCAGCTCTAAGCCTCATGGTGCTCTGTATCTGAGAGCTCAGACTTCTAAGTCTTGATGATCCAGATACATTCAAGGGATAAAACTGATAACTTAGAAGGTAACCCATGACTTACAGACTGAAACTGGAACAGAAATTAATTTTTCTAAACTTAAAGATCACTCATGGTTTTAAAACAAAATATAGGCCCCCAAATGTAAAAGTTATTGGTAAGGTAAATATTTGTAAAGTAAAACAAAAATAAAAAAATAGAAAACACATTTGATAGTATAACATTACAAGCTCTGGTGAGTAGCTCAGAATATTAGCTTGTTCATAGCTGAAGAGATTCTATTTGTAATAAATAAAAAACATCAGCCAGCCTCTGGACACGGACTATGGTGTGTGTGCATACACTGATTTTCTTTGATTAGATACAAGCTTCAACTCACTTTGGCTGGTATTACCTCACTAATGTTAACTAATTGACTTGCCTTTCCCTTTATATCATATATACAATAATAGCTGCTAATTTTGATGGATGCCATATTATATGCCAGGCACTCCGCTATGCATTCATTATCTTATTTAATCCTCACAGAAACCTTTCTCAGAGAGGTCATCCATATCAAATATCTCAACTTGATTGTCCATTACAATTCCTCACATTTCCCATCCCCTACTTTTCTGTTTTCTTCTTGGCACTTAGGGTTATCTATATCTGCTTAACTCACATTTCTTGTTTATTGTTTAGCTCCCTTGTGAAAGCCCATGAATTTTTGTCTATTTCTGTCCCCCACTGCAGTATCCTTGGTGCCTGGGAGCAGGCACTGAATTAATACTCACTGAATGAATAAAAGAAGCAGGTACTATTATTATCTTTATTTTACACTTGGGGGAACTGAGGAATAGAGGTTTTTAACTAATTTCCTTAAGCTGAACAGTAGTAATTGACAAACAGAGGTCAGGTCTGCCTTACTCTCTGGGCCTCTACAATAGTTTTCACTGTACGATGTTCAGCAATGTGTACTTTGCTATCAGTTTTTCTGTTCCCTAAAAATTAGAGTCATGTGTGTACTATTTGTTATGGCAAACAGTATATTCTAGTCAAAGAATGAGCTATGACTTTCCATATCATTCAGTGAAGAAATTCAGCTGTTTTACATGTGCCAGCCACTGGGCGCCCTTACCCCTGCAAAGCCCAAATAACTACCAGGTAGTTTCATTCTCATCATTAATGTTCCCTGAGACCAGCGAAGCCACCACCCAGCAATGGGACAGCGTGCTCCGTAATGATGGTCTTTACAAGGACTTCTTCCTTAACCTTCTTGCTAACTTTAGGAGACTGTTGGAGTAAGATGAGACAGTATCAATTTATCCAGACATTATTCTTTTATGCTATAGTATAGTGATAACATTCTGAATATACAGTCCTTTTCTACTTTCTTTATTTCCTAAAATTATAAGCAGTTTGCATATTGAATCAGAAAGTGTGTGCACACTAAAAATATATCTACAGATAATGTTAATGTAAATAATTTGAAAAAGCAAATAAGAACTTCTAATCCAAGTTCATTATATACTAAAATGTGTTAATTTCAGTGTTTCATACTAGAGACATTACAATAGGGTGGCCACTGTGAAGAAATATAGTACTCCCCAAAGGCAGCCACACTGAAAAGTAAGGGCCCCGCGCAGACCGCAGGCTGCTCTGTGCAGTCCAACAAGTATTGTACAGCCTCTACCTCGCAAGTGCTACCTGCCTCATGCTCCTGCCCTGTGGGAGGAATATAACGCGGTACAAGTACTCTGGTGTGTAATGGCAACATCTGCCAAAACCTCACATGCATACATTCTTTGAGCCTGTCTATCTGTAGGAATTTATCCTGCAAAGATACTTGTACCAGGACTTGTAGAATGATGTTCACTTAGCATTGTTTGAGATAAGAAATAAGAGATTCAGACTAAAAGGCCATTAACAGAGGACTAGGGTTCACTATATTATAGTACATGGGTCCCACAGAATATTATGCAGTTGTTTAAATGCATGAGAAAGAACTGCATATGCCAATAAGGAAAGGTCAGCTATAAATGTTAAGGAAAAAACAACCAAATCACAACACTCATCACACATGTAGATACTTGAACATTTCTAGAAAAACATAAAACAAGAGGAGTAACCTTGGAGGAGTCAGACTGAAAAGTTTGGGGAGTGGGGGCTTTTGTATTTTATCTGGTATTTGTGTATGATTTGATATATATTTTTTAAATAACAAGACTATTACTTTTGTAACTAGAATACAGCAACAAGAATAATTAGCAGAAAACAGGCTAACCTTAACAATATAATTTCCAGATTGTTATCCTCTTTAAAAACAAGCAGGTGCCAAGGTCATCTGTGATGTAGAAGAGTCTGAACAGAAGAACACGGCCAGCTGGAATATTCCTGAGCAGTAGGTAGTGTTCATGTAACTACTTTCTTGCCGTTTAGGTGGCACAACTTCATAATATCCAGACGCTGGCACAGACACTATCACCTCCAGCAAGACTTTCCAGACACCAGAAATGAATCAAAGCTCATTTCTCTTTCCCCAAGACTCCCAGAGCATTTCACTGGCATCTTTACCCAGGAGACATCCCACAATATCTCTGTAATTACTTATATAACCCTCTCTCCTGCTAAAATGGAGAATCTAAAGGGTACAGATGATTTCTTATTCATCACACATATAGCAGGCCCTGAATAAATGATAAATCAATTGAACTGAGTAGCAAGTGTATGCCCTTTCTCATGAGATTGCTGCATACATTTAAAATTTATTCATCCTTTAAACAAATTTTAAAATTACCTAGCATGATCCACTGTATGTGCATTTTTCTTCACTTTAGTGGGAGAATCAATTTTTACTCCAAGGCTTCTTAGTTGCTTAAGGGTTGCATTAAGAACACAATCTTTGTCCACCAGTCCTGAATCATGTTTTTTTTTCTTTGCATGGTAAACGTTTTGGGTTCTGGTACACTCGTGGCTGACAATTACTGCACTGGTAGATGGTTGCTCAGTCTCTTTGGGAGAGTTATTTAATAGGTGGTTCACTTGACCCTGATGAAAAGAAAAGATATATTTTAAAAACCACTATTAACAATTTTAAGAAACAAAAATGTAAATGACAGCATAAGTAAGGCCAGGGAATAGTAAATTAATATCTTCCCAAATCCTACAAAGTATCAAGTACATTTACAGATACAGCCATACCTCGGTACTCATCAGCTTCAGAACTCGCCAAACCCTGTACTAGATGCAATTGGACAAGAAAAAAAAGTTTCAGCACTTGGAGCTTGCTTGGGACTCGTTGCACTTGTATGAGACATGATGCCACCCCACAAGAGAAAATGCTTTATCATTTGTCACTTGAAAAATTCGTTAGGTACTTGTTAGTTCTGGCATTCATCATGAGTTCTGGAGTGAATTAACAGCAAGTATCGAGGCACCACTGTATTATAAGTTTTTTATAAAAGCAGTCCATCCCAATAAATGCTTTGACCAGACCCTAGAGGAAACTTAGAATGTCTGTTCATAGGTGGTAGTCACACAATATGATATACAGATCATGTATCATAGAAATGTACACTGAAACCTATATAATCTTATTAATGAATGTCACCTAATAATTTAATGTAAAAGAAATGATTCAGAGGGAGGGAAATAATAAAAAAACTTCCATTTTGCCTTTCACCAGCATATGTCAAAACTAAATTCTCAAGATTTATGAATAAAGTTTCCATTCTGATTTTTTTAAAAATATATATCTGTTCAGAATTTGTCCATTTTAAAACCAATAGACTTAAAATTGTTTGAGTAGTATTTCAAGTGGTTTCAGGATTTATAGAAAATTCTTTATAAACAAAAGTTTTAAACCATGCTTTCATCTGAAAAATAGTAATGTTTCAGTTATGCATGTCACAGATCTTTGTTCTTCCAGAATTTGACTCCTTTCTTTTCTCATTCTGAGTGAGAGTGAGTACTACCTCTGTCCTCCTGGCATTAAAGCACATGTCATTCCCTGAGCACATGGTCGGGCACACCAGCCTAGGACCTAGCAGGCAAATAACAAATGTGTGTTCACTGAGGAATACTAAGGGCTCTGTGAAGTAAGCTTAATTAGCCCTCAATTTTAAAGGGAAGAATCGAATGTTCCAAAGTCTACAATCTGGATGGAAGTGATAGCTGGAGTTATGTGACCTTCATGTCCCAGTTTACATTCTAGCTTTTCCAAGGCAACTATTTTCTCCAACCAGAATTATGTCTTTTTAATCTGTGCTGCCTTTGCTTACAGCACTTCTCCGCCTGCCCCAACTGTTTGTTACCGGTATCTGTATATTATTTCCCCTAGGTTCTCAATGGTCATATTCACATTTTACAGTATCTACTTAACTTAGCTCACTTTCTTAGACTAGGCTAAGTATTCAATTAAAATGCCACTTACCTAACCTGAAATCGGTAAATATTATCATAAATATTCTACTTCTTTCCAGCACTCAAACTTCCTGCAAACTCTTGCTTGTTTTCTATGGTACCAACTTCAGTTTGGATTTGACCTAATATCAATATTTATATTTTTAAAATAAAGCTTCTTCCCCTTCCCCAGCTATCTAAGTACCTGATAACTGGCATGCTTACAGTTTAATTACTGGATTTGGGTTATCACAATTTATGAAAAGCTAAAAGAAATAAATGATATATCACTAATTTGCATATCTTCTTATACCAAGGTCCCACTCAATTTAAAGATAGGAAAAGCTTGACTAGTATACCCTAAGCTAAATCACCATCACATAGAAGATGAAATGCTTTACATTTTCTTACCAATAAATCCTGGTATATTTTCTGGTTATCTGATGTTTGATGCGGTGAAGGTTGCATTACTTGCTCAATTTTTGGTTCCCCAGAAGTTACAGAGTTGTCACTAGCACCCTCTGTTGGTCTACTCTGTAAGCACATGTTTACGCTCTCTGCCAGCAGGGAATTCGGAAAGAACACAGGCACCTCAGGTTCTTTTCTCACCTCTGGAGAAGAGCTGCTTGAAAGGATGTACATATAATGTAAGTGTTAGTTATCAAAGTGTCCTTAACATATATTTGAAGTGCCGTAACTCAGGAAGAAAGAGGTAAGGTTCAAGCAGCATTCTGGTTTGTAATTTTAGCTCTTAGTGATGAGTATCTCATCTTGATAGGCTGCATATAAGCTGGATCACGACACCTTTTTGAGTTGTTATTTATAATGTATTTAGACAACTTTCTTGAAAAGTTGGAAAACAACCTGCTTATTTCTCCTGAACTTGATGCAATAAAATTTTTTAGTTTAAAGACAGAAAAGACTTAACTAGTATTTTCTAAATACTCTAAAAAATTTTAAATATATCATTTGTTTACTTTAAGGTTTTTTATATTTCATTTATTTATTTTTAGAGAGAGGAGAAAGGACAGAGAAAGAGATGGAGAGACACATCGATCAGGTGCCCTGACCGAGACTGGAACCAGCAACCATTCGGTCTGCAGGCTGACATTCAATCCACGAAGCCACACCAGCCAGTGCTCACTTCAAGTTTTAAAGCTTGTCAAATAAGAGTACCTAAGTTGTCATTTATAATCACATTACATACTTGGTTGTATTTTTCTTCTTTATGCTTGTATTTTTCAAATTTCATACAATGAGTATTTATTATTTCCAAATTTAGGATATGAATACGTATTTTAAAAGTAACCTTGGAAAGCAATATTTAAAAACATTACTTGTAAGAACAGTAATCTATGGCTATTGTAGAAAACAGAGAAAAGTAATAATAAATATTAACTAGCAGAAAGGGCCAGGCACTGTTTCAAATACATCATCTTATACAATCCTTCCCCAAAAGACCTATGAGATAAATACTACATTTTGTCCCTATTTGACAATGAGGAAATTGAGGCACAGAGGTTAGTTAAGTAATTGCTCAAAGTTATACTGAGTATAAAGAAAATAAAAGTCACAGGTAATTGAATACCTAGAGATAACAGCTGTTAACACTGCAGAGGATTTCCATCTATGCTTTTTTTCTACTGATATGAATTTTCTCTGAAGAACTGTACCATATTATATATAGCTTTAGAAGCTGCTTTTAAAAACCAAATATCATGTCATGAATATCTTCCCACTTCATTAAATATTCTTAAAAAAACAAGTTTTAATCTTTACATAGTATTTCATTTTAAAGATATTGTATGATTTTTCTAACCATACCTCTTCTTTAAAACTCAGTTTATTTTCATTTTTTTCCATACTATTTAATTTTTAAAAAGATTTTACTTATTTATTTTAGAGAGCAGGGAAGGAAGGGAGAAAGAGGGGGAAAGAAACATTAATGTGTGGTTGTGTCTCATGCGCCCACACTGGGGACCTAACCTGGCTGGCAACCCAGGCATTTGCCCTGACTGGGAATTGAACCAGGAATCCTTTGGTTCACAGGCCAGCACTCAATCCACTGAGCCACACTAGGTAGAGCCATACTGTTTAATTTTAACTTGATATGAAGTGCCAAGTACTCATTTGGTACATGAAAATATCAAGAAATTATTAGCTAAAATGAATCTTTGTAAAATGCCAGTCAAGAGATAATTTCTAAGAAAAAAAGTCAATAAATCTGACAATCTAAAGTAAAAAATCATTACATGGTAAAAAACATCAAACAAGGTCAAAATACAACTGACAAGCTGGATGAAAATATTTACAACATTTACCACAATCAGCGAACACCTCTGATACATGAAGAACACTTAAAACTTGAGGGGTAAAAGACATAAAACTAATAGAAAAATGGTATAAGAAAGACAAGCACATATTTCACAAATATTTTTATGATCCAACTCACTTATAAGTTTAAAAATGAAAGTTAAAACAATACCAAAATATCAGTTATCACTTAAGAGGCTGGTCAGCAGTGTTTCTGGCATGGCTTTGGGGAAACAGACAACGTCAGATACTGTTGGTGGGAATACAAACTTGCACAGCCCTTTTGCAGGGAAATTTGGCAACATGTAATGAAACTACATAAGCAATTAACTTTGGATGCAGGAATTCCACTTCTAGAATAATTCAAAACTATACATGAACAAAGTAACTCACTGTAGCATTGTTTGTAGTTGGAAAACATTGGAAACAGTCTAAATGCTCATAGATAGGAGAGTATTTTATTAAACTATGGCACATCCAAACAATGGAATATTATATAGCTATTAAAATGAAGATGATCACTAGGAACCAATTTGGAGCGATTTCCAGACTATACTGCCAAATGAAGAGAAAAGTTTAGGAGAGTGCTTATGGCACACTACTTTTCTATACTTTGTTTAAGAAAGAAATAACATAAAATACAGACATATCTGCTCATTTGTACAAAAGAAATACAGGAAGGATAATCTAGTAACTAGAGATTGGGTAGAAGAAGAGGTGGTAAAAGGAGAATTTGGGAACAAAGTAGCAGGGAGGAGAAGGAAACAATCCTTTAAGTGTATACCTTTTTATATAGTTTGGTCTGTTAGAATCACAGTGATGTTTCCCACACCAAAAAAAACAAAGAAAATCAACTAGAATATGGAGGGACTCCAAAATGGAATAGTAACACTTAATGGCATCACAAACAAACAGCATAACCATATAAGGGAATGGGGAAGAAAAAACCTAAATAACAGTGAAAAAAGATATTTTTGTTGGATATTGTAAGGCTAAAGATAAAAAGTATAAATAAACATACTCTAGTAAATTTGTTTCAAAATTCTTAGTCATTCTGAAACTACTTCATGTACACACTGAAGTAGGACTGAACTGCTAATAAAAAAGGGAGTGTAGGACTGGAATCAGAGGATTGGTATGAAGTCAAGGATTTTCAAGTACAGACAGATACTTATAGAAATAAATGTAGATGTAGATGTATTCATAGGTTAGTGTGCACATAGAGTTAGATCACCAAAAGAATCTTAGAATTTAAAAGAGATAAAGAAGTAGGATGAATATTGAATCACGGAGACCTTACTTGGATACAGAAAGTGGCTGATTAAGTTCTTCTTCCACAGCAATGTTGCTCTCTTCAAAACTGGGAATATCAACTGCTTTCAATGAAGATGCACTGCCTGGAGGACTTGTGACTTCATTATTAATATCGACAGAAAAATTCATGTCCTCACTGGAAATCTTGGTATCATCTTGCTTCAGCTGAGAGTTAGGCTCTTGATGATCACCTGCTGCATTCCAAAACAAGCTGGCACCTGGAGATCAAAAGTTTTAACAAACATTGAAACAAATACTCTACTATAAAAACAATTCCCTGACACACCTTTATGAAGTAAGACTAGCTATATTATTTTAACACAATTATCTAGAACTCTTTTCATATTATATTTCCTCAGCAATGCCACGAAGAGTGAAGTGGCAGGAGAAAAGATAGAAAACTGGGGTACAGAGGAAAGGGGGATATTCTGGGCCCTGATTCTTCAAGAGATGTGACTCTCAAATGATGCGTTTTATACATGAAAGTTTTGAATACAGTTCGGTGTGGTGTGTTGAAAACTGCTGTTCTGAAACAGTGGACAAAATATAAGATACAAATCCCTGATTTTGATACTTTAATGAAGCACTTATAAAGCCATATTAGGGATGTATCAGACATATGCAATATCAGGCATGTATTTAAAAATCAAATGTTTCCCAAACTTTATGGATCAATTGCACAATTATTTGCAGAACTATTTGCATGTATTATTTACTCGCTTGCTATTTTTCTTTGTCAACTCACTTTTTTTTACCTAGCATCATCATCTCCAAGAAATCATAGATTTCAAGTGTTAAATTTTTCCAATACTCCTAACAATAAATATATCCACAAAGTATAAAATATTCATCTGTATACTACTCCAAGTCATCTTCTGAACCTCAGTAGTATGCATTCTACAATTTGGGAACTAATGCTTTATAAAATGATTTTTAGCAATAATTAAAGCCAAAAAGTAAATCCAAGTCAAAATGGATTCTACTTTGAAGGCCAACTTGGATGATTTTATGAAAATAAATTAATAAAAGCATGATTTAATCTTGTATTAAACTAAACATTACAATCTTTTTTCTTTATTTTTACTGTAGACACTGTGAGAGATGTCCCCATTCCCCACACTTTGCTGGCTTCCCACCCTCCCCTCCCTCTGGCCACCACCACACTGTCGTCTGTGTCCATGGGTTGTGCATATGTGTTCTCCGGCTGATCCCTTCACCTTTTGCATCCAGCCCCGCTATTCCCACTGACCGCTGTCAGTCTGTTCTGTAGCCCATGTTTCTGTTTTGCCCATCAGTTTATTTTGTTCATTAGATTTCACATATAAGTGAGATCATATTGTATTCGCCTTTCTCTGACTGGCTTATTTCACTTAGCATAATAATCTCTAAGTGCTACTTATCCTGAATACATGATCACTAGATATACTTTTGGGAATTAAGTATTATTATAGAATAAATGTGCTTCTAAGAGCCATTTAATTCAAATGATTAATTCATTTTTCTGCATATAAGTAACAACTCTGAATATGAATCTATGAAGTTTTAAAATATTTGAATTCTATATATCATATTGAAAACTTATTTAAAATAATTTTGGAATATCAGTTCAAGCATGTGAATAACTTCACTCAGTTATCACTTATTCGGCACATATTGTTTTAGGCATCATGCTAGGTAATGAAGATACAATAGTGAATAAGGCAGTGCTCTAGATCCCAAAAGCTTACAGTCTAGTGACATACGGATGTTAAGCAACTATAATACACTTTATATATAGAATTTTATGAGAGAGCCTAGGAGGAAACTGAACTTTTTGGTACGTTTGTTTAGCTCACAATACCCATACTCCTTCCCCACCATCCCTCTACAACATACACATTCACACATGCACACACACACTTTCCCTGGGAACCATCACCCCTGCAATGAACACAGATGGGACTCCAGAAGCTATGTTCTTATTATGTGATTCTTAGCCCCCTTACCACTGAAGCAGGGAGTAAAACCTAACCCAAACTTGGCCATTCAGGTTCTCTGCAATTTGATACTGGGACTGATGGATAATAACCTGGTTTGTGCATAAGGCTAAAACTGTGCACACATAAACTTTGGAACTCTGGGTGAGCTATATTTTAAAATGTAAGGCAGTGAAGACTGTAGATCAATAAAACAGCTATGTAGAATAAGGGGATAGTCCTAATGGTATTCCAGTTTCTAGCTCTGATTTTTCCCTGAAGTCCAGCCCCATTCTTGGCCTTCACTTTCATAAAACATCCCCATATTCTTCCAGTAAATTTCCCGTCCTTGCTTAAATTACTTCAAAGTGGTTTACGTTGTAGACAAAGAATCTTAACTGAGTAATTAATACCCGAACGTGATTTATAAATGTGCGTGAAGTTCTTGCTACCCTCACTCCTTCCTCCCCTCTATATGGATAGTCCAGAAAAAGAACATAAAATTTGTCTTCAACCCACCCCCACTCTTTTGGGCATCATTATCTTCATTTGCAAAAGTAGCTCAGTCTGAACAGATGGGACCGTACTTATACTCTCTCCTTGGCTTCCCTAACTTGCCTTCTTCCGTTCAATCCTACCACCTTTCCCTCCATCATCCAGGCTTAAAATATTGGAATAACTTTTATCTTAATTGTGGAATAATTCTAGATTTATAGAGAAGATAATACAGAGTTCCTGTATACTCCTCTTCCAGGTTCCCTTGGTGTTAACATCTTACACTACCACGATACATTTTTCAAAATCAAGAAACCAACATTGTGCCCTGGCTGGCGTGGCTCAGTGGACTGAGTTTAAAAAAAAAGAATATAGAACACAAAATTAATAGCAATTTTAAGGAATTCTTCTCATGGTAATATATTTTTCTTCTTTTAATTGCCTCATTTTCTGCAGAGTGTATCTTCAAGTTAAAACTTACAGTTCATTCAGTAAAGCTGATTCATTCAATTAAAAACTGAGCCAAGCCTTTAACATGTCATTAGAAAGAAATGTAATTTAGCTCCATCTATTAGTTTTCTTGTTACCCATCCAAATTTCTTGTTTCATAAGTGATTTGATAACTGTGTAGCGGACTTTAAAAAAAAATCAGCCCTGGCTGGTGTGGCTCAGTGGATTGAGTGCTGGCCTAGAAACCAAAGGGTCACCGGTTTGATTCCCGGTCAGGACACATACCTGGGTTGAGGGCCAGGTCCCCACTGGGAGTCTCGCAAGAGACAACCACACATTGATGTTTCCCTCTTATTCTCCCTCCCTTCTCTTCTGTCTAAAAATAAATAAATAAAATCTTAAAAAAAAAAAAAAGAAAGAAACCAACAGTGGTACATTATTAGTAACTAAAACTGTAGACTTTATCTGAATTTCAGCAATTTTCCACTGATGTTCTTTTTCTGTTCTAGGATCCAATCTAAGATATCACATTGCATTTAGCTAGAGTAACTTTTGAATCCTTCTTCCTCAACTGCTATATCCAATTAATTATCAAATCTTATCAGCATCTTACTGACCCTTCCTCTTCATCCTTATCTCTACTACCTTGTGTACTACTCGTCTTGCTAGACCCGGAGGACACAAAGTTGTTCTTGAAGATTTCATGGTCTGGTGATGAATAAACATGTAAATAAATGTCATTTACATTGCTGATTTTTTTTGAGGCCTTTAATGTTGCTTACCAAATAAAGTAGATTGTCCTTTGTTAAAGATGTAGAAACGGCCCTGCATAGCACTGTAGAGTGCTGAACAATGCAGAATCCGGTCTTCTCTGAGCCCACACTATTTTCTCTGCCCAGTCTGTCTGCCATCTCTGAATTCCACCTACTAAAATCCTACATACCCTCCAGGGCCCAGATTCAGTAACAGTGCATAGATGAAACCTCCCCAGATCCCTCAAACCACAGATGATTTCTCTTATTAGAACTGGGTCCAACCTGGGAAAGTGGCAAAAATGATGTATTGTTATGGAGTTTCATACCTGTTTTCAGGTATAGTTTTATTTCATAAAGAGTAAAATTACATAAAGACTTTACATAGTTACACTCTTATTACCTTGGTGTTGGTTCTGTTTGTGTCATGCACCAATTTCAATGTAAAAATATTTCAAAGTAGATATGAAAAGCATTTTTAAAAATTCCTTACAAATAAAAAAAAAAGAAATTACCTGTGCTCACAGCAATGCTTACACTTTTTCTCATGTGTACACCTGGGGACGACTGTGCTTCCATGGAAACCCACTCCGCTTGTGCTGCAGCCTGCCCCGTGTCTCCCACAGTGGTTGTCTTAGGGGAGCAGGGCTGAAGAGCCTGTGCTTCCAACAAACGCTGAATCTGTATCAGTTAAAAACATATGTTAAACTGACAGTGAATCGCAAAAAATGGCTGCTGGGTTTAAATATGAATTAGTTCTCCAGTTATAAATAACTAAACTTTATATTTTCTCACATTTCAACTAGATAATATAAAACTTATTCAATGCAGAAAATCATTATCATTCATTATTAAGAAACTGGGCTATATGTAAATTTAAAAGTAAAAACATACAAGTGTTTAGATTAGCATTCATAAATTGACACTCATGTTGAAAAGCCTGAATGTTAAAAATTCAATCCTATATTTTTTCCTATTTCACTTAAAAACTCAAAAGTATGGTAGGAGGTATATTCTGACTCCACGTACCAAATATTACTCAAATATTTACTCAAGATTCTTTTTTTTTAAAGATTTTATTTATTTATTTTTTAGAGAGAAGGGAAGGGAAGGAGAAAGAGGGGGAGAGAAACATCAACGTGTGGTTGCCCTTCACATCCCACCAACTGGGGACCTGGCCCACAACCTAGGCATGCGCCCTAACTGGGAATCCAACTGGAGACCTTTTGGTTCGAAGGCCCGCGCTCAATCCACTGAGCTACACCAGCCAGGGCTCAAGGTTCTTCTTATAAGGTTAATCAGAATTGCCCATGTTTGACCATGCTGAAACTGGAAATATTAACAATTGATAACAGTTACTGAGTTCCTCCTATTTATATGACACTATACTAAGAGTTTTATGTATAATTTTACAACCCTGTGAAGAATATACTATACATATTAGATACATTTTACAAATAAGAAAACTTCAAGTATTAAAAATTAAGTTACTTGCCTAGGTCACATAACTAACAAGTAGCAAAGCTGAGGCTCAAACACCAAAAATGTCCCCTCCTCCTTTTCAAATTGAGATATAATTCACAAACTATATAATTCATCCTTTTACAGTATACACTTCTGTGGTTTTTAGTACGTTCACAAAGTTTGCATTCATTAATCCCCCAAAATCTCTGTATTCATTAGCGGTTACTCTCCACTGCCTCTCTCCCTAGCCCCTGCCAATGACTAATCTACTTTGTCTATAGATTTGCCTATTCTGGATATTTTATATACACAGAACCATATAATATGTGACTTTATATACTGCTTTTTTCACTTAACACAATGTTTTTGAAGTTCATCCATGCTGCAAAATCTATCAATTCTTTATTCCTTTTAATGACTGAATAATACCCCATTGTATGTATATAACACATTGTGTTCATCCATTCATCAATTGATGGACATTTGGAGTGTTTTCACTTTGGGCTACTATAAATAATGTTGCTATGAACTTCTGTCTACAAATTTTTGTGTGAACATTTATCTTGGATATATACTTAAGACTGGAAAAGTCTCCCTTTTTAAACAATGGGATTTTCTACTTCCCTATAAATTATACTATTGTGTTCATCTCATCTCATTAATTTTAGATTAACTTTATTAATATAGAAAAGTATTATTAATAAATTGTTAAAAAACAATAGAAATTTAACCTGATTAATAATACAGAGTAGCAAATGTACTTAGTGGTTTGGAGTACGGGACTTGTTACCATAAAGACACAGGTTTAATCACAGGTGGCAAACACAAGGCCCGCGGGCTGAATCTGGCCCTCCACTTTGTTTTATCCAGCCCGACACCTTGTTTCTACCTGGCGACAGTGCCCAGCTCTCGCTTAACCGTCAAGGAGTAGTTACATTTACACCGTCCCAAAATTACATTCGGCCCTTTGAAAGCAACCATGAGTCTGATGTGGCCCCTGGTGAAAATGAGTTTGACACCCCTGGTTTAAATCCTTCTCTATTGCCTTTTGGAAAAGTGACTTAACCACTGTGAGCTTCCATATCATGTAAAACTAGTTGTAAGGGTTAGGAGATAAACAAGATAGTTGTAATCTGCTTAATAGTTACTATAGCCAGGTCCTATACTGTGCTTATATATGTATAATACGCATGTCTACATATATGTACCAATACATGTACAAAAATATCTAATTAAGGCCAAACGATGAGGAGCTAGCCATTAGAAACAGAACAATGTTTCAGGCAGAGAAGCACATTTAAGAACTAGAGTGGAAACGCATTCATGTTTTAAAAGAAGAAAAAGCACACTATTGCAGTTGAAATGTAGCGAACATACAGAAAGTGACAAGAGATGAGCTGGGACAGGGGAGACAGGTGACAAATCTAAAGGGCTCTGAGTGCCAAGGTAAGGAGTTTGGATTCTGTTCTAATTGTAATGGTCTGCTATTCAGAGTTTTAAGCAGGAGCCCTATGATCTGACTTGAGCTCTAAAAAGATGGCTGTGGTGTCCCCAGACACAGGAAACATGAGGGGACGGTACTGGAGACAACATGTATGGGTAAGGGAAGACAATCTGAATCAGGGGGTAGTGTGAAAGACGGTAAGGAGAGGTTCAGGGAATATCTAGAAAGTAAAGCCTGGGTTCTTGACACCTGGGATTTTGGCTTGAGTGACAGGCTGAGAAGTGATGTCATTAACTGAGATAATGATAATGAAAAGATACTAACAGTTAACACTTACTGAGCACTAACTATATGCCAGGCACTATTCTAAGCCCTTACCTAGTAACTAATTCAATCCTGAATAATCCACACACATATGTATATCCTCATTTTGTAGATGAGAAAACTGAAGCCAAAAGTAAAATAACTTGCCCAAGGTCACATGAATTTATGTTACCCAGAAACTGGATTAGAACCCAAAGATCTGGTACCAGATACCAGCCATTTAACCATATATCACAGGAAGGGAGGATCTGGGGTAGGTGTGCGGAAGAAGGATGTCAGTAAGGAGAGAAAAAAATACAACACTTAAAGATTCATCAGTACAAGAGTATCATTAAGAGACTAAGAACTCTGCCACAAAGACCAGGGAAAGGAAAACGTTCAAAGTAAAATGAATGAAACAAATCTAGTATAGAAATACTTCTTTTCTAGAAGAGAAGAGGTATTTACCTTCTAAAGAGGTCAACTCTTCTCTAAGGGTTAGTATACATACCATTAGGTTTACAAACTGGAGCTGTATCAGAATCCATTGTGCAGCCCTTATAAAGGGTGGGGCAAAAGTAAGTTGTAGGTACACAAAATAGTTTGTTCTTGTATTATGATTATTTTCCATACGAAAAACTGTAAACCTACTTTTGCCCTACCCTGTATTTTGTTATCTATAATGGTTTAGTAACTTATATCGGCTTTTCATCACAGGCAAAAAATGAAAAGAAAAATACAATTAGGTTGTAAGGTAGGCATGCACAAAACAGAAAACAGAAGGCCTGTTTTCTAGTTTGATTCTACTTCCAATTAGCAATGTGTCATTAGGTAAGTTATTTTCTCTCTCTAATCTTCATTTTACTTATCTGTAAAACAAGGACCAGAATTCAGTTTCTAAGTCTCCTTCTAGTTTGACATTTTACAATTCTACTCCAAAAAATACAATTACTGAAGAGTTGCCTGTTATTTATTTTATTTATTTTTAGAGAGGGGAAGGGAAGGAGAAAGAGAAGGAGAGAAACATCAATGTTGTTGCCTCTCACGTGCACCCCACTGGGGACATGGCCCACAACCCAGGCATGTGCCCTGACTGGGAACTGAATTGGCAACCCTTTGGTTTGTAGGCCCAAGCTCAATCCACTGAGCTACACCAGCCAGGGCAAACTGCTAGTTATTTTTAAGAAACCATTTTAATACCAGGAATTAAACAGAACTAAAAATCTCCCAACAAACCTGAGCCTGAAGTAGTCTCAGCTGTCTGTCTTGCTCTGTGAGGAACCTATATGCATCCGGGGACAGTCCCATCATTCCGTGCTCTGCCCCAGTGTTGGGTGTGTGCATGCACACTGCACAAGGCCGCGGGTTACAGGAGTCCACGTGTGAAGGCAGTCTTGCCACAGGAGACGGTTCTACACTGCTGTGGGGAGAGCAACCGCCCATGCTTCCCTGTGGTCTCAAAGCTATGGGACTGCTTGAAGAATAGAATGCATTATGATACATAGCTGGACATCCAGTTGGGTGAAATAATGAATGTTTCTGAACAGCTTCAGACTGGAGGTCTTGAATGGATCCTACTGTATTCATTCCTTGCCAAGAATTTATGGGACTGTATTGAATATGGCCATGATGTTGACAACAACTGCAAACATTTGTGGAATAGTAAGATGGTGGTGGAGGAGTAGGTATCTGAAATTCCATTGGTTTTCCTGAATTATGAGGTGAAAAAATAAAATTGTGTGGGTGAGACTGTGCAGCAAGAGAAGACTGCCTGGAATTAAATGTGGAAGATCTTACAGGATACTCTTCCTTGGGTACATTTCCAGAAGAAACTGTTTGCAGCTTTTCAGATGCATCAGGAGATGGTCCACTGAGAGAAGATGGTTTAACACTGTTCTTTATATAGGGGTTCTCTTTCTTACAGGTTGATGGCTGTCTTACTTTACAGTGCCCCAAAGGAGCAGCGCCCTGGTTTAACTGAGTTGGTAGCCCTTCCGAGGAAGGCTCTCCAGCTCCAGATGCTGGGCTGTGCTTCCCATCATGAAGCTGGGGTTGTAGTGGTTGCAAGTGTTCAGAATGGCTAATCACTAAAGGAGGATTTTCATTATTCACCACTTCCAAAGTATGAGGCAGAGGGTTTGATTCGATGCAATTGCTATCCAACACAAGTGAAAGTTCTGGAACTGATGGTTGGATCTTAGAGACCTGTAAATGGGAAAGAAATGAAAGAGGGACAAGTATTTTTTAGGAGAAAGACATATGCTTCACTTTCCATAGAACCACTATCTCCCAAATTATATCCAGTCACTTATTTAAGGAGGTTTATTCCTTATCTAACAGTTGGTAAATATTTTCTGGGCACCTTCTATGAGCTAGACACTAGAAATACAATTGTGAACAAAATAAATAAAGTCTTTGCCCTCAAAAAATGAAACTAAGCATCTCACAAGCTTATATAAAGATGGAACTCCTTTTACGGGAACACTTTAATGTTGCTTAGATCAGAGAATACAATATGATAAACTGTTTTACAATAGATTTTTTTTACCCTCCCTGCAAAAACAATTATCACAGGCAAAATGCTTCAGCAGATTTAGTAGCAAATAATGTTTCTGAATCTTAAATAACAAAGAATCTTCCAATAAATATTTTCAAATATTTTCCACTTAGTGGAACTATTTATTCTTGGTACTGATATGAACTAAAAGAGTTGGAAAGCAGCAGAAAAGAGAAAACAAAATACTCACTGTGGCGAATTTGGTTATAATTTGATAATAATCTTAAAAGTCTTTCCCATTCCAGCCCTGGCCAGGTGGCTCAGTTGGTTGGAGCATCACCCCATACACCAAAAGGTTGTGGGTTCGAGTCCCTTCCAATCAGGGCACATACCTAGATTGTGCGTTTGATCCCCACTCAGGGCACATACTAGAGGCAAACAATCCATGTTTCTCTCTTACATCAATGTTTTTCTCTCTCTCTCCTTCTCTCTCTCTCTCAAAAAAAAAAAAGATCAATAAACATATCCTCCAATAAAGATTAAAAAATATCTTTCTTATTCTTTTTTCTTCTAATAAGCCATTAGTCCAATTATGGTATAATAATTCTAAAATAACTAGCTGGCTGGCTATAAAAAATTATGACAGGTTCTTAGCAATTCATCCCCAAAAGCAAGTAGGTTTTCTCAGAATATGGTAATAAGATGTAATGTCAAGCTTTGGTGATAGAGTATAGATGTTGGGTCTATATGGATTAAAAGCACCAGATTCTGAAACTAAACCTCTGCAATCAGAATTCCAGCTTTACTACTTACTAGATGTGTAATCCTGGGCAAATAATTTAACCAATCTGTGCCTCAATTTTTTCTGGGAATAATTATTATATGTCCTTATAATTTGTGTATAATTTGTGGATATCTATTACTACATAAAATAATTATATATACCTGTGAGTATATATGCAAATATCACCATATACATATAGATAGCTACATATATCTTAGAATAAAACTTCAGTAAGTTTTAGTCTATCTTATTGAGTAACATGAAGAGATTTTTAGGTTTCTAGCCATCAAAGATGAGTACTTAATAAGATCAGTGATACCTTCTGACTCACTGGATGAGGACTTGGAATTGGTCTTGGAGAAAAATCTTCATCTTCAACACCAGAATCATGATCATTTATTGGCATTTTCCCTGGAGTTAATTTTTGGGAAGACCTAAAGAGTGGAGGAGGAGACAGGAAAAAGTCTTCAGTAATCTAGTGTTTGTTCATTCTTTTGGAAGTTGAAGAAAGTCCTTTAGTAAGCTACAGTATATTTGGATCATTTAACATAGTATCTGACAATCATAAGTTATTTTATTTTTCATGTCAATGTTAGTCGCCCAGGACAGCTGGCCCAACTGGACCCATGCTTAATAAAACATCCCTTTGCCTGACCATGGCATGTTTAATCCAGTTATTCTTAATGTCACAATAAATCAACAGTTACTGAGCATCTTCTGTTTAACTACTTTGAGGAATGTAGAAATAAGTAAGACATAGCACCTGCCATTAAAAACTAATCATCTGGTGATAAAGATGTATTTTCACTGTATTAAAGAGGAAAATCAAGTAAGGAATTACTTTTCCTATGTACTTATATCTGTGATGGGAAAATATTGAAACATTAATTGAGGTACCTCCTCCCACTTAGTCAGTATCACAAGTGGCCCAGCAGAGAACACAGAGCTGAGATTGAATTTCAAAAGCTGAAATTAGAGTTTAAGATTAAAATTTGGAAGACTATGTACATCAGGTTTTTTGCATCCTAAACCAGAGAGTCGCAATAGGATGGGTTATGAAAGAGGAAAGAAAAGCCAGAATGAAGTTGAGAGAGCTTAGACATTAATGGGTACTGTAAGAAAGGGTCCTATAGCTTACCTCCCTAGCAGGAAGAACAAGAGAAACCCCAGGTAGATCTGGAAGATCTAACAGGAGAGACCTTTGCCCCAAACCCTGGTTGTCTAGAGAGGCAAACACAAAATTCTTTCTGTGTCAAGGTGCCCCAATGAAACAATGCCTGCAAGGTGCATTTAAACAGAAGGGTCTGGGCTGGTCCAGTGGTAGAGGATTATCAGAATTCAACTAAAGTCAGTGTGTCTAACAGAAGGGTCTGTACCAGTCCATACTAGGATCTGTACAAGGTTTTTCAACAACAATGTTAAAGAAATATGTCTCCTTAATTTGGCTTTGTCTTCCATAATATTCAATAAAATCTTGAAGAAAGCCTTACAGGGGTGTCCAACTTTTTGGCATCTCTGGGCCACAATGGAAGAACAGCTGTCTTGGTCCACCCATTAAATACATTGTGACCCGTAATCACAAAAGAAATCTCGTAATGTTTTAAGTAAATTTATGATTTTGTGTTGGGCCACATTCACAGTCATCCTGGGCTGCGTGTGGCCCATGGGCTACAGGTTGGACACCCCTGCAGATAGTAAAGGTGTTCTTCCAAAGCTGTAAGAATATAGCTTTTGGATCAAGACGGCGGTGTAGGTAGATGTGGCTCACCTCTTTGCACACCAACATCAAAATTACAACTAAAATATAGAACAATCATCGCTCAGGAATGTCAGAAATTGAGTTGAATGGGAGTCTGACAACTATGGAATTGAAGAAACCACATCCATCCAGACTGGTAGGAGGGGTACTCCCAAGCCCAAGTGTGGTGAATAAAAATTTGGGAAGGATATCTCAGGAGTGAGGAGTCCCAGCGCCATGTGAGGCCCCCAGCCCAGGGTTTCAGTGCCAGGAATATAAATCCCCACAACTTCTGGCTGCAAAAACCAGGAGGGATTGAGTTGGGGAAGAAACTGTTGCAGCCGGAGGCAGTTCCTTTAAAGAATCCACACTTAGGCTCACCTACTCAGACTCATGCCCTCTGAGCTCCAGCAGTAGGGTAGCAGCTTAAGAGGTACTGGCATACTGGGAGAAACTGAAGTGTCTGGCATCAAGGTCAACAGAGGCCACTGACTCTTTTCTAAACCCTCCCCAGCAAGCTGGTGCCATATCTGAGATTCTATCAACCTGGCTAACACTGTTTGACCCACTTTGGAGATCCCCAGAGACTCCACCCCAACCAATTTACAGGCCTACGGAGAGCAGAAGGTGGTGGTAAGTGGTCACAGCCAATCCTTGCAGCTAACTGGCCTGGGTAAATCCCTCCACTTGACCTGTCAACAGCAACCAAGGCTCAATTACAAGAGGAAGGTGTACTCAGTCCACACGGAGAACACACCTCAAGTACCCAGCTTGGGTGAGAGGGGAGGCTGTATCACTGGACCCTACAGGCCACCTACTACATTAAGACATGGAGTCAAAGCAGCTCTACCTAATACATATAAACAAACACATGGAGGCTGCCAAAACGAGGAGACAAGAAACATGGCCCAAATGAAAGAACAGACCAAAACTCCAGAAAAAGAGCTAAACAAAATGGAGATAAGCAATCTATCAGATGCAGAGTTCATGAGCAAAGGGACCGAGCTTGTATGTGTTTTTAATACCACCATATTCTCAGCCCTTGGCATATTATCTGACATATATGAAAGGGTAACTTTATGTGTCCACTTGGCAAGGTCACAGTATCCAGCTATTTGGTCAAGCATTATTCTAGATATTTCTGTGAAGGTATTTTTTAGATGAGTATCATTTAAATCAGCAGACCCTGAGTGTCGGTGGGCCTCATTCGACCAGGTAAGGGCCTTACCAGAACAAAGAAGACTGACCTCTCCAAGAAGACAGCAATCACCTTCGGGCTCTAACTGCAACTCTTCTCAGCCTGCCAGCCCACCCTGCAGATTTAGGACCTGCCAAGCCTCCACACTGTGTGGGCCAGTTCCTTAAAACCTCCCTCCACACACACAGAGTCAGTTCTATTTCTCTGGACAACCCTGACTAGTACAAAGGGACATCTTCTTTACCACAAAAGGTATACATCGACCCGAAAGGTCACAAGCCATTATGTAATTAATATTCTCCAAGTGTATTTGCTTTAAAAGTTTTAAGTATTTATTTATTTATGTTTCAGAGAGAGGGGAAAGGAGGAAGGAAGAAAGGGAGAGAAACATCAACGTGAGAGAGAAACACGGATTGGTTGCCTCTCGCAAGTACTCTGACAGGGAGTACATCTGACGACCCAGGCATATGCCCTGGGCAGAAATCGAACTGGTGACCTTTCAGTTCATGGGTCAATGCTCAACCAACTTAGCCACAAGTTTTAAAACAATTTCTTTTTTAGGTAGAAGAATTATTTTGTACAATAGTTTATCTGATAGGCTTAGGTTTAAGACTATAAGGAAGGGAAGAACAAACAAAAGGCAAACTAACCAAAACAGATGCTCCTTTATACTTTTTTCTCCTATGTAAAAAAGCAACTCAAATAAGAACCATATTAGAGCTGTCACTTCATTAAAATTCCCATCCAACTTCTGAGTATGAAGGGATGCATTTAAAGCACAGACATCTATGGCACATAAGACACACAAATAGTTTCATCAGAAGTAATTAAATTTAATTACTCATCAAAAACTAATAAAAATAATTTAAAAGTATACAGATAATAAAAATATATCTTTTACCTCTTAATTGAAAGATTCTTAGAAACTCTGTTGAAAAACTCTGTTTCTGCATTTTGGCTTTCAGCACTCAGTTCAAAATGTATTGGATTCTTGTCAGAAGGTTCAACATTCTGAAATGAAGTAGGTCACATTTTTGAGATATGACTTAAAACACCAGAGAATTCTATTTAGATGAAAAACAGCTCTGAAACACTGGGGGATGATGGTGGGGGAGGGAGACTTCTGATTTCTCTACCTGTAACCTTTTTAAAAGAGCTGTTTCATAGAGATACAATTGACATATATTAGTTTCAGGTGTACAACGTAATGGTTCGATGTTTGTATGTATTGTAAAATGGTCACCACAGTGTCTAGTTAACACCCATTGGCATACAGAGTTACAATGTTTTTCTTATGACGTGAACATTTAAGATCTACTCTTTTAGCAACTTTCAAATACAATCAACTCTTAAACAACATGGGGGTCAGAGGTGCTGACCTCCTGAGCAATTGAAAATATGGTACAATGATAGTTGACTTTCTGGCATACATAGATTCCCAATCTCAGAACTGACCCTTGAACAATGTGGGTTTCAACTGCTAAGGTCAACTGAAAAATATCTGCATAGAGGAGGACCCGCCCAGTTCAAACCCATGTTGTTCAACAGCCAACCCTATATAGTCACTATAGCCACCAATCTGTACATTATATCTCCAGGACCTATTTATTCTATAACTGGAAGTTTGTACCTTTATACTACCTTCACCCATTTCTCTTACCACGCCCCCCAAGCTACCAATCGGTACTCTGTATTTATGTGTGTTTGTTTTTTACTTTTAGATTCCAGTATAAACGAAATCATATGTTAGTTGTCTTTCTCTAACTATTTCACTTAGTATAATGCCTTCAAGGTCCACCTGTGTGGCAATTGGCAAAATTTCCTTATTTTTTTCTGGCTGAACAATATTGTATTGTATATACGTTCTACATTTTCTTTATTCACTCATCTATCGATGGACACTTACGGTTGCTTCCATGTCTTGGTTATTGTAAATAGTGTTGCAATGAACGTGGGGGTGCAGATATTCTTTTGCATTAGTGTTTTCATTTCTTTCAGATAAACACCTAGCAGTAAATGCTGCATCATATGGTAGTTCTATTTTTATGTAACCATCTTTTTTATACTGTCCATGTCCCTACTACAAAAGTGAAGTGTTAATCATCTATATTAAGTAACTCATTCAATAACCAGGGATTCAGTTAAAATAGCAACTTTGAACTGAAGATACAACCTAAACAATAAAATCAGTAAATAATATATGTCTCTAAAGTAGAAATAAATTAGACTTCATTTAAGATTATTATATTTATAATTAAAATGCAAGAACTTTATTCATGAATTGATACAACCTACAAGTATAGTGCAAGCAGGCATAAAATAAGATCTGAGTGGAAACACATGGTTATTCAGTTAATATTTTTGAAATAAAGTGCAAAAATTTTAAATTATTGGTCTGAGATATAAGATAACTAACCATTTTACTGAGAAGTGGTCTTGGAATGTTTTTACAAAACAACACATGTATTTTTATATGTTTTATTAGGTATAGCAACAATCTACTCTGATTCCTAGGATTATATATGATTAACACTGACTTTTAAGTATGAGAAACCATTTCTTATACCCCTACATTTTAAAAATAACAATTAGGGAAAGGAAAACACTAAAATTATAAATTAACTCTCAATATCATAAAATGATACAACATATAAATCCCTGATATATATATATATTTTAAGACTTTATTTATTTATTTTTAGAGAGAGGGGAAGTGACAAAGAGAGGGAAAGAAACATCAATGTGTGGTTGTCTCTTGTGCACTCACTACTGGGGACCTGGCCTGCAACCCAGGCATGTGCCCTGACTGGGAATTGAACCAGTGACCCTTTGGTTTGTAGGCTAGCACTCAATCCACTGAACTACACCAACCAGGGAAAAGTCTCTGAACTCCAAGGTTTTAGAAAAAACATTGGCAGGCTATTCTGTGGATAACCTCTGCCCCTGTATCATAATTTGGTTCTAGAGATATGACCTAAAGTTACTGAAACAAAATTAACCATAAATGAATAAAGTAATATTCAATAAGACTGATTATAAATACACAAAGCCTAATAGTTACTGTTTTAAAGTAAAGACCATTGGGCTTAAACTGACAACACAAAGCTTTAAACAGTCATTAGTTAAATCAAATCCCTTACTTTGAAAAGATGTAATGTTTCCTTGCTGGTTAGTAGCTGGAATCGAAGGTCTGGTAAGGTACCATCACAAGGGAGGCATTCATAAAACTCAGGATCCTTATGTGTTACAGAATATAGAACTATAATGAAATTTCCAGATTCTGAGAAAACCCTAGATGAAAAAAAATGCCATTTAATTAAAATTTACTGAAGATAACAAGAATATACTACAAGAACTCTAAGCAAGTTTCTCCATCTAGTTAACAGACTGACTAAATAGTCTAACTTTGGAAGAAAACCTGGAGCAAATTCACGCTTACTTTTTAATGTTACTGATTTTAATTTTTAAGTACATTTTATTAAGAAAAAAATTCCTTGTAGAAACTTTGAACAAGAATATAAAATAAAAAATGAAAACCACCCCAATCTACTCTCTGGTTTAGTATATATATGTATATATATTTCCAGATTTTCTCCTAAGCATACAAAAACATTTTATACAATTTAAGAAAAACAAGGCCATATGCCACACATGATATACATTTGCTATTTCTTATTTAACCATGCTCAGTTTCTTTCCACGTCACTATTCTATATTATACCTCAGATGTCCTAATTCTTTTTTAGAAACTACCAGTATTTTGATTTATAGATATGCCATTATTGATTCTCCTAGACTTCCAGAAATGTATATTCAAATTAACATATTCACAATGTTTCACTATAGAAACATTGATAAAGTGAACATTTATTTTATTATTCATTACATAACAAAAAGCCAGCAAGAGTCTTTAAAATACATACTGAAACCAACTATTTAGCCCTGACTGGTGTGGCCCAGTAGGTTGGGCATTGTCCTGCCAACTAAAAGGTCACCAGTTCAATTTCCAGTCAGGGAACATGCCTGGGTTGCAGGCCAGGTCCCCAGGAGGGGACACTCAAGCTGCAAAAATCCATGTTTCTCTCCCTTTCTTGCTCCCTCCCTTTCATTCTCTCTAAAACAAATAAATGAAAAAAATAATAATAAAACCAACTATTTAAATACTTTCAAATAGTTGTCCCTATTTTGTAAAATGTTGAATGAAAAAATAACTTGGGCCCTGGCTGGCGTAGCTCAGTGGATTGAGCACGGGCTGCGAACCAAAGTGTCGCAGGTTCGATTCCCAGTCAGGGTGCATGCCTGGGTTGCAGGCCATGACCCCCAGCAACCACACATTGATGTTTCTCTCTCTCTCTCTCTTTCTCCCTCCCTTCCCTCTCTAAAAAGTAAATAAATAAAATCTTTTAAAAAAAAGAAAAAATAACTTGGGTATATATTATAACAAAACAAAGCAGTAGAGGCTGAAGAGGCAGAACGTCTATTCTCAACTCCTATCTCTGGGATCAGACAAGGACAGTGCTGAGAATGCAATGAAGTACATACTAACCTAAGCTACATTAAGCAGTGCTGGCTCCTCTCTGGCTCAAACTTCCCTTGAATGGATTGGCAATAATTAAAGAGTTCACTATCAAAGAAATTCCCTAGTGCTTCAGACTGAACACAGAGTGAAAAAGCTCAAAAATAACTTTACTGGGCATTTACTGTCAATAAGAACTTAAAGTAAGACCAATCATTGATAATTAAACAACTATGCAAATACACTAAAATGAACATTTGCTTTATTATAAATAAACCTAATTGTCTTTTAGAGTTGAAATAAAATGTAAAAAGCAAAACTTTAAAAGCATCTGAAGAAAGCACAAGAGATTTTTTGTTTCAATCAACACTCCTGGAGTGGGCAAATACTTTCTAAGCAAGATAGGAAAAAGTTTTATAAATATGACTTCAAAAAAAAGGCTATTTGGGAAAAACACCATTAATCAAGTGACAATCAGGGGAGAAAAAAAGCTTCACCATATATTTTTATAAATATTATTTCTCTCTATATTTTACATATAAAACACACGCATACACACCTGGAGGCATGCACTGCTGAATGACAGGGATATGTCCTGAGAAACACATTGTTAGGCGATTTCATTGCCGTGTGAATGTCACTGAGTGGACTTACACAAACCTAGATGGTATAACCTATTACACACCCAGGCTGTATGGCATACTGTAGTCTATATGTGGTCCGTTGTTTGACCAAAATGTTGTTATGTGGCACATGAATGTATATAGAGAATGAGAAAGAGATAATGACCTATTTCAAAGCAACAGGAAAGGATGCACAATCCAAGAGAATAATGGCAAAAGACATGAATAGAAAGCTCCCAGAAGATGGTTATAACACATGAGAAAAGACCACCACCATTACTTCTCTGAGGTCTTGCTGCTCTCCCTACTTCCCTCACTCCTCTTCAGCCACATTGGCTTCCTAGCTCTTCCTTAAAGATGCAATGTGATATTTTGCCCATGGCCTTTGGACTTAATGTATGCCCTGCCTGGGACTACCTAGACAGCCCCTGTAAGACTTGAGGTGGCTTATTCCTTGAGGTGGCTTATTCCCTCACCTCAAATCTTTGCCTGCCTGATTACCCTATTAAAATTGTTACTATTTACCTGCCACTACCATCCAGACAGACAACATCCTCCTTTCCTGCGTATTTTCCCCCACAATACTCATCACCTTATAAAATATTATTTATTTTACTTATTTGTTCTATTTTCTGCCTATACTGGCAGAGTCTTCATTTTGCTTACTGTTTATCCACAATATCATGAACAGTGCTTGGTATATAGTTGGTGCTCAATAAACATTTGTCCCACAGTTTTAGTGAGGGGACAGAGAAAACTGGTACTCTCAAACACTGTTTGAAAGGGTTATAAACTGGCAGTCTTTTTGAAGGGCAACTTAGTAGTATCTACCAAAGTTTAAAATTACACTTTGATCAGAAAGACCACTTTTAGGAATTTATTCTACCAATAGACTAGGATATGCACACAAAGATATATTCAAAAGAGGACTAGTTTTTAAAGTATAGTATCTATTATTTACTATTCAGTTGTAAAATGTGTGTTAAATCTATAAGGAATAACGATATAGAGAAAAAGAACAATGTACAGAAGAGGAAGAATGGTATGCTCCCACCAGTGATTTAATTTTTACAAGCCATTGGAGGGTAGTATCTGTCTATGCATTGTATATTGCAGGAAGGAAGCACAAGATACTATTTAACAACGATTGTCTCTGGGGATCAAGTCTGAGGAAATGAGGTAGAAGAGAGCCTTATTTTTATTGTATCTTTATTATGTCTGATTTATTACCATGTACTTGCACCATCTTTTCCATAAAGTTTTTCTAAAGTGACTTATACACCCACGGTAGACAGAAACAGACCTTGGAATTTTCATTTAATGGATGGAGAAGGTAAGAGGCAAACAGTGGTATCATGTACAAAGTAACAAAATTAAATGAGCAATTGAAGTTAGAAATCAAGTTTCCCTGTCAGTTCTACTGCTTGTACTTTAGTTCCAGGAGGAAAATTAAACACTTCCTCTCAAAGGTTTCTTTGAGTTGTAATAATATCACTGTGTAACTTAATAAAACACTTGTAACAAATTCAAACTCATTTCAGCCGTTTCAATGACAATGAATCGTTATTTATACAATACTAGAGTACATTATCTCTAGGGTTTTCTCCCCCCTCTTAAAAAGTCTATCTTCTGTGTTACAGTTCTGTGGTTAGGCAAGTAAATTCCTTCATATTTCCAAATTTAGTGCTACCTCATCTTTGTCTGGTGTTATTCCCATTTAATATAAGGTTTATTTTTCTAATGTGCTTGTTCTGGTTTATAAGTATCATAAAATGTTATGGCTTTGCATGAATTTTATTTATTTATATTTTTTAGATTTTATTTATTTTTAAAGAGAAGGGAAGGGAGGGAGAAAGAGAGGGCGAGAAACATGGATTGAATGCCCCTTGCACACCTGCAACTGGGGACCTGATCCACAACCAAGGCGTGTACCCTGACTGGGAATTGAACTGGTGACCTTTTGCTTTGTGGGATGATGCCCAACCAACTAAACCACACCGGTCAGACCACAAAGATTTGTGATCTTTAAAACACAAATTTTAAAGATCAATAAAATATGAATAGAGGAAAAGATCAAAATAAAATATAGGAGAAAATACCACTTGCCTTTCTTGAATAGAAGAACTGAACATGTATCGCAAGCAGCAAGCCCATACCTGAGGACTATAGATATGTATAATGCCAGAGAGCCATCTAAAAGAAAAAAAATAGAAATAAAAACTATAGTCATTTATAAATTGATAATATTCTTTCTTTCTTTTAAAAGTCTTATTGATTTTAGAGAGAGAGGAAGGGAGAGAGGGAAAGAGAGAAAGGGATGGAGGGTGAGAATGAGAGAAGGTGAGAGAGAAAGAGAGAGAGAGAGAAAGTGAGAGAGAGAGTGACAGAGGGAGAGAGAGAAAGACTGATTTGTCGTTCCACTTATTTATGCATTCATTGGTTGATTCTTATATGTGCCTTGACCAGGGATGGAACCTGCAACCTTCGTGTATCAGAAGAACGCATTAATCAGTTGAGCTACCCAGCTAGGGCTGATACTTAATATACTTTAGATTATGTTCTTTTTTAGGGTAAGATTCTTGGTATTCACCAGCACTATACAATAAAAGCTTCATGAATAAGAAATCTATTAACACCAGGCTGTGATAATAATTAAGAGGGAGAATATATACAGATATATAGAGAGGGTCTTTCTCTCTGTCCTCTCCCACCTGAGATGAAGGGAAAATGGTAGGAGAGAAAATAGTTAACCTTAGAGGTAAAAGCAGGAATCAAGTAGAATCAATTAGCCTGGACTTGAAAGAACAGACTAAATTTGGGGAGAATGAAGTCAGCAGCTCACTATAGAGTACTGAAAGGGTTAAACATTGTTTTATTTATACACATACACACACACACACACATATATAGCATGAAACATAGAATGTTCTTAATAGTCACTTAGTGAGAGACAAGTACCATAGGATTTCACTCATAAGTGGAATCTAATGAAAAAATAATAAACAAAACAGTAACAGACTCAGAGAACAGACTGACAACTGTCGGAGGGGAGGGCAGTTGCAGGGCTCAGTTGAAAAGATGAAGGGATTAAGCAAAAAAAAAAAAAATGGGCAAAGAAACTCATAGACACAGACAATAGTATGGTGATAACCAGAGGGAAAGGGGACTGGGGGAGGTAGAAGAAGGTAAAGGGGGGATATATGGTGACAGAAGGAGATTTGACTTGGGGTGGTGAATACATAATACAATATATAGATCGGGTACTATGGAACTGTACAGCTAAAACCAATATAATTTTATTAGCCAATGTCACCCCAATAAATTCAATTAAAAAAAGATAATCACTTAGCATCAAAAGCCCATAGCCAATACCAGAAGCATAGCAAACAGAATGTAAGTAGATTTCATGACTCAGAACATTTGTGCATTCTCACTTTTTAATTTTGCATATACTGTTCCCTCACATGGGTTCCCTATCAATCCTCCCTTCTATGATCCAAATACACTAAAACTTCCAGCTCAAGAGTGCTTTCTCTAAGAAAATGACCCCATCGTTTCTCTTATAAGTACTAATAGTGCTCACTATTGATATTGTACATTTCATAGCAAATCATATACAGTCATACCTCAGTACTCGTTGGCTTTAGAACTCATCAAACCCTGTACTCATTGCATTTTGACAAGAAAAAAATGTTTCAGCACTTGGCACTTGCTCAGGACTGGCCACACTTGCTAGAACATGTATGAGACATGATGCCAGCCCACAAGAGGAAATGCTTCATCATTCAGTACTTGTTGGTTTCACACTACTCTCAAGTTCTGGAATGAATTAACGACAAGTACCAAGGTACCACTGTACTTCCTTATTATTTACCTTTCTATTTGTGAATATTTGAATATTTTATCACCTCACCTTGATTATAAATTTCTTGAGGAGCTTTAAATCTCAACACAATATCAAAATAACACTACACATATGGTAAGCATTCAATAAATATGGAATGAATATGAACAATGTCTAAATGTTATTAACTACTAACTCTAAAGAGAAAGCCATTAATATTTAGGGGAATTTCTGCAAAACTGCCTGATACGGAATTTTAAAGTGTTATCCTCGCCCTGTGTTCCAGGTGACTTAAGGACAGCAAGTAGTGAAGAAAGTTAAAGGCAAAGGGTTCTAATGCTTCAACTTCAACTAGCAGAACTCAACTTTCTGTTTTATACATTGAAATTCTTCCTAAGATTGAGCAAAATCTTGTTTTAACTAATTCTGCTATTCAAATAAGAAAGCTTAAGAATCATTGGTCATGGTGGTTTTGTAAGGTGCTCTAAGTTTCAATCACATTGTCATAGCAAAACTGATTCACATGTTTATCATATACATTTGAACACATACATGGCTAAAAAGGTTTTCATAAATAATGCAACACTTACATTCCCACTAACGGTAGAGAACAAACTTTGGGATCAGATTCTAGCAAAAGTAACAACTTGCGCGTTTCATCCATAGTAAGATACCTAAACAGAAAATATTCATGTAAAAACAAATGGAAGTATACACTTTTGACCTTTAAAAGAGATCAACTGAGTGCTGAAGCACATTTTAGTCAGGGGAGAAAATTCAAATGAATATTTTCTCTCTCACACACATAACACAAAGAAAACAGTTCAAAGTGTAAAAAAAAGACTCCAATAAGAGGAGATTAAAGAGAGTCAGTATCTTAATATTCTATCCATTAAAATGGTCATTGAAAATTACACACCCTTTTAAAAAGTTTTGCTCTAAATGTGTCAACTTACTTTAATCAAAAGCATTAAAATCAAAGCTAACGATTTCAGAGCCATACACATTTCCCCGGAAGAAGTGAATTTCCTTTTACTGCAAGTGTTCCGCCATCCAGGTGACCTGACAAGGCTGCCACAGATACGACTTCCCCCAAAGGAGGCTGGATTAGGAGAGTTACAACATATTCAACTTTCTATGTACTAAGTCCTCCACTACCAAAGAACTTTGGAACCATCATGACAGAACTCAAAAGCTTACTATTCCCTAACAGGATATTATACTATATTTATACTTTGTTATTACGTTTATTACTGACAGTTAAGTTTTGGGGATATGAATAACTACAATAGAATTGTGGAAAGTTAATTTTATTGTTATGGCTTTAAAATACAAAAATAAAACAAAGCCATTTGTAAAATAAAGTCTTGATAGTCCCACTGAGGATATATTTCGTTGCTATAATAACCCTAAAAAACAAAGATAATGAATTTATCAGGCCATGGGACAAGACAATTAAGCCTGGGTTGGCAGGGGATTTATCAATAACACTTACTTACATGTGTTTTGAAAACTCTTCTCCCTTACCTACCTGATAAATTTGTATTCTCTAAAAGCAGTAGCTCAGGCTTTCCATAATTTTCCCAGGCAATTTGGACATAACTTCCTGCCTTCCCTGCACTGTATATAAACCCCTATTATCTTTATCCACATCATGTCTACATGCTTATATGTAAATCATGTTAATAAGTTATGCATTATGTTAATATACTTAGTAGACAGAAGTATGCTTTTTGAAAATCTATTTAACTTCACTGTCTTAACATAATACCTATTCCACAATGGATCCTAATAAATAGTAGGGTAAACAAATGATTGTGGTCAAGGAAAATGGCAAATCTCACGAACTTAATACATAATTATGGGTAAGGGGAATAAACAATTAAAATGTTGCATCTTGGGTGGCATGCCAAGGGATCACAGAAGTATAATTTAGAGAAAGGTAAATTCATATTTCACTAGTAGATGGGCATCGGTACTAAGGAGAACAAATTAATATTTTGGTTAATTTTAACACAAATTCCCATGTCCCAATTGAGAACCACTTTACTACTCCAAGGGCATTAAATGTTACACTTAATTCAAGCATTTTTATCACCATCGCATTTAGCCATTCCATGATTCTGGAGTATACCAACACTTGTTTTTTATGCCACTCCAACCAGAAAGGTCGCCAAGTGGGACTCAAAATGGGATCTTTCTTGCTATTCCAGGGACCCTCTGAAAAGAAAATCCTCCCTTCTCCTTACCCTCTTTTGAAAAGGCATTTTTTAGAGAATGGGACTTGGAGTTGAGTGTACTTTGGCAAACATTTCTAGCTCTAGAGACCTAACAGGAACTAGGGTGGAGTCTAGCGGGAAAGGAAGCCAGAAGTGAACTGCTTAGACTTGAAAGCAGAGGGTGCTTACATTTTCTAACCTGGCTCAGTAGACAATGGATAAAGAAAGTAGATGATTCAGGGAAGCAGCCCCACTGAGGAGCAGAAAGTATGCAGTTTGGCTTATGTTTCCTAAGAAACTAAGAGTGGTGATAGGAAGCTGGAGAGGATGCTGCTCCAGCTACGTGAGGAAACCCCACCCTCCAGTGGTTGACAATCTGGTAAGCTAGAGTACTATAAATTTTTATTTATCTCCTTTCTCTCTAACTGCAGTGCTCATTCTTCATAATTAAAACTGCATATAATAAAGAAATTCTCCAGCCTCTTTTAGGTTTATAATCAGTCAGTTATAATGAAAAAAAAAAAAGACAAAGTTAAAAAAATGATGACCTATAACCAAGGCAAAATACAAGGGGACAAAATGATATAGAGAATAATTTCTCCTTGTATTTTCAAATTACAGAATATAACCAATTTTAATATAATTTTTAGTACCAATTTTTCTTGGGGTGGTAGGCACAACTCTTTGAAAGAAAGCTACATTCAGCAAAAATTAACAACTTCATTTTTCATCTTCCTTGGTTATTTACATAGTACTGCAGACCTCTGGCGTGTAAGCTGGCTGCACAATTATTTCATATTATATGGATATCATAAAAATAGACTAATATGACCAATATTTTAAAAATTGGCTTAATAGACTTTTTTACTTACCCATATTTATAGGTACCTTGAACTTGAGAAATATTCATATTACTGCTTAAGTTTCTTGCCAGAGCTGTTGGAATAATGGGGATGGGCTTCACTGGTGTGCATTTGAAGGTATTTGCTAGAGTTACTGCTGCCCAGTGTAAGTCAAAATCCACAGCATCCAGACTCTCCCTGGAAGTGATATGAGCTCTTACAGAAAGCAGTTTACCACAATCCAAAGAATCCTTGCTACATACATGGTGCTGCAGAGCCTGAGGAATAAATAGTATACAATTATTTTAAAACTTTGTAACATCTCCAAAGGTTTTATTTGATTCTGGCACATGCACTTATATATTGTACACTAACAAAATTAAACAATTTGACTTACAGCATTTTTTTTATTGTTTATATCCATCATTCTTTTATTTTTATTTTTTTAAGATTTTATTTATTTATTTTTTAGAGAGGGAAGGGAGGGAGATAGAGAGAGAGAGAGAAACATCAATGTGTGGTTGCTGGGGGTCAAGGCCTGCAACCCAGGCATGTACCCTGACTGGGAATGGAACCTGCGACACTACAACTTGACTTTACAGCATTTCAATTATCTCATTTCTTTTCTGTGAACAAAAGGTTACATGACTAATTTTGTCAAAGCAATTAAGATTGACTATATTAAGCTCCATCCCATATTTCCAACTTAGATGTTTCCACAGTATTTCCAATTCTTATTGGAGAATGTCACTTCTAATAAATATTTATTGCATGGGGGAAAAATGGCTGCAAATTAACTCTGACTCAGTCCCAGAGAACTGAAGTCCATTCCTCTTTCTTTTATTATCCCAAATTGTCAAGGAGGTTCTTCTGTAGTTGCTCATGCTGTGTCCTTTCTAGTCTGCCACCACTCTACTACAGGCTAATGCGCCCCTCTTTAACAACCAGCTGACTCTGCAGTGGTCTGACTACACTGACTTCCTGGGTCAGCCTGCCCTATCAAGTTAACCACCCCTGATTTAACAGTATTTCCTCTTTTCAGAAACTTTCTATGCTGTTCAAGTCACCCTGAGCCCTGGCTGACATAGCTCAGTGGATTGAGCACGGGCTGCGAACCAAAGGGTCGCAGGTTCGATTCCCAGTCAGGGCACGTGCCTGGGTTGTGAGCCAGGTCCACAATGGGGGCCACACCAAGAGGCAACCACACATTGGTCTCTCTCTCTTCCTCTCCCTCCCTTCCTTCCCCTCTCTAAAAATAAATAAATAAAATCTTAAAAAAATAAATAAATAAAGTCACCCTGAGCTGGTACTGCACTTTGCTACCCTGGACACACTGCTTCTTGTTCTGGAACACTACCTGTATTACCTATCCAGGATTTCTGCCCTTAGAAACCAAGTTTAATTGTAGTTTAGGTCAACAAGTTATTATGAATACTTAGTATATACTGATTCATTAAAATACAACATAGCACACAGTTTGATTCTTATGTTAAGAATAATTAAGTTACCAACAAATCTCACCTTAAAAGCTGAACTGAGGTTATCTGCGTTGTGAACTATTATTTCTCTTGAACAAAGTCCATGAGTATGAACTTTGCATGGAATCACAAAGTCCCCAGGAAGAGAAGCAGTAGGTGTTCTTTCAGAGCACTCAGATACTTCTTGACCAGGATCAAAGCGATCCACTGTCAATTTCACACTTTCTTCATCTGAAGAACAAAAACAGCAATTATTACATAGTATGCCAATTTAAAACATGAAACCAAACATACATTATAGCAAAACACTGTATTCATACTAATTGTAACATTAAGCTCTTTTTTAAAAAATGACTTGCATATATATTCTTCCTCCTGACCAGACTAAAATCTGTGATGGGTAATGCCAAATTTTACTCTTTTTCATAACCTTGGTATATAGCAAAGAAAATCAGCACAAGTACATTACAATAATTGGCTGAATTACTAAATATAAACTTTATTGCAGTCATAAAAATAATTTTTGGTGTATAAACTATTTATTAACAGACAAGGCCTACAGATTTACTTCTTCTTGGACACACCCACAGTGCGACCCCAGTGGGCCATGGTTTGGGTGTGCTGCCCTCAAACACAAAGACCCCAGAACTGCTGCAGCCCTCTGTGGGCCCCAGATTTCTTCAGCCACTCCAGGTCTTCGTGAAGCTTGCTGTCCAGACGATTGGCCAGCACCTGGCTATATTTTCCATTCTTCATATCTTCTGTCTGTTCAAGAACCAGTCTGGAATCTTGTACCGGATGGATCCTGCATACAGTGATCATGCGTTCCATGTCATCCAGTGAGCTCTCCTGCCCTCTTGGTGAGGTTGATGTCTGCCTTCCTCAACACCACACTCTTAACTGTAGTGATGAGAAGGCTATTTTCTCTTGTCCACCAATACTGGTGTTGAGTACTCACAAAATGTGCTAGAATCGCCCAGGAATCACTAAAAACAAGGCAGGAGTGCTGTGTACACCTCCTGAGGAAGAGCTCCTAAAAATAATATTTTAAAAAATATATTACCTTCATCTACTGTGAGAGAACCAAGTAAAAAGCATGGCAAGTTCTTTTTATTCTGCTTGGCATGTCGACAAGCAAGTCGGATGGTCTTTTCAGTTACCACAAGCTTTGGATTTCTGTAAAACAACAAGTGTTTTATGAAGGTAGTGGGTCTAATATCCTCAAAAAACCTCCTGCCATGAAATGCTGCCTAAAATATAACTCGCGTCTTTAAAAATGTACAGAACAATCATTGTGAGGAAATCCTAGGGTCAAAGGCAGGGCACAGAGAGGGCTACCTGGAAGTCGGGACTCCAATAAGCACATGCTGGAGTTACAGTTGTTTTCCAGGCATTTGCCTGACTTATGAACCAGAACAGGGCTTGAGAAACTATGAACCCAACCTCTTGTTTTTGTAAAGTTGGAATTAAATAGTCACATTCATCGGTTTACTTATTGTCTAGCATTAATGAATATAGAATATAAATAAATATTATCTAAATGTTTAAAGAAATATAAAAGGAACCCTAAAATATGAGCAAGAAACAAAATAATATTAAATATACTAGCCAATTTAAAAACGAACCACAAAAAACTTGTAGAATTAAAATATAACCAATTAAACTGTGCGTATATAAAATCTTTCATATATAGGTGTAAGGTTCCACATTTAAAAAAACCTAAATGAACAGGTTAGATGGTAATTAAGCACAGCTAAAAAAGAAAATTAGTAGAGTTGAAGAACAAAAGAGATTACTCAAAAAGTAGCACAGAAAGAAAATAGAAAATATAAAAGATAAGAGACATGGAGAAAAGAATGAACAAGTCTAACAAATTGTACTTCAACAAGACTTTTTCTGTTAATGATACCCCCTTCCTCTGCCAACTGGTTTAGAACTTAAATACTTTTTGATTTGTATCTTCCCTTTAGTTCCTCTGTTCAGTATGTCATCAAATGCTAGAAATGGTTTCTTTAAAAACACCTTGTTTCATTCTTTCCTCTTAATCTCACTACTGCTCCAAACCCTTGTAATAGCTACCATTTACTGAATACTTCCTATGTTACAGGCACTGTGCCAACTGACGCTTTTCAGAGTCTGTCTCATTTAACCCTTACAAGAGTGCTATGAAACGAGTATCATCTCCATTTTATAAATAAGAAAACTGGCCCTTAGCCTTTTTACCGAGGTCACAGAAATAAGAAATGGTAGAATCAGAACATGACCATCTAAGCTATCTAACTTCAATTATAGCACCTTAAACCACTATTGCATAAATCTATGCTTCTTATATTACAGAAAACCCTCTCATAGCTAGGCTGACTCTAGGCTCTTCCCATTATGATACAGCCTTAGAATTCTGCTTTTAACAAGTAACTCCCTTATATTAAAAAACTCAATTAATCTCTGTTTTCTATTACTTTAAGCCTAAGTTTCTGTGTCTTTCTTTCAAGATTCTGGCCATAACCATAATATTTTATATTCCTTCTAATATGGTCTACTCACTCAAACTCAGGTCAATCTTTTCAATGCTCTACAAAGACATCATGCTGAAGCATTAAGAAAAAAACTTTCAGTGATTATTATTTTGTCTGTTGAGTTTTTATAATACTTAGAACTGTAGGTTGGCAGACTATGTTAACTGTAAAATGAAAATCATTTCTCAAAAGCATGAAGAAAGATTTTTTTCAAAAAGCAGAGAGAAGATTATAAATAGAAAAGTAAAAAAAAAAGTCATAGTAATCAATTTTGCCTTAGACATCTTTCTGACTCCTGTTCATACTGGTTTGATCTGAAAAGAGAAACGTCTCATACCTGTAGTAATTAAGATGTAAATAGATGAAATCTCCAATTGGCACTGGGTTCCAAAGTGCACACTTTGATGGAGGAAAGTAAAAAGGTACCATCCTGCTTGAAGAAAACCTTAAAAAAATAGTTTCAAGTCAAAGAACAATGAAAAGCAAACTGAGTAGAAAGTTTAAAAGAAACAGTTTAAATGATGAAGCTTTTCTTACTACTTTTGTTATTTTAGAAGAGTTGAAAATATTTTTTAAAAATGAAAGAAAAATCACTTATAACTACTAACTACCATCAAGAGAATAAGCACTCAAACTTTAGGTAAAGCTTTTTGTCCTTTTTTTTCTTATGATACCTAAATTTATACACACACAAGCTTTAAAAAAAACAACCCAGTAGCACTAATCCTATAAAATCCTATTTAAGAAAAAAACGTATATAAGCCATGAATTTACATTGAAATTTAAAATCAATTCTGTCCCTTAGAACTAATTTCTAGTTTATACCTATAAAATTATGAAAAACACAGAAACTTAATACTCTTTATTTTTCAGTTTCCAAATTTGGTATATTGGGCCCTATCACATAAGTTAATTATTGAAGCATCAAAAGCACCTTACAAGTAATTCCTTGACACAGATCCTAGGGGTCAAATAAAGGTACCCTAAATCATATAGGGTACCATCACAAAGATTTTATTTATGTAAGTGAGTAATGTAAGAAAACCGCTATAAGAAAAAGACAATGGAAAGAAAGGACAAGAGTTGCATGTAGTTAAAGCAAGAAAGCTTTGACAGTGAGTTACGGACAACGTGCCTTTGCCTGGCAGTAGACTGTTAAGTAGTTGAACTGAAAGAATATTTATCGTATCATAAACCCTCTTACTTTCTTGGATCATTTGATGAAGCTTCTCAACTAGTGCCAGTTTACTAATCACCTACTAGGTATATCAGGCATCCTACCGGGCACTTCACCTACACAGTATTTCTAAACTGTTCCAGAAACACTTTATTGTCTACTCTATTGATAACAAACTGTAACTTTCCTAGCTTCATGCAGCAATTAGGTAGCAGAGCTAGGATTTGAAACTAAGTGTAGTTGATTTCAAAGCTTATTCTTCTAGAAGTTCAGCGGTATAATACTTTAGAGCCCAGGTGTGAACTCTGGCTCCACCACATTCTAGCTGTATGCTTTCAAATCCTGGCTTAATTTGAGTGCATAATATCTATAGGAAGGGTGTTTAATCTGCCTGTTTTGTAATGAGAACATAATCTGAGACTAAGAAATTTGTTCATGGTCACAAAGCTAGTAAGTGACAAACTGTCAGTGTATCTATGTCTCTATATCTAACATATAGGGTCCAGCAGAAGGCACACCTGCTTGAGTGTGGTTGGTAGGGTAATAATATGGATGTAATAATTTATAGTTTTAATTTAAACTTGCCACCTAAAATGTCATACGGTATGCTTAAGTGTGACATTATTATGTTACAGAATTATATGCTTATGGTTTTATGATAAAAATGGGGGGCGTTACTTGTGCCAGACCCCGTATTTATCATTTACCAATGGATGAAAGGCAGTAGGATGCAAGGGCTAAAAGCCAAAAGTCTGGACATCAGCTGGATGGGTCTGAATCCTGGCTTTAAAATTTGCTAGTTGTGTTAACTTGATCAAGTTATTTAATGTCTCTGTGCCTCAGTTTCCTCACCAATGAAACAGAATTAATATAAGCATCTCTTGGCAGTTATATTGAATATTAAATGAGTCAATATATGTAAAGCGCTTAGAAAAATTCCTGGCTAATTGCAAGTATTAATGTTAGGTATTTCTTTTGCTCTCAGCAGTCCATAATCCCTTTAAAGGCCAACCTACACTACTTCAGGTTTACTTTACTGCAATATAGAATAGAAATAATATCAGGTTTAAATCCTGGCTATACCACTTACCAATTGTATAACTTTGGGTTTGTTAATCTCTCTAGGGTACAAGTTTCCTCATTTAAGAAAAATAGAAGGGAATAATAATGGTATTTACAACTCATAGGTTTGTTGTGAAGATTAATTAAGAATAATGTATACAAAGCACCTGGCACTACAAGATTTTAATAAATGCTGTTTAGTCTTTTTCTTAAGGTATAAACATAGATATTGGAGGGAGGTGAAATAAAAACACCCTTAAATTGCACACAAAACTTTGCATGTATGTATATAAGTACTTTTTCTTAGGAAATGATATTCATGGCTATCAGATATTCAAAGCAGTGTGTAACCCCAAAATATTTCAAAATTGCTAAAGCCCATAGGTTACTAAAAACCAGAGGTTTCAATAAAACAAACCCCCCCCCCAAAACTAGAGATGAATATGATTTTTTAAAACACTAGAATTAAGTATACCAGGAGTAATCAGTTTAAATCACATGGGTATATTATTTTACTTAGAATATAAGGAATAAATTTGACCCAATAATAAGTTAAAAAAGAAAAAAACTTGTTGACAAATTTTCAAAGAATAAGAGGTGGCAGTAGAACAAAAAGGTCAAAATTAAGCAAAAGAAATAAGATAGCCTCTTTGGGTCATGTTTCCCATTGTCTTGATCAAAAGACATCTGGTACAAAGAAAAGCAATACGAAGAATAAAGGTAACTCATGGATGCAATCCTAATTTAGATGAAAAAATTCATATGTCAGCACTAATTGTTCTTCCCTAGAGGAAAAAAAGAACAATAAAGGATCCAAAGAAGCAAATAACACAGATAATTTAACGGTCCCCTTCGTATTGACAGACTGAGAAATCAGGAAACAGGTGGCAAGCTCCTCCTTCCTATCCCACGAGTGGGAAAAGGCTTAGGGATATCTAAGGAAACTAGGTATATCCAATCTGAAATTTTTACCAGCAAGGAATTAGGGTTTAGAAGAGGAAGAGAATCCAACCACTTTTCCACTTGTATAAAAATTTATATGAATAAATTTTTAGCCTTAATAGTTCAGGTACTATTTCCATCAATAAAACGATCCTTGCCCTGGCCAGGCAGCTCATCCCAATACAGCAAGGTTGTAGGTTCCATCCCCCATCAGGGTACATAGAAGAAATCAATCAATGTATGCATAAATAAGTAGAGCAACAAATTGATGTCTCTCTCTCCTTTCCTCTCTAAAAATCAATACATAATTTTTTAAATATGCAAAATAGGCAACAACCTAATTTTAAAAAATCTTCTGTGAAACTAAAATAAGGAAAGGAGGGAATGAAATGAAATGAAAATTTACCAAGTGCCTATATTTAACCCTTCACAAAAATCTTCTGTTGGATAGAAATTACTATCCCCAACTTACAGATGAAGAAACTGAGGGTTAGAGAAGTTAATTAACTTGATCAATGTCACCCACCTAATAATTGGCAGAGCTGGGATATGAACCCAGATTTTTCTGATTCTAAAGTTTTTTCTCCTTCTATTCCAATATACCTTCCCAAGTTATGTGAGTGATTGTGGGGAAAAAAATTATATAAAAAATATTTCTATACCTGGTATTCATCTGGGACACTGCAAGAGGATATGGAGGCTCTATGATAGTTGGTGAATGATTTATTCAATTTCAAATGCTCAGTATCCTAAAAAAGAGGATATTACTAATGAGTGACACAAATAAAAAATAAGAAACATGATTTAACCACTTATTAACAGACAAAATTAAATTACAGACAAAATTAGGTTACTTATATAAAGTGTCTTCATCTATAGATTAATAAGATAAAATCCTTGTGGGTTCCAATTATTTTCATGCTTTATAGTCATTCTGCCTACAAATTAATATTAATATTTATCCTAGGCATCAAACCCTACCAATGTATCTATTCATTAAGGAAAGCACAGATTCTGCCCCAAGATCATTATATCAACTAAGTGAGCTGGATATGTCAGGTAGTATTTAATATATAAGATTTTGACCAAAAGCTGCAAAATATTTTTTAAAAACCCACAAGGCATAATTTGGGTTAGATGTTTATTGGGTCTATAATGAAGTCAATGAACCTTCATCCTTGTGCATATGGAAGGTAAATACTGCATCCCCACAAACTGATTTGAATCACTTCAAAATCAGTGGTCTCTTTTGGTTCCACCAGCCCTCTATGGGTAGTCTCATCACTCCATACCCATCATTGTTTCCATACCCATCTGTGTACAGCAAACTTGCAGCTTTCACCTCTCTTCTGAGTTTCAAACCCATTTTTCTAATTACATACTGGGTATCTACCTTTAAATATTATTGAAGCAAAATATAGACCTCAAAGTCTTTTCTTTACAGTTCAGTATTTCTTATATTCTTTTATTTTTGCCTTAAGAATTTTTTTGGCCCTATACCTTCTATTTCAATTCTAGCAAAAAGGAATTGTCAAAATTAAGATAAGTGTGGAAAGAGTTAATAATGCAGGTACAGAAGTCATTTAGAAGAGATTTTTTAAAAAGATAAAGTCAGAGGCTGAAAATATTTACAAGAATAAAATCCTATTGAAAGCACCCTTGTAAGGCTGACTAAAAAGTCCTTCTTGGAGGTATGTGGACTTCATGAAGAGCTCTATGGATGCAGGTTTTAAAATATAAAGCCTTTCTGTGCTGCTTGGTTGTCATGGGTAACAGTATTCAGCTCCTTGATCCCTGTAACCCCAAGAAGTATACAGAGTGCCATTTTTCTTCATTAAACAGAGGAGGTTTAAAACTCCATATATGTCTCTTCTTTCTTTATGACTTAGGGTAAAAAATATAATGTTGATCCTCTCTCATTTAAAATGATACACATGAGACAGTTTGTTCTGACAGCATCATGCAAGCAATTAAAGCCAATGAAACCAAAACCACATAACACCTATACCTGGAAAAGCTAGGAGGTATCATGTATCAAATAGAAACCATCAAATCATCCTTACCTCTCCTTCCTCTTTCTTCCCCCATAAAATGTCTGTGTTTCCATCTCCACTTAGTTCCTGACTTCATCGACTAACCAGATTTACTCTAAGTCCCCACAGTTTGCTAAGTTACTTCTATATAAATCTGATTTAATTATTCTCTTGCTTAAAATGTTGATGGCTCTTCCATACATACAGAATAAAAAACAATCACAATCTGGTCCATTCTGTTCCAACTTTATCCCTTATCCACTCATCCTACATCTCAATCAAACTGAACTACTTGCATTTCCCCGAGTTTGAGTATCTGCACAGGCTGTCCCCTTTATTAACAATGCTTGGTAAACCCCCATCATCCTTCGCAATCCAACTCTAATATCACTTCCTCTGTGAAACCATATCCTGGACACCATGGTAATGTTATTTCTGCCTGTGTTCACACACATCGCATTTTCAGACTTGCTTGTTTACACATTACTTACAGTAGAACTCTAACTTCAAACATTAACCGATCCTTTACTATGTAGCTGACTGAGCTAGATAATGTGAAGAATGCAAGATCGAGCATAGAAGGGTTCAGTCCTCCAGAAATTTTCACAGTGAAAACAAATACAAATGGCATGTTGTCGACTGAAAACCTCTTTCACATACCTAAGCAAAGATGATTCTCAAGGAATTCGTGGTCCACTTATTTCTCCCATTAGTTCCCCTTCGCGCCATCAGTCCAGGCTCCTGGAGGGCTGAACCCACTACGGGGCCTTGAACGTTACCCACCGTCCTTTCCCGGTCCCCACTGCAGCCTCTTACTGAAAGCCAAAGCATAAAGTGCAACTCACCGCAACCTCCGCCAAGCCCAGGTCTGTTTGTTAAGCCGGAACAGAGGTAAGCTCCAAGGAGCACCTCCACCGACCCCGCCCTGGGACGTTGGGGTCGCGGGAACCCAGGCGGCAAACACTAGCTAGTGAAACCGAAGCCCGCGCCGCGCCTGCTGAGTGGTCAAAAATCCGACCCATCAGGGTGCAGGGTGAATACTGGAGGTTTTACCGGACGTCTCTCGACGGGCTGGTACGCCAGCCAATCAGTGCCCCGCACACGGGCAACGCTAGGCCAATCCCAAGCCTCCTTGGAGAAACGAAGGTGACGCCGGCGCTCCGGGATCAGGTTCCGGAGGATTTAAACACTTAGTTTTTTTGTCAACGGTTAAGTTCCGGGATGGGGCGGGCCTTGCCTACGCACTATGAGAACCTCAGCTTGCCAGAAATACGCGAAGCAAAGGAAGCGATTGCTCCTTTTTGTGATCGCCCGGTCGTCCCTCCGAGAATAGAAGAGAGTGAAATTCTTGACTTGAATGGGCAAAAGAGAGGGCAAGTTAGACTTCTTCCAGTTTCTTTCCTAAGAAGCGTCCTCTCTTCTCGATAACAAACGTTTTTAAAAACATTTCTTTGTATATAGCCGTGACTGATGTTGGTTGTTGGGCCTCCCCCTGCAAATCGAAAGACCCTCCAGGTTCTGTTCTGGTCGGGGCACCTGCCTGGGTTGCGGTGGGGCGCATCCCCTCCCCATGTGTATGAGCGGCAACTGATGGATGTTTTTCTCTCACATCATGTTTCTGGCCCTCTCTCTAAAAGTAAATAAATATTTTTAAAATTTCTTTGTACATAGCCCTGGCTGGTGTAGCTCAGTGGATTGAACAAGGCCTGTGAAGCAAAGGGTCGCAGGCTGGATTGCCAGTCAGGGCACATGCCTGGGTTGCAGGCCAGCTGCCTGTTTAGGGGGCGTGTGCGAGGCAACCACACATTGATGTTTCTCTGCCTTTGTCTCTTTACTTTCTCCTCTCTCTAAAAAGAGAAAAATAAAATCTTTAAATTTTTTCTTCGTACATAAAGGGCATATGGTATAAATATATATGGCACATGTATATATGTGGCATATGGTATTAATATTGGTGTAATAACTTGTAACCTCCACAACTATTGTTGGTAACTGGGCCTTCTCCGCTCCTGTCTATTACAGTCCTGTCAAAGTAGAGAGGAATAATCCCTAATCAACAAGGGAGGAAACAAGATACTACACAGCTAGCGAGTACAGAGTCAAGATTTGAAATGCCACTTACTTTCCTCTAGAGTCTACTTTTGTTAGTTTACTGAGTAATATGGGAGTGCCTTGAAGTCTGAACTGCATTTGTAGACTGTCTTGTTCTGAATGTGTCCATGGTTTTGACAGAGTGTAAATGTATCAAACTAGCCATGAAATATATGCTCCACAGAATGTCATTCTCTACTTTCCTGCAAAGATTTCCTGGGCACACATTTTCAGGGAAATGATGGGCAGTTCCTCAGCTCTGGTTTGAGAGCAGGAAAAGCCTCAGACAGCAATGCACGTGTGACAAAGTGTTGGCCAACTCAGTGGGGAGCTCTGGACATTAGAGGAGCCCCACAGTAGTTAGAAATGGCTAGAACTCTTGCTGTGCTCAATAGTAGCCTGAGGTTTCCTGAAAGAGCAAGCACCAAAGCTAAGGCAGATCCTAAAGGCCAGCAAGAGGCAGTCAGGCAAGTGTACTCTTTGCAGCTGATTGGCAAGTTCTTTCAGGAGAGAGGTACAAGTCACACACCCTTGATGGATGCAAAGACCCTGGGATGGGAGCCTCTTGGCATTTTTAAGAAAAATCATGAAGACTAGTATGTGCTGGGCAGAGTGAGTGAGGAGAGGATTATCAAGAGTTGAAGGGCTCCTATTTGTTTTGTTTTGTTTTGTTTTGGAATAAATGGAATTAGTCATTTAAAAAGAAGAGTTGAAGAGGGGAGGAGGTGTTGGTAGATCATTCGGGTTCTTCTAGGCCATGATAAGGACTTGGCTGCATTCTTGAGTGTGATAGGAAGCCATTTGAAGATTTTAAACAGGGAACCGATGAGATCTGATTTTTGGTTTTAAAAAGACTACTGTAGTTGCCCCACTGAGAATAAACTGGAGAGGCAAGGGCAGAAGTAAGGAGACTAGTTAGAAGGCTACTGCAAAAACCTAAGGGAGAGATTTATGGTGGCTTGAACCAGAATGGTAGCAATGAAAGTTGCTGAATTCTGGATGTATATTGCAGGTAGAATCAGCAGGATTTGATTAAAGATTAAATTTAGAATGTAAAAGAAAAAGACCTTGTGTGGGCCTTCTCTGTCATTATATGAAGGTCCTAATCGTCAAAGCAGAGAGGTATTGTATTATCCCTATTCAACAAGGGAGGAAATTTAAAAGATCATGCAGCTAGTTCATGTAGAGTCAGGATTTGAAATGCCACTTACTTTCCCCTAGTTTTATTTAGAACCACTTTAAGATATCTGAAAGGGAAATTAAGATGATACAAATTAGACAAAAAAGAAGGGATGAGCATAAAACATAAGTCCCTATTCCTTGGGTGTGGGCTGGGCATAGTGACATTCTTCCAAAGCAAACAGTATGGAAGGGTGGGAGCAGGAAGAATAACTTTACATTGGGGAAGTCTGTCCAACAGTGCTTCAGCCACGTAATCAAGGCCAACATTAATAGTCATGAGTCATGTTGATAGTATGTATACTCATTGCTGTGATGAAAATGGCATATTATCTCTATAGTCTTCTTTCCAATAACCTATAACCTCAGTCCTAAGAAAAACATCAGACCAATCCCAGTAGTGGGGAATCCTATAAAATACCTGACCTATACTCAAAATTGTCAAAGTTATCAAACCAAGGAAAGTCTGAGAAACTAGCCAAGAGGCACCTGAAGTGATAGGACAACTAAATGTAATGTGGTATCATGGGTGGAATTGTGGAACAGAAAAATGACACTAGGTTAAAAACTAAGAAAATCTAATAATTCAAGGACTTTAATTAATAATATTGTACCAATATTGGTTTGTTAATTGTAACAAATGTACCATACTAAATATGTTAATAGGAAAAGCTGTATGTATATGGGGTGTATGGGAACTTTGTATTACAATCTCATTTTTTCTATAAATCTCAAACTTTTCTAAACAATAAAGTCTGTTAAAAACAAAAAAAGGAAGCCCTGGCTGGTGTAGCTCAGTTGATTGAGCACAGGCTGCAAACCAAAGGGTCACCGGTTTGATTCCCAGTCAGGGCACATGCCTGGGTCAGGCTAGGTCCCCATTAGGGGGATGTGAGAGGCAATCACACATTGATGTTTCCCTCCCTCTCTTTCTCCTTCCATTTCCCTCTCCCTAAAAATAAATAATAAGTGAAATATTTTAAAAACATATTAAAAAGAAAGAAAGAAGAGGCAAGAGGAGAGTTGAAGCATATGCTATATTTTTAACAACACAATAAAATATCTTATTGTTGTTTAATAATAATAACTCACATACCAAAAAAGAACTTTAATTAAACATATCACTACTATTGGACTTCTAGACAGGATATACACTTAGTGCTATGCATAGAGTAAATGCTTTTTTAATTGAATGAAGATAAAAGTAGTCTTCATTTTAGGATTGGAATGACTCAGCCTTATATTTAGTACAGCCTAGAGATGCCTAAAGGGATTATTTTCTAGATATTAAACATTTTTAAAATTATGGTATAGTGTAACTAGCACTGGCTTTGGGGATCTGGCCCCAAATTCTGCCATTAAATCTAAGATTGATTTTTTTCCTTCACATATTATACATTATCATAAAAAAGATTGAATGCATAAAGAATATAAAAGTTAATTAAAAGCTGCCCATATATTATTAGTGCAGATGTACTAACGATTGGCATTGTTAATAAATGAGCAACACATTGCTGTAAATTCACAGAGATTAAGGGAATTAATTTGTTAATTACAAAGAGAATAACCTTAGTGAAATAAAATCTACAAATGCTATACCAAGGACCTGCTACACACTAAGTTTTGTGCTAGATGGAAAGGAGAATTGGAAGGATATAGCAAGCACAGAAGAAGGAAGGAACAACTTTATAGACAGGGTAATAAGAGGCAATTATCCAAAGCAAATATGAATTATTGTTAGATTGCTGGCCACTTTAAATAGATCGACTATATGCTATGCTATTCTTTGCTCCCTGTTTATATATATTCATGTCAGTTCAGGACACTGGAATTGTTATGGCTGTTGGCCCTAACAGTGAAAAGCTACCAGTCTTATTTTTCAAATTTGCAAGTGTTTTAATTTTCTTCAGAATGAACCATTTCCAGTGTGTTATACTTTTTAAAGTACGAATTTGTTGCACAAACAATGCTATAAGAAAATATTGCAAATGGAAAAATGCACCCAAAATTCTACATCCTAACACATCAACTGTCTTCATTTTTTTTTTCATTTTCCTTTTTAGTCACTAAGTGACATGATCTTTATGATTAGACCAGATTAATGTTCAGTGTTATAAATGCTGATGTGCCTTTTAATAGGCTGACTGTGGGAATTAAAGAGCTATTGTTATCACCGGGAACAGGGAAGTTGGAATTAGTTATCAGTTTTGCTACTCATTTACTGAATTTCTCCAAACACTCAACTTTCCCTCCCTCTATTTACACTTTTGAGCTAAGCTGGACTATTGCTTTGTAAACACAAGTACAACTTCACTTTGTTGCACATCGCTTTGATGTTCATCTTGTTGAACATCATTATTTTTAAGGGTGGTTGCCAGTCTTTCAATTTATGCAAAATTCCTTTGAGATTCTTAAGCCTCTCATTAGAGATAACAATAACAATTTATGAATTAAGTAATGTTGACTTATTTTATTTTTTAAAGCTTGGATTGTTTGGAATAAAAACTAGAATAAGTAAATAACACACACCAGTAAATTCTCTGATAGTATTTGCTAATCTGAGTTAACATACTATCATCCTGATTTTTCATTCAGGGAACTAGCTCCTCTGTTGTAAATTAACTGTCCATATACGCAAGGGTTTATTTCTAGCCTATTTACTCTGTTTCATTGTTCTATGTGTCTATTTTTATAACACTGCTATAATGTTTTAATTACTATAGCTTTGTAATATAGTTTGAAATCAGGCAGCATAATGCCTCCAGCTTTGTTCTTCTTTCTTAAGATTGCTTTGTCTATTTGAGGTCTTTTGTGGTTCCATACAAATTTTAAGATTGTTTATTCTATCTTGTGAAAAATACCATTGGGATTTTGACAGGGATTGCAATGAATCTGTATAGTGCCTTGGATAATGGACATTGTAACATTATTAATTCTTGCAGTTTATGAGCACAGAATATCTTTACATTTGTGTCTCCCTTAATATCTTTCTTTAATGTCTTGTAGTTTTCAATATATAGGTCTTTCAACTCCTTGGTGAAATTTATTCCTATGTATTTTATTATTTTTGATGCAATGGGATTGTTTTCTTTCTTTTTTTTAAACAAGTTTATTTAAACAACAAAATGCTGGATTTGAAGGGAAAACTAGGATTCATTTCTTTTCATTTATCCCTACTTAGAGGCAGATTGCCCTACGTGTAACAGCTACATACAAAAAAGTTATGAAATTGTCCTTGGTTTTACAATGATGAATGAGAAACATTAAAATCTCCAGTCAAACAAGATATGCAAGGATTTTTATGTTTTGTTTTTGTCTTTGTTAAACAGTGAGAGCAAAATAATTTACTGGAATATAAAGATAAGAGCTGAATGAGCATGCCACTAATGGAGAAAGGGGGTATTTTCACAGAACCAGTATTTTTCCCCATCTCATTTCCATTTGATGTTGATCAAAACATACCATCGGCTATTCAGTTAAAAAAAATGCAAGTGCTTGTGCACATACATCAGTTACGTTATGCACAATTAAAGGAATGGGGAAAGAGAAAATGAAAGAATAGAGAAAACTAGACTGTAGTAGTCAGAATGTGGTGGAACCAAATTACAGTTTACTAATTGAGAATGGCTTCTTGGTCTGGAGGGACAGAGTTCTGAAGTAAAGTAGCAGCTTCCCTTTTTAGCAGACACCTCCTGTCTGCTGCTGGAACACATCAATTATGTCTTCATCCTCCATTTCCAACTGTGCAGGTGTGTCTATTTCATTGATTGGCTGCCCGTCAAATCAGAATCTGATCTGCCTCACTAACAAGCCCTATGTTTTACAATAGGCTTTCACTAGTTTACTAAGTGGTGTATGCCTCTTAATCTTAAACTGCACCACACAACCATCCTGCTCTACCACCTTCAAATTAATATGATCGTTATTCTCAGTCTTGACCCCTTCCTTGGGCTTTACGTCTGCCATGGTGAGCACTGGTGTCTCTTCAAGTGCCGCTTCACAAAAGAGGTACCAGGTCTGTACCGAATGAGCACACAAGCAACACCAGGAGCAGCAGAAGCAGCAGATTGTTTTATTTCTGATAGTTTGCCACACATTTATATGTATTGATTTTGTATCATGCAACTTATTTACTGAATTTGCCTATTCTAACAGTTTTTTGATGGAGTCTTTAGGGTTTTCTATATATATAATATCATGTCATCTGCAAATAGTGACAGTTTTACTTCTTCCTTTTCAGTTTGGATAACTACTTCTTTTTCTTGTCTAATTGCTCTGGCTAGAACTTCCAATGCTATGTTGAATAAAAGTAGATGATGGTATATGATCCTTTTTATGTATTGTTGAATTTGGTTTGCTAATATCTTGTTGAAAATTTTTGCATCTATGTTCACTAGGAATATTGGCCTGTAATTCTTGTGTGTGGCATTGTCTGGTTATCAGGGTAATGCTGGCTTCATAAACTGTGTTTAAAAGAGCCCTCCCTTTTTTATTTTTTGGATAAAGATTGGTATTAATTCTTTTTTAAATGGTTGGTAGTTTTCACCAGTGAAGATACCTGGTCCTGGAATTTTGTTTGTTAGGATGTTTTTCAATACTGATTCCATCTCCTTGCTAGTACTCTATCTGTTCACATTTTTTATTTCATCATAATTTAGTTTTTGTAGGTATGTTTCTAGAAATTTACCAACTTCTTCTAGGATGTCCACTTTGTTGGCGTATAATTGTTTGTAATTGTCTCTTATGATCTTTTGTATTTCTGTGGTATTAGTTGTAACATCTCTTTGATTTCTAGTCTGATTCTTCCAGGAAACTTGGAGTTCCCTTAAAAGAGTGAATCATGTTATAACAATAAATACATTGCCATATTGTGTAAAGAGTGATGGGACACGGTCCCTTCCTTCAAGGAACTCTAAATCTAGTGTGGAGATACACAATACATCACCCAGTGTTACAACAGAAGTAAACAAGGGACAGAGTGAGTGGAGAGGTGGTATGTGTAGAAGCACAAAAGAGGAGCATCTAACCCAGTCTTGGGTTAGAGAAAGCTTCCTGGAGGAGGTAAAATATGAGCTGAATCCTGAAAAATGAATAGCATATACCACCAAAGAGGTGTGGTCAAGAATGGGAAAGTAAAAGTATGCAAACAGATGACCTATCTCTAATGGGCAATTATGACCAACAGGACAAATAAATGGTGACAAGGTCCAATTTCTGAAGCTCCTAGAGACTTCACTAGGAACCTAACTATATCCTGGGAATAGTATGTATTCACTGAATATATGTAAAAGACGTAATGTACTTGATGATAAATAAACACATATGGGTAGGAGTGGGTCTAGAGGATAGCTCTTGTTACACATCATTCTGAGCTCAGTCTTCTCATATGTAATAAAACTTGCTTCATCGGGATTTTGTGACTATGGAACTTTTTATGAGGCGTCAGAATTCTAGAGAAAGAATGCAGCTTTTGAATCCCAACATGCTGAGTTTGAAATTTACTTTGCTATCTACTGTTTATGTGGTCTTGAACAAAATATTTCCACTTCCTGGCTTTGTTTTTCCATCTACAAAATGGCAGCACTAACTTCAGAGCATTATGAGGATTTTATAAGGCAAGGCTGATTTTTTTAAAGATTTTATGTTTATTTTTTAGGGAAAGGAGAAAGGAGGGAGAGAGAGGGAGAGAAACATCTATGTGAGAGAGAAACACTGATCAGTTACCTCTTGTATGCATCCCCACTGGGGGCCAAACCTGCAACCCAGGCATGTGCCCTGTCCAGGATTGAACTGGCAGCCTTTTGCTTTGTGGGACAACACATAACCAACTAAGCCACACCAATCAGGGCAGGGCAAGGCTGATGTTTAGCCAACACACAACTGGTAAGACTCTGCTGGCAGATAAAATATTGAATTACTTCCATATGAGTTGGTATATAGCTACTCCCCTGAGCACTTGAGTACCGTTCATCCCTCTTCTGGGATACCAAGGACCTACCCATGGTCCACAATTAGAGGGTTGATGCCCAGCATAGCAAATCCTGGTACAGAAATCTCTACAGATATTCTGATTGTACTGATTATTGAAAAGTTTGAACATTATCACAAAATATAGGTTATATAAGTGAAGTGCCTGGTACATAGTGGATATTCCACAGATACTCATCCAATTTATTTAAGCTATGGATTCAATCTATGGGTTTAGATAAGGAATGGACCCCTAATGGGTAACATCCACTTACTCAATATATATTTATTGAGGCATATTATTATTGAAGGTCTGTTGTTTGCATCTAGATGGAACTCACTGCTTCTCTGCCATCTCCACAGACTAGGAGCACTGATATAAGGCTAAGACAAAATGACTATGGTGGGGAGAAAATAGGATTAAAGTGCTAATTGACCTTTGTCTGTGGACAGCAGAGGGGTTCAAAGTTCAAGCATCGGAGTAACATGGTGTCTTATATGAATCCTGGTCTCCTTGGCTTGGCTCCACGTGACTGCCTGGTGTAGTAAGGTATTTTGGAAAAACTCTTCCATGTGTCTCCTGTCTCTGTTCACAACACTACTCATACTAAACATTTCTGGTTACCAAATGTACGTGTGCCTTAGAGGCAGGGGACAAGGTTCCCACACAAATCATCTTTTGTTGTAAGCCATTTTGTTTTGGGTTTGGGTTGTTATATAGCAATAGATAACCAGGACAGGTCCAAAGAGCCAATAAATAATAAACTGTTCTTTGGCCTAGCTTTGTTCTTCCTGGAAATAACTCCCTGGAAAACCCTTGGCAGAGATAGATATCTGTGTTTAACTTTTTCTTTTCACATTAGATTTTCCTAGCATGGTTGGCAGAAAGAGATGGACAAGGTACAGGACTGTAAGTACTCAACGTACTGTGGTCATAGTTTTCCAGGGAGGCACAGAGGAAAAAGTCACTACAAAGTGCTATGTGTAGGTATACCATGAAGTTTTGGACCCAAATTCTTGTGTGGAATCCTTAGTTCTGGTAGACTCTATCATCAGAGCAAGAAAGACTTTATTTATGGCCTTAACTAAAAACATGTGAACAGGGCCTAGGGACTTCATTAAAAGCAAGTTTCCTAGACCCCTTTTCCACAGACCCATACCTTAATATCTTTCAAGTCTAATTGCCAGCAGAACCACAGAAAAGTTGCTTAAAAGAATGTACACAAAGGAAAAGAGAAGGCATATTTGCTTTGCTGTGCCCTTCTATTGTATTCCTAATTCTTTTAGTAAAATGACTGGCTGTTCTTGTTTTCAGCTGACCTGTGTCCTAACTTCTCCTCCCCAGAACATGAAGGTTTGGAGGCTTCCTTTGAGCTTGGATCGAACTTCTCACACTAGGTATTTTGCCAGGTCAGGGTTTAGCAAACTATAGCCTGTGAGTGCCTGTTTTGTTATAGCCTGCAAGTTAAAATGATTTTTGCATTTTTAAATAGATAAAAACATAAAAGAAAGTATATTTTTGGACACATGCAAATTATATGAAATTCAAATTCTAGGGTCCATATAAAAAGTTTTATATAACCATACTTATTATTAATTTATGTATTGTCTGGGTCTGCTTTTGTACCTACAGTGGCAAAGTTGAGTAGTTGCATCAGAGATGATATGACCCACAAATCCCAAAATATTTATTACCTAGGTCTTTATAAAAAATTTTCAAATCCCTGTGCTAGTTACCAGGGACATGTCCTTAAGAGGATTAGTATGAGCAATTGGATAACTGTCCTTTTTTTCATCAAAGAACATGAACATGGTAGGACCTTATAGATCATCCACACCAAGGCTTTCATTTTACCTTTCCATTTCCCAGTTTGAAGATGAAAATCTGAAGTTCAAAGATTCATAGGTGTTTCCTAAGTTTACTCTGAGTTATTAGTAGCATAGGGACTTTGCCTTACTCTTGGTAGGATACCCCTGTCTATTCATCCTTCCTGAGTCCTAATATCTAAAGTGTGGCAAGATCTTGGACAAGTTACTTACTTTCTCTGTATCTCTGTTTCCATGCTGTAACATGAAGATTCTGAACTTAGTTTTGCTCCTTTCAACCCTGATGTACACTGCTGTTTAACAAGATGATACCTAGTTCTATAACAATAACAACAAGAACATGAGACTTGGATTCAGAAGCCCAGAATTCCAGCTCCTGCTGCTTAATATCCTTGGATAACATATGGCTTCAAGTTTCCTTCACAAAATGAGCATAATAGTAACATCTAGGTCAATAAGATGGGAGTTATGATAGGGCTCAATAAACAACAAAAAAGGAATTCATGAAGGAATATGAATAAATATTAATAAGATTTCTTCACCTGTGATAATCTGAGATATTCTATTCCATCTTCTGTGGTGGGAAGGAAAAGGTATAAATTGGAAAAGAAGGAAGTAGGAACTGAAGAGGGAAGGGATAAGAGGGGCAAAGAAAAATAAGAGGGTAGACAGAAGGAGAGGAAAAGAGAAGTAGTTGGGGAGGAGAGGAAGTTAGAAATGGAAAAAGATGGGGAGAAAAGATGGAAAATTTAAAAAAGAGGAGGAAAAGGTAGAATGAGATTGGGAGGAAGCTGGAAATAGGGGAGAGACATAGTAGAGGGAAAAGACTGAGGATAGCCAGACAGAAGGCTATGTCACCATCTTCCCCTGCTGTTTGCCATCATTTCCCAGCCTTCTGTTCACTCTGCCCTCAGCAACTTAGTTCCTCTTTCATAGTCTCTTTCTTCACTCTAATATTCCCTGACTTAAGCTTCTACTCAGATGATAAACTCAGCACCCTGTCTTCTCAGTTCTAACAACAGGGCATTCATTCTGCCTCAACCTTCCACTTCCTATGTCTTACCCAGCATGGGCTCACCTTGGACCTTAGCATTACCAGAAACTCACCACCTCTAAAATCTCAATTCTAAATATCCTGTTCAGACCACCAGCATCTGTAATGCCAGCTCACTTGCTTAAGTATGGTACTGCAACCATTCTTTGACAGCAACACTTCTAATTCTTTGACCCCTTTCCAGGCTCATGACACATGCCAAAAATTGCTTTCTGTATGGTTTTGAGCCCACATACATCATCATAAACATTCTATTACCAATATCCTCTTGGCTCACTCTCCCTCTCTACTTGTTTGGCAAAACTCCTACCCTGGATAAACTCAACCACCTGTCTTCTCTCTGCCTGCACCTGAACAAACATCTTCAAATACTTTTAAATCCATAATCTTCATAAAATTTATGACAGAGACCTTAACCTGCACAAAATCAATAGGTAGGGCCTCTGGAGGAGCTAGGACCTATGGGAGGAGCCCTAAAGCAGTGCAATCTCTTACCATGGTCAGATGTTAACCTGAAGGTCAGGGAGGAGCTCTTGGGGGATGATGCTGAAGTTGAGTTCTGAACTGGCTTATGGTAGTTCATGTATATTGCTCGTGATGTTTGTACTACTGGATTACAATACTTCCCTCTTCCTGAATAAATCATTTTTGGTGACAGAATACCTAGCTGATTTTGTTTTATGGTCGACAAACTCAAACACCAAATGAGTTCCTAATATTGCTCAGAAGTCCTACTGATTAGTTTTCTTTAGAAAGCCAGTTTTCCACCCTCAAAGATGTCTACTTTATACCTTCCCTTTTCTCAAACACCCTAATCCCTTCCTTTTGCCCTTGGCTGAATGCTTCCTTATCTTCAAACTTTCCTGTAATGTACTCTTCTTGTAACTATTATAAATGAACTTCTTTATCTCTAAAACCTTTTTATTATCTAAGGCTGCTCGTGTGCCCTTTGGAATCCATCTGATTTTCTTTTCAAGGGGATGCCCCTCTTCCTTTCTTTCACATCGATCTTAGTAGCTTAAATATAAGTTCTAACACAGCATTTGCCCCATAGAACACTTAGTGATGATGGAAATGTTCTGTATGTGCACTGTTCAGTACAATTGCCTCTAGACACGTGATTATTGAGCACTTGAGATTTTGTTAGTATGACTGAGGAACTGAATTTTTTATTGTATTTAATGTAATTAATTTAAATAGCCATAAATGGCTGGTGGCTACCATATTAGACATTATCATTCCTAGTGTCATCCTAAGTAAACTAAGGGTTGACCCCTTATTCTCTCAATTGTCTTCAGCTCCTCATTTCCTATCCATTCCTCTTTCAATCTAGCTTCAAATTAAATATGTGTGATCTGCTTTGGGCAGAACTGTAGAATTCATAAGTCTAAAGTCTTCCTGTTGCCAAAGTCAATTGATCTATCCTTATCTGCTTTATTTATTTATTTATTTATTTATTTATTTGTTTGTTTATAGAGAGGGAAGGGAGGGATAAAGAGAGAGAGATAGAAACATCAATGTGCGGTTGCTGGGGGTCATGGCCTGCAACCCAGCCATGCACCCTGGCTGGGAATCGAACCTGTGACACTATGGTTCACAGCCCGAGCTCAATCCATTGAGCTACCCCAGCCAGGGCCCTTATCTGCTTTTAACACAGTGTTCACTGCTGCATTACCAAAATCCCACTCGAAATACTTTTTGCTGGAACACCACATTAATATGTTTTTTCTCTTACTTTTCTGGCTCTTCCTTTTTAGGCTCCTCCTCCTCCCTCCAACTTTCATTAAAGGTCTGTGATCACCAAGACTCACTCCTTAGACTCCTTTTCTCCTTTAAGATTGTTCTCTTTCATGCAGGGGGCAGAGAAACGGAGTTAGAGTTAAAGAGCTTCCCAGTGCAATTAGAGTATAAACCCAAATTCCTTTCCTCAACTAAAGCGCCTGAATGACCTGCCCCCAGTCTAACTCTCGCACCTTCTGTTATTCCCGTCATTCATATAGCTCAGGTCTTACTTGTCTTCTCTAACACAAGCCGTTTCAGGGATTTTGCACACGCTTTTCTGTTTTCGTGGGACACTGTATTCTAGTCTTTGCTTGGTTTTGCTCTTTCCTATCCTTATGTCTTTGCCCAAATGTCACCTCTTCAGAAGTCTTTTCTGACTGCCTTTCCCAAATTACATTCACCCCTGTTATTCTTCCGTTTTTCCCCATTCAAAGCTCATATTGCTATTTTATTTGTTCTTTGTTTGTTGCTATTTGCATTTATTTACTTATTCGTGTGTTGGCTTGTTCAGGTCGGCTGCCTCCCCACTGGAATTTAAACTCCTTGTGAATAGAGACAATAGGCTCTGCTCTCGCGTCACAGAATTCAACACAGATCGACCCTAGGATGCCTAGGATAAAGAACCGACGGTTTGAACCAATGAACGAGCGGGCAGAGGCGGAGGGAGGGGAGGGGGCGCGGCCCCGTCGGCCGGGCCCCGGCGCCACCGCCGGGGAGTAGTGGAAGACCCTCCTCTTCCGGCCCCCGCGAGGACGCCCCGGCAGCCCAGGCGGCTGGGCTGCTGCGGGCGCCGGCTCGGCCCGCCCTCTTCCCGCCGCCCCGCCCCGCGTCTCCGCCGGCCGGCTGCTGTCAGCTCCTTCAGCGTCCGGCCGAGACGCTGTGTATGCTGAGCCGCTGCGGCCGCAGGCTACTGCACGTCCTGGGCCTTAGTTTCCCGCTGCTGACCCGTCGGCCGCTTTTCCTTGGCCCTCACCGCCTCATGAAACCGCTGGTTGTGTTCGTCCTCGGCGGTCCGGGCGCCGGCAAAGGAACCCAGTGCACTCGCATCGTCGAGGTGAGGCCCGGGCAGCTGGCGGTCTCCTGGACTTGACCGGACGCTGGGCCGGCTTGTCCCGTCGCGCCCGCCGTCTGCGCCCCCCAGAGCCGCGGCGCCGCAGACTACGCGTCCCGGCGACCATCGCGCCACCCGCGTGATGGTGGTCGGGGGTCCCCAGGCGCACGGCATGTCGGGACTAGTAGTCCACGTCTGTCCGCCTCTGGGGGCCCCGGGAGTGGAGGGAGAGTGCTTGGACTTGCTTTCTTCCTGCGCCCCTCTTTGCATTTTGGGACAAAGTTCGTCTTGAGAGTAGGCACGGAGAGGAATTACGGGAGGTTCAGCATCCGGGGACTTCCTAGCGCGCAGAGTTCATTGTGGCAAAGTTCAACGTGTCGCTGGGTGTGGAATAATCACTGGCAGCAGGAGCGCGGATTTTGGTTAGAGGCAGTGTCGGTTTACAGCTGCTTGTCTGAAGGGCACGCCAATTTTTCTTTCTGTTCTTTTTTTAATCCTTACTCGAGGATTCGTTTATTGCTTTTAGAAAGGAAAAGGGGGAGTGAGAGTGCGGGGGCGGGGAGGAAGGAGAGAGAAACTTCGATTGGTTGCCTCCCATACTCGCTCCAACCTGGGGAACGGGCAACCTAGGCAAGTGCCCTGACCTGGAATGGAACCCTCAACCTTTTGATGTAGAGGACCACGCTGCAACCAACTGAGCCACCCGGCCAGGGCGAGACAGATTTTTCAACTCTGTCGTTTCCTGTGGGCTCTCTAAACTACGAACCTTCAACTAACCAGCTTTAACTCTAACTAACCAGCCTTAACCCTAGAAAGAAGTCCCAGCTGACAAACTGTTACTTTAGGTGTTCTGTGATCTGCCGGTAGCGCCTCTGGCCTCTACAATGGTCAGTGCCAATCCTGACGCAGTTCCTGTGGTTGGAAAAGCCGTGGAGCTCAGTGCTGAGATCACGCTGCAACCTCAGGCCTGCCCAGCCAACTCACGCTTTGTTCGTTTACTTCCTCTCTCTGAGTCTCAGTTGCCACCTCCGGAACGTAGCAGACCGTACACCCAGTTTAGTTTAGAGTCAGTGTAAACTACCTCCCAATTCTGATATTGTGGTATTTTTTCCCCCAAATTGTGATAAGGTTACCACTTCAATCCTGTTAAAAATTCTAGAACTGATACGTGGTTACTTGCAATAACACTGAAGAGAAATGCTTATTGGACAGTCTGGGGAATATTTCGGAGTGAAGGAAAACAAAATGTGTAGAAACAGAAGAGGTGACATGGGTGCTTAAAACACCACGAGAGTCCCTGTGAAACTCGGTGACCAACGAAAGTTTTGACCCCGAACTTTTAAAATAATTCCCTCTGTTGCATGATGTGGCTTATTTTAGCTTTGGGCTTCTACTTTTCTTCTGTGTTCACATGGTTCACTCCTGTCCTACATTTAAGAGCATGCAGAGGAAGTCGGATGGTAACATCTACTTCATTATGTGTTCTACAGCTGTTTTTATCTTTATCGATCATTTTTTGGAATAAAAGTGAAACTAATTCAACCAAAAAATATATAAATATTTTTCTTCAGTTTTATTGGTTCTTTTTTAGAAGCCAAGTGACAATGGAATGATTTCGAGTTTCTGTTTTATGTGTGAAATGATTCGTGTAAATAGCATGGTAGAGGAAAGAGCAGAGACTTTAGAGTCAAATGAATAGGAAGTCAAACCCTAACTGCCATTTACTTTTTCTTTAGTTCCAGGGAAGTTGTTATTTTTAGCTTGAGTTTCTCTGTAAAAAGGGTAAAATAATACCTATCTTGTATGGTATTTGTGAATATTAAATGAAGTAAAATCTCTGGCACACATATGCAAATATTTTTCTCAATTTTAGACATCCTGTTCTTAATTTCTGAGATTGGTTATTTTTACTTTGTAGTAGTGTTACTTTTTAAAAATTAGTTTATGACCGTTACATTGGAATGCACTTAAGTATTTTGTTTCTGAATTGTGAAGTGGCTTTTTTTTTCTTCATAAAGTGGCTTTAAATGTCCACGACCAAACTAATAATACCTGTGTTACTGCACTGGATTAAAAATAATCTACATATTCTGAAACTATTATTTATTCTGATCTCTGGGCAGTAAGGGCTGATAATATTTTATACCTGTTAATTATCTATTTTAAGATTTCCATAATGAGGTATGTTTTTTTTAACTTTTTTCCAAAATTCCATATATACTTTACGTTTTTTAATTCATTTTATTGTATTTTTCCATTACCATTTAGTCCCCCTTACACCTCTCTTGCCCCGCAGTCACCACACTGTTGTCCATGTCCATGAGTTCTTTTTCCTTTTTGCTTGATCCCGCCACCCACTTATAATTTATCGTCTTACTCCTTAAGATTTCAGCAGTTATATAAGCTTAAACTGTTTTAAGCTGTCATCTGTCATGAAAATAGTTACTGTTGATTCCAATTGCCTTAAACATTAAGTTGATATTTGCAAATTCCAAATAGTTTATAATTTAGTAATTGCTATCATCCAGTTGACTATTAAACAATGGAATGTCTATGGTCAGTTAAATCAGAGATTTTTTTTTTCTTTATAAGTCCCTTGTACTTTCAGTATTTCACTATCAGGCAAACATTAATTGAATTCCAAAAGATTGTAATTTTTGGAACTGATTTTTTTCCCTGTAGGGAAAAAGCTATATAAACAAGGCTAAATTTCCAAACTATCATGCCAATGCTAATCTAGCTCACAGGAACCCTGAAATGTGGTTGAAATAGAATTGTTTCTCTGTGGAAAGTACACTGATTTACAGATCAGTCTGCCTGCCTAAGTGCATTTTAGGAACCTGGCTATAGAACCTGCCACTATCTGGCTGTCGGATGTCCTGAGGCATTGCTTTTAGGGATGAGGGTATAGGTGGAGGGAAGATAGTACTTATTTTTCTTTCTGGAGAGGAAGGCTACCTCTGTGGCTTGCTCTCCCAAATCTTGAGGAAGAAAAGGCAAATCTAAAAGTGTTCTAAACTAAGAAAGAAAGGTTTGAGGGGTCTTAGTTTTGACTTTGCCTACTTATTTGTACTGGTCTTTTTCAGTTTTGTTTTATTTTCTAATTAATTGTTTCTATTTTCTGTCTCCTCTCATACTCAATTTGTTTTTGAAAATTAGCCATTTTTAAGATCAGTGCAGTCCTCTTAGAGCTAGTGTTCAGAGTAGAGTTGTTGTGGGATAACTTGTTACTAAAAAATCATGATGGGAATACTGCCTTATTTATGGATTATTAAAATTAAACTTTATATTGTTTTCACCCAAGAAAAATTGTGCCATATCCCAAACTTGTATTTGAAAATAACAACTACAATTTTGCATGTGTTAGCTGGAAGGGATGTTTAAATCTTTCTTTTAAAAATGGTGAATATTTTGCTTACATAAACAAATTATGCTTAAGCCATGCCAAATTGGTTTCTGTAGAACCAAAAACGCATTCTTATCTTTTGTGTCGTAACTTCCAAGTTTTGTGGGTAACTCATACTTTGGCCATCTTACCTGCTGTCCTTAGAAAGGTTTGGTTGATACTGACTTTAAGCATGTAAAAATCAGAAACTTGATTTTACTTATCGTTGTGTCTTTAGTGTTGAACATTGTGCCTGGCAAATAGTAGGTGCTTAATAAGTATTCTTTAAATAGTTTTAGAGGATACTAGTTTGTCCTAAAGACATAAAAATATTTTTACCCTGGCTGGTGTGGCTCTGTTGGTTGGAGCTTTGTCCTATAAACTGAAAGTTCTCAGCCTGCAGGTTCAATCCCCAATAATAACACATACCTAGGTTGCAGGTTCCATCCCTGGTCAGGGCACATATGACAAACAACCTGTGGATGTTTGTCTCTCACATCAATGTTTCTCTCGCTCTCTCTCCCTCCCCTCCCCTCTCTTGCAAGTCAATAAGCTTGTCTTATAGTGAGCATTACAAAAAATTTTTAAAGATGTAAACAAATTTAAAATTTGATCCCCAGGGGGCGCCCAAGTAGCAGTTAGTTCTCCCAATTTCAGGATAGAGGGATTTGAAGGAGACCAACCTCTGTCTTGCTGAAGTTTCTTATGTAACATTTCTGTTTACTCTCAGTGAATAAATGGTATGGTTGTGAAAATCTGACCATTCTAAAATTTCCAAGCTCCTGATTACAAATCCCTGAAGCAGATTACCATTCATAGATGAAACTAGATAGGAAGATCCACTGGACATTAAACTACTTTAAGAATAGGTTTCTCTCTCCTTTTGGTGGGATAGGGTAGAGTAAGAGATAGGTTGTTGGGTTTTTTTAAAAAGACAATTTAAATCATTGTAAAAGAGAGTTCACAGGATTCTTGACTCTTCTGAAGCACCACCGTTTCATTAAAAGTGGTTGTAGCATAGGATTTCTTTTGTTAAGAACATGGAGGAAAGACTATATTTTGATATTACTATCGTTTTTAAAACTTTCTTTTATTTTTGGCCTATTTTAGGTTACAAAAGTTACATACTATTTGGGAAAAGTTACCGTCCTCTAATCTGAGGTCACTGGTATTAACTGTCTGGTGTTAACTGCTTCCTTGTCTCTTTCTTAATATTCTTATAAATAAAAATGCATATGTTTATTGTTTTTATGCCCAGTTGGGAATATTCTGTTTTCTACGGAATGTATCATGGATTTTTTAAGGTCTTTACATGTAGATTTAATTCATTCTTATTAGCAGCTTCAGAATATTCTATAAAATGGATATTACATAGCACGGTTGTACCATTCCCCTATTGATAAACATTCATGTTTCCAGGAATTATTTTGCTACTGCAAACAGTGCTTAAGTAAACTTCCTTTTAAAAAAATTTATGTATTTATGTTTAGAGAGAGGGAAAGGGAGGGAGAAAGAGGGAGAGAAACATCAGAGTGTGGTTGCCTTTCACACGCCCCTACTGGGGACCTGGATGGCAACCCAGGCATGTGCCCTGACTGGGAATCAAATGGGCCAGCACTCAATCCACAGAGCCACACTAGCCAGGTCAGTAAACTTCCTTGTAAACATAATACTGCATATTATTTTTGTCAGTAAGGTTCCTAAAAGTAGGTCTTGGTTGCTTTTAACTCAAAATAGTCCACATACCACAGAGGTACATCTTGAAGTGATTCATTCTGAACTCCTACATAGGACCGTTGAGTCAGGATAGGTGCATTTCAAATTTTAATAGATAATTAATTGTCAGATTACTTTTCTTTTTTAAAATTTATATTTATTATATTTTTTCCATTACCATTTATCCCCCTTGTACCCTCTTCCACTGTCAGATTGCTTTTCAAAAACACTATAATTGTTATATTTATATAAAGTATTGATTCTTTGCCAGCACTGGATGATTATCAATCATTTCATTTTTGCATATTTGTAAATTTTCTTTATGAAGTTTTTGAGTAAACTTCCTTGTTTTTTTGTTTTTTTTCCAAAAAGCCCATTAAGGTGAAATGGCATAAGTAGTCTTTTTTTTTTTTTTTAATTCTCTGTACTTGTCATTTATTCAGAAAACATTTTTGAGAGCTAGACACCGTGGTAGTTGCTGAGATAAATAAGGCACAGACCCTGCTATCACAAGTTTACGGTGAGTGGGGAGACAATGAATTTAATCAGTGACTACTGTAGGATAAAGTGGGAAGTCCTGTGATAGAAATATACAATATATACTTTTTAAGTAAGGAACATACAGATTTCAGTCTAGTGGGTCAGGGAAGTCTTCCCAGGGCAGTTAATATGCATGGCCTCAATTTTGAAGGTTAGTGGAAAAGCAGCACTTGGGAGATGTGAGAGAGTAGAGAATACTTAAAGCAGAGTTACCCTTGCATAGGGTAATTGGAGCTTTCATTTCTGAGAAAAGCCTAAGGAGAATAAAACTATAAAAGTGCAGTTGACCCAGAAACACTTCCTGAGTGCAAACTGTGCTGTATTTGTGTGCTGGAATATAGGCTTTTAGGGGCTCTCGGTTTAGAGTGGGAATAGACACACACTTAGTAGACTCTTAATGAGAAAAGATATGAAAGATTTTTGCAAGTATTCAAGTTTTAAAACATTTTATCTTTTATCTTTGCCTCCTTAGCTAAATGTAACACCTTCAAGGATGGGGACCCTGTCTTTGCTGTCTTTTGCTCTTGCTACTACATGGTGTTTGAAATGCCTATTCATCCTTCAGATCTTAGCTTAATACAGAGATTCCCAAATACCAGAGATTTCCTTAGCATCTCAGTAAATTTTTTCACAACCACTCTAGTTGAAAAGAAATATCTAATAGTTCTATTAATTAAATAATTAGGTCAAAACAATACTTAATACGTATTCTCTAACAATTTTTGTAGCTGTTTGAAGAAATAATACCTATAATTTAAAAGAAGTAGCAATTGCCTTTCCACAATTACTTAACTAATAGGATGTAAATGCCTTTTGGGCACTGTAGTTTCTCGTATCTTGGAATCAGATTGTACACTTCCATCCTCATTTCCTTTTCCACATTACTTTTCATGTGGTACTTATTATCACAACAAGCACCTACCAAAACATTGGCATCACAAAGATATGTCTTCAAAAAGAAAGTGCCATGATCTAAAGTTGAAACTGAACTACCCTGAGCTGCTAGTTCACATGATATATAACAGACATCAAGTATTGCTATTTTCTTTAGAAATTTAAACCCAGGATACTCTGGTGAATTAGCTGCTGTACTCCAGGCACTTTGGCTTATAGTTTGGGAACCATGAGCTTAAATGTTTCCTCTGAAACCTGCCCTCCCAGGTTTAGACAAGGTCAGATTTCTGTACTGTATGTTCTCAGAGTACCTCATCACATCTGTTGGCTTGTAATTCTGTTGTCCTTTATTAATAGTTACCAGTTTTTAGATTTGTTGTTCTTTATAACATTTATCTGTACGTGCCTTTATTTTTATGATTATTTGATTGTCTTACTGTGATTTATAAGAAAAATACATATTTGGTCATGTAGATGACCAAATATATATTCCTGGTATATACAGTCATACGCCACATAATGATGTTTTGGTCAACAACAGCAGACATATATGATGGTGGTCCCCTAATATTACAGTGGAGCTGAAAAATTTCTATTGCCTGATGGTGTAGCCATCATGTTTGTGGTGATGCTGGTCTAAACAAACCTGTGCTGCCAGTTGTATGAAAATACAGCACAGTTATGTACAGTTCATAATACTTGGCAATGAAAATAAACTACTAGACTTATGTATTCACTATACTTTTTATTGTTACTTTAAAGTATATCCTTTATACTTATGTAAGAGAAAGTTTGCTGTAAAACAGTATGCTGTGGTCCTGGCCGGGTGGCTATGTTGGTTGGAGTGTAATCTCATGCACTAAACCGTTGTGGGTTCGATCCTCTGTCAGGGCACATACCTAGGCTGTGGTTTTGATCCCTGGTCGAGGTGCGTACAGGAGGTAACCATTTGATGTTTCTCTCTTTCTCCTTCTCTCCCCCTTTCTCTTTCTGTAAAATCAGTAAATATATTCTCTGATGAGGATTAAAAAAAACCCCAGTATGTATTCTATGTTATGCCATCAGTGGCCTCCCAACATTTCATGTTCACCTCATCTCTTGATATGTCATTTTCTCTTGTGCTTGATTTAATCTCATGTTTTGCAAATTTAGTGTAGCCTAAATGTACAGTGTTCACACTCACTCACCACTCACTCACTGACTCACCTTGAGCAACTTCCTGTATTTTAATGATTGTCCTTCTGAATTGAAATTAAGAGCATTTCAGAGACATTGCTCTAGTAATGGGACTTTTAGATCAGGTTAGAGAGAAAGGGTGGAGATAGTGAGAACTGTCTTATTCTTTGTATCATGTTGGTGTGATTACCCTGACTCTGTTAACCTTAAAGCTAATATGTTTAGCCCAGTTGCCATATGAAAATGTATTTGCTCTAACAATTCAGTTGCTTTAACCTGACAAATCAGAAACAATGTGATAAGAGCATTTAGGACTTAATAGAGAACTTGTGTAACTTGACATGCTCTCGAATTTATTGTTTGCCAACGGTGTTAGGCTGCATGGTGAACAAAGGTCCTCATCTGGAAAGTGAGGAAAAAGCACCATTTGTTACCTATCATTCTCAGAAACTTTCACTTTGAGGGAGTGGCTCCATGAGACAGTATGTTCCATGCCTGGGTTCCATCAGTCTTCTCCAGAAGACCCATAAGTTGGTTCCATTCATCATTAGCCTATATTCTATATCAACAAGCCCTAACTTGGGGCAGAGAAAAGACTGCTTCCTCAGCCACTTTCTGTTTGGAATTTCCATAATGTAGTAGTCATTGATGTTTGCAGTTGGGAAGTATTATGTTTAATTTGATCTGTAGGACTTACTTTTATGATTTAGGTTTAGGTAGATAACATGAATTTTTGTTTTCTTGGTATCTATGGGAGTAGAAAGACAACCCGGATAGTGTTTTGATTATGTAATTGGGAATTGACATAATGGTTAATTTAGGTTTTTAAAGAATGGAAAATTTTATTTGCTACTTCATTAGTGATAATTGGGTGAGACAAGTGGAAAGTGGAATGGTGTCAGAAGTGGAGAATGGCAAGAATGAAGCAAATGAAGCTAGGATGGTTGGAATCTGGCTGAGTGGTGGGTCAAATATGCCTGCTCTTGTATGTGGATAAAGTTCCTGATCTCATCTCCATTCTAGGATACAATAAAATGATCAAGTCCATCAACTCTGAGTCTCCTTTTTAATTTCTACCAATGGAATCTGTATTCAAAGACCATAGTAGCTTGAAGGCAAAAGAGTCCATCTCCATATCTGTCACGTAGGAATTACCTCAGGGACCCACTGTAGAGTAATGAGTCACTGAGAGTCAGGAGACCTGGTTTCAAGTGCCAGTTTCCTTTCCACTAACTGGCAAATCAGCTTATCTCAGTTTCCCCTTTTGTAAAATTCAGGGTATGGAAGTCTGGTAGGTGGTCTTGCTAACTCTAAAATAGATCTGTATCCTAGGTGTCAGAATAAGATAGTATATAATCCAATATAGTCACTCAAGAAGCAAATTTTCCAATCACTATGAATATGTACCTTCTTTGCCATTCTGTGTTGTATGAATGAGAGCGACAAAGTATTGTATTTATAAATTCTTGCTGTATTTCATGTTTACATAGAACTTCAGAATGGTAACAAAGAATGTGTAAAGGCAGGGAAAGAAACAGCTTTTTGAAATAGAACAATTATGTACATAATGTATTTTTTCCATTAAAAAGACTTAAGAAATGGGAGAGTAGAGCCAACTTTTATACAATATAGCATAGTATTAGAAATAATGAAGACTTTTGAAGTCAGATGTTTGTTATGTCAGATTTTGTTTAATCTGCTCATCTTATTGGACATGAGCTAACCTTTTGGCTTTTGTGCATAATGTTGCAATGAATGTTGACATACAAGCATCTGTTTGAGTCCCTGTTTTCGTTCTTTTGGGTATATAGCTGGGAGTGGAATTGCTGGGTCATATAATCTGTTTACCTTGTTGAGGAGCTAACAAACTTTTCCACAGCAGCTGAACAATTCTGCATTCCCAGTAGCAATGTGCAGGGAGGGTTCCAGCTTCTCCACATCCTCACCAACACCATTTCCTTAACACCATTGGCTTAATTTTAACCATCATAGCAGGTGTAAAATGGTATGTCATTGTGGCTTTGACTTGCATTTTCTAATGATGTGAGCATCTTTTATTTACTTTTTTGGCTTTTTGTATTATGTTCTTCGGAGAAATGTCTGTTCAAGCCCTTGACCCATTTAACAATTTTGTTTGTCTTTTTGTTGTTGAGTTACAGGAGTTCTTTATGTATTTTGAATATTACATAATGTGCAAATATTTTATGTTTAACCTTTCAAGGAACTGCCTGGCTTCCAAAGTGGCCATGCCATCTTACATACATTCCCACCTGCAGGGTATGAGAGTCCCAGTCAACACTTACCTGTTTTCTTTTTTTCAGTCATCCTAGTGGGTGTGAAGTGGAATTTTATTATGGTTTTGATTTGCATTTCCCTGATGACTAGTGATGTTGAGTAACTTTCCTGTATTACTCATAGTTTGTGTGTGTTCTTTGGAGAAATGTCTTTTTGGATCTTTTGTCCTTACCAATGCCCCCCACCCCCATAATACTACATTTTAAACCTTGTCTTTGCCCATTTTTAATTGAGCTATTCCTATTTTTATTGTTGAGTTGTAAAGTTGTTTATGTATTTTAGATAGAAGTCTCTTATTCAGATATATGACTGACAAATAATTTCTCCCATTTTGTGGATTGTGTGTTAATTTTCTTGGTAGTATCCTTGGAAGCCCTGAAGTTTTTAATTTTAATGAGATCTTCTATCTTGTGCATTAGGACATGGTGTGCTGTTGTCCTGTGCCAATTCAGTGCCAACAGGAGTCCCCAGTTTGGGGTGTGGTGAAGAAAGAAAGTTTATTCAATGCAAACAGCTCAATTATGATACAGCAGGGCTGTGAGAACAGTATGGTTATGGAACAGCTAAATAGTGTTACAGCTTAATTATGCAGCAGCACAGCTGAGGAGCAATACTGTTGTGAAGCCACCATGGGACTGGGCTCCTCTCCAACTAGACAGCTCTGGTCTGCTCTGATGTGCTATGACAGACATCTTTGCTGGTCCAGCTGGGGAAAACACTGTCCTGAGTCTTCAGTGGAAAGGGAAAGTAGCTTTCCAAGCCACAGGGGACTTGACTTGTATAGACAGAAGTCCCTGCCCCTAGTCCCTGATTGGTCTGTCCTCATGCAAATGAGGACTCCAATCTTTGCATTTTGGTCCAAAAGGCACTCTTCTGATTGGTGAGAATGGGGCTGCTCTGATTGGTTGGTGAGGGTGGTCAGATGGCAGAGACTCAGTGCTGGAAGTAGTTCAGTACGGGAGGCAAGCAGCTTAGTGCAGGGTTCTCCCTGAAATGAGGTTTGTGTGAGAGCCCCCTGTATAAAAATGGCTGCTAGGTTCTGTTGGTTTTTTTTTTTTTTTTTTTTTTTTTTTTAGCTCAGCCACTGCAGCCCTTCTTAGTAGTTATCTTGATTCTCATGGTCCACACTCTGTTGCCTATGGTGTAGAGATTAAAAGGTTGATAAGTGAATCAAAAACTACAGGAGAGGTGTAACTTGAAGTATCTGTGAGTTGAGAGTAGAAGAGAGAGGGGGTAATGGTGGACTGAAAGGAAGAGTGTGAGTAACATTCTTATTACTTCCTTGACTGATTCTAGAGCATAATTGGTCCAAGTTAAGTTAGATTACTGGTGCAGAAGAAGTTGCCTATTTTGCAGAGTGGTTTCCAGCATTCTTCCTGTTGTGTAGTTATAGCAGGAACATTTTTGCCCCCATAGCATTTTCTTATAAACTTGGGACTTTTTAGGACATTTCCCTTATCTGAAAAAGGTGAGGCTCTAATCAAGAACCAAGAGTCCCTTATAGTATTCTGCTCCATATTACATGAATGGGTACAGTTATCTATGGTCAACATTAAATCCTAGGCTGGGCTAGGACTTGATGGCTATGCCATCAAAAATGTATCTTTTTATAGATTGAAAAAAATGCATTCATGAATGTAAATTTTATACCACCATTTAAATATGTAGTACCAAATAATGGTCTTGCTCACACTTCCATTAGTACAGATTGATGAACTAAATATGAGGATAATTCTTTGTTGTCCAAGCAAGATTCATTTTCTCTAAAATATCAATTGAGAGAGGTTGCTTAGCACAAGAAAGTTCTGAAAGTGCTCCAAGGGGTTATTCTGGACATTAGAAGTAGTGTGGAGATATTGTCTTTGCCAGAGATGTCATTTCCAGAATATCTTACGTATAATTTTGAATTCTAGTGTCTAGAGTAGGGCTTCATTGAAATATGTTTCCTTTTAAACCTTTGCTGCAGTGCCTTTTGGATCCTCCCAACTTAGTGTGTCTCTAAATTCCCATCTGTGTCTAGGCTGTAAAACTGGACTGTTTTCTGTCTGCTATAATTCTTGACTTCATGCCCATGCAGTGTGTTTTTGTGTTGCTGTATTGTACTTTTGTTTCTCCTTTGTTTCAGGAATAGATCACATTCCAGGAAATTTTTATCCAGACATCTGAATTGATATTTTGCTGCTATTCTCTGTATTTAGTTTTAAATAAGATTTTGATTGTGCAAGTACTGTTTCCCTTTCTTCTTGAAGTTAGATGATGCTTTTTATATAGGGATTTGTATCCTTAATGTTAAGTTACTTTGGATTTCATTTTGCTGTTCTCTTAGGATTTGATATTAATAAAACATTTAAATCATTATTCTTTGTGGTATTTGCCACTTAGAGATGTGTGGATAATATAAATGCTTTCAGAAAAAAATTAAAGCTTTAAGAAGTTCATATGTGTGTGATAAAAGATTCAGTTTGAAAGTACATGAGGTCAAAAGTGAAAGTACTCCATAGTCATAATCACATCAGTTTTTTTGTGTGTGTACATTTCTGATCCATTTTTGATGCATTTATACACAGACATACTACATGTGTGCACACACGTTTCCTATTGTTTTGTGACTTGCTTGTCTTTTGTTGTTTTTTTTTTTTTTTTTTTTTGCTTAACAGTAGATCTTGGATAGCCTTCTATGTCAGAACATACAGATCGCTCTGCTTCATTCCTGACATATACAGTCATCTATTTAGCCATTCATATATTGGCGGACAGTTTGATATCTTATTTACAAATGATGCTGATGTGAACATTGATATACATTTATCTGTGTACATGTGCAATTATTTCAGTAAATACAACTCTTAGAAATGGAATTACTGAGCCAAAGGGTGTGCAAACTTTAATTTTGATAGACACTGCTAAATGACTCTTTAAAAAGGCTGAACCAAATTACACTCCCGCAAAGTGTGAGAAGGCTGGTTTTCCCCCAACCCCACCCCAACCCCTATCCTTGCCATAGCTAGATGTAACAGTCTCTTTTATTTTAACCAATCTGATGGGTGGGAAATGGAATCATATTGCTTTAATTTGCATTTTTATTACTACCCAGGTTGAGCATCTGCCTTTTTAAAAAAATTATGTTTTATTAATTATACTATTAAAGCTGTCCTGATTTTTCCCCCTTTGCACTGCTCCACCAGCAACTCCCACTCCCTCAGGCAATCCCCACACCTTTGTTCATATCCCTGGGTCATGTGTATAAGTTCTTTGGCTATTCCATTTCCTATGCTGTACTTTACATCCCCATGGCTTTTGTGTAACTACTTATTTGTACTTAATCCTCTCACTTCACCTATTCCCTCTCACTCTCCTGTCATCTGGCAACCATCAAAATGTTCTCGGTATCTATGATTCTGTCTGTTACTCTTGTTTGCTTAGTTTCTTTTTTAGATTCAATTGTTGATAGATATGTATGCATTGCCATTTTATTGTTCATAGTATTGACCTTCTTTTTCTTAAATAAGTCCCTTTCACTTTTCATATAATAATGGTCTGGTAATGATGAACTCCTTTAGTTTTTTCTTGTTTGGGAAGCTCTTTATCTGTTCTTCAAGTCTAAATGATATCTTTGCTGGGTAGAGCAATCTTGGCTGTAGGTCCCTACTTTCCATGACTTTGAATATTTCTTGCCAATCCCTTTGAGCCTGCCAAGTTTCTTTTGTGAAATCAGCTGACAGTCTTACAGGAACTCCCCTGTAGGTAACTAACTGCTTTTCTCTTGCTGCTCTTAAGATTCTCTTTATCTTTAACCTTTGGCATTTTAATAATGATGTTTCTTGGAGTGGGCTTCTTTGCATCCATCTTATTTGGGACTTGGGTGTTTATTTCCTTCACCAAATTAAGGAAGTTTTCTTTCATTATTTTTTTCAAATAGATTTCCAATTTCTTGCTCTTTCTCTTCTCCCTCTGGCACCCCTATGATGTAAATGTTGGGCCTCTTGAAGTTGTCCCAGAGGCTGCTTATACTATCCTTATTTTTTTTGGTAGATTCTTTTTTCTTCTTGCTGTTCTGGTTGGTTGTTTTTTTTGCTTCCTTATGTTCCAAATTATTGATTGATTCTTGGCTTCATCCACTCTACTGTTTTTTCCCCTGTAAATTGTTCTTTATTTCAATTAGCATATCCTTCATTTTGGATCTTTTTTATGCTGTTGAGGTCCTCATGAAGTTCCTTGAACATCCTTATAACTAGTGTTTTGAACTGCATCTGATAGGTTCGATATCTCCATTTTGTTCAGTTCTTTTTTCTGGAGTTTTGACTTGTTTTGTTTGGGCCATGTTTCCTTGTCTGCTCATTTTGGCAGCCTCTGTGTGTTTGTTTCTATGTATTAGGTAGAGCTGCTTTGACTCCATGTCTTGGTAGTGTGGCCTAATGTAGTAGGTGTCCTGTAGAGTCCAGTGGAAAATTTATCCACAGTTTTGAATCTTTCTCCTCAGAAACATATAATGCTTTCTTTCCTTTCCTTTCCTTTCCTTTCCTTTCCTTTCCTTTCCTTTCCTTTCCTTTCCTTTCCTTTCCTTTCCTTTCTTTCTTTCCTTTCCCTTCCTTCCTTTCCTTCCTTCCTTCCTTCCTTCCTTCCTTCCTTCCTTCCTTCCTTCCTTCCTTCCCTCCCTCCCTCCCTCCATCCCTTACCTGAGGACATGTCTATTGATTCTAGAGAGAAGGGAAGGAAGGGAGAGAGGAGAGAAACATGTATCTATTACCTTGTGTATCTGCCCTGATCAGGGATTGAACCCATGACCTGTGACCCTTTGGTTTACAGGATGACCTTCCAACTAACTGAGCCACACCAGCCTGAGCTTGTCCTTTTTTGATACTGGCTTTTAAGTGTTTCTAGTACTTCATATAGTTCTTATACATTAGTTTTCAGTTTATTCCTAAATTTAAGTTTTTTATTGCTGTGTAGAATAGGATCTTTAAAAAATTTATGTATAATTAATTTGAATAGGATCTTTTAAAATTTTATTTTCTAATTAGTCAGTTGGAAGTTACTAGTTTATTCCCAACTAAGTTACTTTATAAGAAGAGAGTAGGTGAATAGTTATTGGTTCTCATAAACTTTTTAATGTACTCAAATACATTTTTATGCCAATTTTGGGAGTCTCTGTGTTTGAGACTATTCACATAGTGAATTGGATTTTCATATATTATAACTCTACTTGCTCTATGGTTATTCTTTGACATTGCTTTTTCCTTGTATATATTTCATTTGCTCTTGAGCCAGTAAGGTAGTTCTGTACCTTTATTGGTATGTAATATGTAATTTAGTCACCGATTATTTTGGATTTTGCTTTAGGGCTAGCCTGTATGAGTTTGTCGGACTCCTCCCTGACCTGTCTCAGTACTCTGACAGTAGGTCTTGAATCTACTAGCACAGAGCACATTTTTAGGAGTATGTTCTTTGGGAGATGCTTCTAATAGCTAATAATATTAACTGTAATGTAGATATTATTTTTGGTTATATAGTGTATATTTTTACTTTACAAATAAGAAACTGGGATCTTAAGAAAGGTTAAATAAATTTCCCCATGTCACACTAAGTTGTGGCAAAATTTAGTTATTAAAGCTTATCTCTTAGCTTCTTTTAGTGTTATGAGTATATGACTGTATACAAGGCTGTGTACTTGTGATTCTTGCTGAATTCTATGTGTTTCTCTAAATGCACTTCTGTATTCATTTGATAACTTTGCAGATGCTCAAATGTCATGTTTGCATGTATTATTGAATTCAGAGTTTGGTGTCCTTTGTACAGTTTTCTCAAGTGCTGATTCATAAATCCAAATTTTAGTTCTCAAAGAGAACCTGAGCTATTAACATGTTGTGGTATTTTGTGATGAAGCTCTTTACAAATTGCATTCTCAAGTAGTTATTTTTCTTTATTTTTTTAAGATTTTATTTATTTATTTTTAGAGAGGGAAGGGAAGAAGAGAGAGAGAGAAACATCAATGTGCGGTTGCTGGGGGCCTTGGCCTGCAACCTAGGCATTTGTCCTGACTGGGAATCGAACCTGCGATGCTTTGGTTCACAGCCCGAGCTCAATCCACTGAGCTACACCTGCCAGGGCTTCAAGTAGTTATTTTTCTTAGAGTGACTTTCTTTTCATATTCCCAGGGTAAATGATATTCTCATTTTAATGTTAATTACCTTTTTAAAGTGAGAAAAAAAAGTACAGTAGGGCCTGCTTACTATTCAAAAAACCCTTTGTCATAAGGTGAAAGTGCAGAGGCTAGGGCTGCAGCTGAGTGGTTGGATGTCTGTCCTTTGAGTGTTCTTACAGTAACTGAATTAACTGATTTCCAGGCTCTTAGGCCACCTGCAACAATATTTGGGTTGTGGTGAAGTGAGTGTGTAGCTTGTGGGCTCTACAGTGACTTCAAGAGTTGATCATTTAGTTAACAAGATCAGATTAGTGTTTCCTAAGAGGAACAAGACCTCAGTGCCTATCCATTAATGTTGAAGTTTCCAAATCATTGCCTCTAAGTTCCTGGAATCCCTGGAGGTTCTGGGCCTGGTCTTTATCTTTGGCCATTTTCTATCCCCCTCTGGTATAGGAATGCAGATTGATTCAGAAGGGCTGAGATAAATTAAAAGAAATAAAAATACTGGAAATGACACACTGGGATGAAATTGGAATGTTAAATTCCAGTTCATAGCTGCTGTAGGGGCCATTTGATATATAAATCAGATACCTGAGTCCTCAATTATCTGAGAAGCTTTCTGTAAAATGTTAGAGATATCCAGGCCTATGCAAATGAGGAAACCACCTGTTTGGTGGCTTCTAACTCATCCTTTCTCTAAGTTTTATTTATTGTTCTATCTTCTTTCGACTGCCTTTGAAGAATCAACTTCTTCCTCAGGCAGACAGGGCTGGTGAAGACTGGATTCCTTGGCAGTATTACACATATATGAAGACTTGCCTTTATTAATTAATAGTAGGACTCAAGTCACTTGTATTTGCAAGTCACTATTACATCCTTTTGAATATAACCTTTTTACCTTCTCTGAAAGAGCACGTTGCCTGACACCTTGTAGACATTCAATACATATTTATAGATTTAAAATAAGTTCCATATATTGCCTGAATTAAGGTTTTCTTTTATGAAGAGCAAAGCATTGAGGAACATGAAATAGAGCTGTAATTGTCTGTAGTTGAATTCATTTATATTCCTCCTCTTTTCTGGTTTACAGGATGTAAGCTTTTAAAATATTACTCTTTAATTAGAGAAAGAAGTAAGCTTTGTGTTAATTTGGAGTCTGTCTGCTAAAGCTTTTTGCTTAAGAAAAGATTTAGCTGGGTTTGTAACTTCCATAGTTTATATTAATATGTAGATTTGCAATTAAATACACATGGTCAAATGCAGTGCACACATTTGGAAATCCAATGATGACAGACTAAAAATGAGATTGAAAATATGCCAGCAATTTAAGTTAAATATTACAGTTAAGCTTTTCTCCCACTGGATAGTGTTTTTTTTTTATGTTAATCTTTCTTTAATAGTGATTATAGGAAAAATCTTTTTCTAACCCTCTGAACAGTTGACCAGTTCGAAGTGCTATGTGTGCACTGAGTAGCTAGCTGTTCTTGCAGCAGAGAAAAGTAGGTTCCCCAAGACTGGCAGATACTGATCCTGGAAAGTCCTCACCAGACACTTCATTTAGCGTTATTGGAAAAAGTTCTGTTGGGAATGCCTTTGAAATAACGATAGCCTTGCATGAAGTGTTGCTGGGATGCTGTAGGCTCTATAGCCATTGTTTGCAACAAGTACCAGACTGGTGAGTGAGAATGGCTCTGAATAGTACCTGCAGCAGGTCCAGGTGTTCTGCTGATGCTGCATTGTTGATAGTACATAACCAGAATTTAGATTTTAAGGTTCGCCAATCTTCCAGGGAATGCAAACTAAACTTAGTCTTAAATGTTTCATAGATGTGTCAGCTATTTAAAGGACACCTAGTAGTTTTAACTCAGTCCGTTGTTATTTATTTATTTTAATTTATTTTAAAATTTTCATTGAACTTGTGTTATATTGGTTAATAAAATTATATAGATTTCAGGTGTATAATTCTCTAATACATCATCTGTACATTGTATTGTGTGTTTACGACCTTAAGTCAAGTTTCCTTCCACGATTATTTATCCTCCATTTACCCTCTTCTATCGCCCCTCACCCATCCCCTTTCCCTCTGGTAATCACCATACTGTTGTCTGTGTCTATGAGTTTTTGTTTTTCTTTGTTCAGTCCCTTTACCTTTTTTACCCAGCCCCTCAGCCTCCCCTCCCCACCTCCCGGCAGCTCTCAGCCTGTTCTCTATATCTATGAGTCTGTTTCTGTTTTGTTTATTTGTTTATGTTATTCATTAGATTCTACATTTAAGTGAAATCATATGGTACTTGTCTTTCTCTGACTGACTTATTCCACCTAGCATAATACTCTCCAGGTTCATCTATGCTGTCACAAAAGGTAAGATTTCCTTCTTTTATGGCTGCATAGTATTCCATTGTGTAAATGTACCACAGCTTTTTTATCCACTCATCTACTGACAGACACTTGGGCTGTTTACAGATCTTGGCTATTGTAAATAATGCTGCAATGAATATAGTGGTACATATCTTTTTTCAAATTGGTATTTCAGGTTTTTTCAGGTATATTCCCAGAAGTGGAATTGCTGGGTCAAAAGGCAGCTCCATTTTTAATTTTTTGAGGTAACTCCATACTGCTTTCCACAGTGGCTGTAACAATCTGCATTCCCACCAATAGTGCATGAGGGTTTGGTTTACTCTATATCCTTGTCAACATCTGATGTTTGTTGACTTATTAATGATAGGCATTTTGACAGGTGTGAGGTGATAGTTTTAATTTGCATTTCCCTGATGATTAGTGACGTTGAGCATTTTTTCAAATGTCTGCTGGTCATCTGTATGTCCTCTTTTGAGAAGTGTCTATTCAGGTCCTCTGCACATTTTCTAATTGGATTGTTTGGTTTTTGGTGTTGAGTTTTATAAGTTCTTTATATATTTTGTATTACTGGCAAATACATTCTCCTCTTCAATGGGTTGTCTTTGTTGATGGTTTTCTTTGCTGTGAAAACACTTTCAGATTGATGTAGTCCCATTTGTTTGTTTTTTCTTTTTGTTTCCCTTGCCTAAGCAGATATATCAGAAAAATACTGCTATGAAAAATGCCTGAGATTTTACTGCCATGTTTTCTTCTGGGATTTTTAGTTTCATGTCTATCATGTAAGTCTTCAATCTGCTTTGACTTAATTCTTGTGTATGATGTAAGAAAGTAGTCTAGTTTTATTTTCTACATGTATCTGTCCAATTTTCCCAGTATCATTTATTGAATAGACTGTCTTTACCCACTTGTATGTTTTTGCCTCTTTTGTCAAATATTAATTGACCATAAAGGTGTAGGTTTATTTCCGGGCTCTCTATTCTGTTCCATTACCTATTTATCTGTTTTCATGCCAGTACTGTGCTGATTTGATGACTATGGCCTTGTAGTATAGTTTGTTATCAGGTAGTGTGATTTCTCCAACTTTGTTTTTTCTCAAGATTGCTGTGGCTATTTGAGGTCTTTTGTGATTCTTTTGCAGAGGGGAGGGACCCTCCCCCCCTCAAGGAGATATCAGGAAGTGCCAGAGGTAGTGGGACCAAAACTACATGATAGATTTCCATACCCCCAGGTAAGGATAAACAAACCAGCCCCCATGGCAAGTGACATGCCAAGCTGCAACGGGACTAGAAACCCTCTCCTCCCTTTGGATCATGGTGGCAGGAGAAGGCCCCTGCAGAGGGCATGTGCCAGGCTAGTGAAATGTTTGGACAGAGAAAAAGACCCTCCTATTTACTTTAGGAGCACATAGGATTTGGGGCCCGGTCTTTTAAATGAAATTGCACATGGAGACTCATTGTTTTTTTTTTTCCTTGCCCTTGCTTGTTGGGTCAGGAATCGACTCATGAAGGCTGTCCCACACTGGCCTGTGTGCCTCGCTAGTGGTAGCCCATGGGACACTGTGGCTCCATGCTGCACAGCCCAGGTCCTGGACTGAGCCCCTTCTCAGCTCACGGACACACAGGCCGGAAAGCTTGCTGGCCTCAGGAGTGCGAGCAGCCCCAGGCACTGGGGGGACCCCCTGGGCACAGCCAGTGCACAACCAGCTGTGGTGATGTGGCAGTGGCCCAGGCAAGGGGAAGAAGCTTTGGCAAAGCAATGGCAATGCTGGCCCCATAAGTATGCACCCCAGGGAGAGAGAGTCTGATGGAGAGCCGTCGCCATTCATGTAACAGTCTTGGGCCCCAGGAGGACAAATAAGAATGGAGCAGAGTGTCTGGACACTGACTCTGGTTCTGGGGTGGCTGGCTTCTTTCTGTGTTTTATGGAAGAACTTGGCCTGGATCCAGGAAGTTCCCAGCTTCCTCCAAAATCAGGCAACATTTTAATAAAGACCTTTTTCTCCCCCCATTAATCTTTGTGTTATGCATGTGTACAGTGGCAGGCAGCCATATCCCACTTTGTTCAGTAACAGTTCCATATAAATTTTTGTAACATTTGTTTTAGTCTGTGAAATAAGTCATTGGTATCTTGATAGGAATTGGATTCTGTAGATTGCTTTGGGTAATGTGGACATCTTAATGATGTTAATTCTTCCAATCCATGAACATGGTGTACGCGTCCCCTTATTTGTATCTTCTTCATTTTCTTTCCTCAATGTCTTATAATTTTCCAAGTATAAGTCTTACATCCTTGGTTAAATTTATTCCTCGGTATTTTTTAAAATATTTTATTTCTTTATTTTCAGAGAGAGGGGAAGGGAAGGAGAAAGAGAGGGAGAGAAGCATCAATGTGTGGTTGCCTCTCACATGGCCCCCACTGGGGACCTGGCCCACAACCCAGGCATATGCCCTGGCTGGGAATCGAACCAGTGACCCTTTGGTTCACAACCCAAGCTCAATCCACTGAGCTACACCAGCCAGGGCTATTCCTTGGTATTTTTTTATGTAATTGAAATGGGATTGTTTTCTTAGCTTCCCTTTCTGATAGTTCATTATTGGTGTATAAAAATGCAACTGATTTCTGGATATTTATTTTATATCTGGCTACTTTACTGAATTCATTTATCTGTTCTAGTAGTTTTTTTTGGGGGGTGGAATCTTTAGGGTTTTCTATATACAATATCTTGTCATATGCAAATATTGACAGTTCCCCTTCCTTTCTGGTTTATTTAAAAAATATATTTGTATCTCATGTCTCTGCTGTATTCCCTCTATGTAATGCAAGACTCAGTAGCAGTACAGTGGCACTTTCTAATTGCCACCCTAGCAGGAAGAGGTGCCTGGCATTTGGATCTCGTCTTGCCTCCCAGGACTTGCCATTTACCTTGAACTCTTTATTTGTTGTTGTTTTTGTTTGATTGTTTTTCTTTATACATGACCACATCTACCTAAATTTAGAAAGAAGGAAAGACAAATTGCTAGGAGGTGAGAGAAATTGATCAAGGTGATTTGAGATTTGATATCATAATATTGTCAACATTTGCCTGGTAGTAGTAATGTAGAATGCCATTTTGTACTTGTTGAGAACATTGTGCTTTTTTCCTCCCTCCAAATCTTTGTGGGGGAAAAAGTTAGAGTTGTTTTTTAACTTCTTAAGAAAGAAAATGAAAATAAAACATTAGGACAGCTACTGTAAATGAACTGTTTATACATTCGTCACTAGAAAACTATTTTTCATTGAATAGTAGCTTGAAATTGTAATTATTATAGTTTATGATATTTATAACCTACTGTGGTTTTGAATATTGCTCTTAACACTGTAGTTAGTGACCCACTAGATTTTAATTGTTAGGACATTTCAGAGAATGTGAAAGTTTTGATTAAGCCTAGGACATACCCATTCTTGCTTTCCTCAAAATTGCAATCAGTGACTACTTAATGACAGCAAAATGCTTGAAAACAAGCTTTTAAAGCGTAGCTGTTACTAAAATACCATAATAACTACTATGTAAGTGATGGTTGCTTTTTTGCTGTAGAAACTTTGTGGTAAGAAGCTTCCACAAAATCCTTAAGAAAAATATAGTATAAAAAAGTAATTGATAAATGGAAGATATATTTTAAAGTGGAATGTGGATGAGAAGTAGACACATGTAAAGGTTTGATGTGGTTATATTTATTTAAATTTCTTGGGTTGTTTTTGGGCTTTGCAGATCAGGTGGTTTTCTTTCTTGACAAATGAATTATTTTTTAAAATATCATTTGTATACCTCTACAGTTTGCAAAGTAGTTTCTCTTTAAAAAAGTGGTATACCAAAACCCATTTAACTGCAAAATAAAGTTTGCACATTTGAGATCTGCAGTGTCAGGAAACAAACTGTGTATTCTAATTTCTAAATTACTAAGATGTGCTTCCAGCTGTCTCTGTTCATGTACAGCAAAGGCAGTCCCTGCAGAGCATTTGTACTGTTGGTGTTTCACAGAGCATTTGCCATTGTTTAGTACCATTTGTCTCTGCATTTATTCATTATTACCATCTTCTGTGATTTCTAGACCAGTGAGAGCATCCAGCAAGCTTAGACTTCCAAGCAGGAGCCCAAGTAAGCAGTGGGAAATGAAGCTGCTATAAAATTTTGTGGACAGTATATATGCAACATGCTTTTTAAAAATTATACATAATAAATGGGAAACCAGGTCACACCTTATTTTTTATGAAGTCTTTTCTACATCCATCTTTCAAAAATGTGCTTATAACTTGGTGATCAAAGTAGGCATTTAAAAATGGTGTGGTGTGGAAATAATTTTAACATAACAGTTTAAATAATTAAACACTCATATTTATTTCCATTTTCTATAAATGATAGGGATTTTTTAAAGGCCTATTAACAACTAAATATACTTTTGGTGATTTCTCCTAATGGAAGGAACTATATGATTGAGAGACATATATGATACTATAGTTTTTGTTTATTCTCACCAACCTTTATGCCCAATTTTAGTTACCAGATAAACTGTTTAGAGTTTGTTTTCCTTTGCTGACTACCTTACTGGTAACTTACTTTAGGGAGCAGGAACACGTTTAGTTAACAATTTTTGGAAATAGAAAAAGGGGTAGAGAATGTATGGCTTCTGAAATCTAAAAGAGAGAGAAATTCACTGTAGCTTAGGTAATTGAAAGAGTTTTTGTAAAATGTGTAATTGAAATGCTACCTTAAAAGGGGGCATGTGTATGGGCTGCCTCAAAACTTAACATTGAAATTAAAGATAAGATTTAAGTTATCAAATATTTATTGTACACTTACTATAGATAAGAAAAAAACCCACTTAGGGAGTCTTAAGAATTTGGGATGAGATGATTGTTGTAACTGAACATTGGATATGGTTCTGAGAATGTCCTCATGTTTGATAGTAAAAACATTTAAAAAATAGATTTTATGATTCTTTTTATTCAAACAAAGAGAATGTACAAGTTTGTGTAGAGGAAGCTTTTCAATATTCAGAATTATTTCTTAGATCTATAGTGTATTCTCATTCTGACCTTGGGGAAATGGCAGAACAATACCATAGCATCTTACATGACTTAGCTCAACTACCCTATACTGTGACCTATGACCTAAAACATCATATGTAAGTCCTTAATGATTATCACAGTCATAATATACTTATTGATCTTTCATAGGATATTCATATCTATTATCTCACTTAAGCCCCTTCATTAGTCTTTCTATCATAAATCATTAAAGTGAATATATACATATACATATTAAAATATAAAAACGGCATATATAAAATGTAAAAATGCTTCTGGATTATTTAAGATAAATATTTTCATGATGGCAAAGAGGTAATTGATGGCTTTTATCCCCTACTATGTGTCAGGCTCTCTGGAATGCAGTTGTCATGTATTACCTCATTTAATCATTCCACTAACTTATAAAATAGGTAACTGTATTCCCATTCTAATGTGAGACCTCACTAGAGAAGTATGAAATGGACTTTGGAGAGTAGGAAGGAAGATGCTCGTTTATTAGGTGGAGAGACAGTAGTACTTGGTAAGATACTTTTTGATTGTGTGCTGTTTACTGAGAAAGGTAACAAAACAGAAGAATGAGGGTTATGTAAATGCTGATGAGTTCAGTTTAGACATGTTGAATTTAAGGAAGGGAAACAGACTTTAAAGAAGGTGGGTACAGCCAACAGTGGTGAATTTTGTGTTTTGTATGTTTTTTTGCCTTGAATTTCTTTTTAAGATTTTATTTATTTATTTTTAGACAGAGGCGTAGGGAGAGAGAAAGAGAGGGAGAGAAACATTGTGTGGTTGCCTTTCACGCGCCCCACCCCTACCCCTACTGGGGACCTGGCCTGCAACCCAGACATGTGCCCTGACCAGGAATTGAACCAAAGACCCTTTGGTTCACAGGCTGGCACTCAGTCCACTGAGCTACACTGGCTAGGACTGCCTTGAATCTTACAGATATTTGTTAGGCACTTCTTTAAATGTTAATAACATTTAAATGTTGATTGTGTTTGTGACAGAATATAAAGAAATGTTGATGCTTTCAATAATTAGATAAATTTTGGGAGAATTTCACAGTGTGTGAACGTTACAGTTACCATGCCCTATGTAGGTAAAAGATGTGTTTTAAGCAAACTGAGAGATTGCATGAAACCTCTCTTACATTTTTATTATTTTTTGAAGATTATATTTATTTATTTTTAGAGAGGGGGGAAAGAAGGGAGAAAGAAGGAGATAAACATCAGTGTGTGGTTGCCTTTCGTGCACCCCGGACTGGGGACCTGGCCCACAACCCAGGCATGTGTCCCGACTGGGAGTTGAACCAGTAACCCTCTGATTTGCAGGCTGGCACTCAATCTACTGGGCCACACCAGCCAGTGCTAAATTTTTAAATTATTTATTATATAAGCAAAGCTTTTTATTGTAAGAAAAAATAGAGTATAAAAATTAAAATGAAGAGATAAAACCAATAGTCCTACTGGGTTAACTATATTCTAATTTTTTTCCCTATTTGTTGTTTCTTTCAGAAATATGGCTACACACACCTTTCTGCAGGAGAACTTCTTCGTGATGAAAGGAAAAACCCAGATTCACAGTATGGTGAACTCATTGAAAAATACATTAAAGATGGAAAGATTGTGCCAGTTGAGATAACCATCAGTTTGTTAAAGAGGGTAAGGACTGTGAATGCCAACCAGTTTAAACCAGCAAGGAAATGAGAATTTAAATCTACCTTTAGAGTAATGAAAAAAATCAGAGTATTGAATTTTTCTATAGAAGATGATCATGGTGTTTAAGAGTGGGAACTCCACTTCCACATGGGAAGAAATTGGACAGTAACAAGCATTCTTTGCTTTGGTCTAGGATCAACTCAACATTCATATGTGTGCACTTGATTATCTCTTTTCCATTTTTTTCTTCTTTTTCTTCTTCCCCTCTTTTTCCTCCCCCTCCTCCTTTCCCTTTTCTGTTCTTTTGTAAACTCCCTTCCTTCCTCCCACCTCCTTCCCTCCCTTTATCCCTGTCTTCCATGACCTTCCTACTGTTGCCATTCTCTTAGTCTTGGGAATCTCCTTTTCTGGTGGTTGCATCACCATCTTCAAAATGAAATGCAAAGATTAACAGCTATCAAAGTGAAATATGTCCCAGCTAAAAAAAAGATGCATTTTCATAACTTTCCACTTCTAGTCATTAATGAGTATTTGCACATGTAAGAAAAAGTTAAGGAGAAATGCAAGAATGGGCATAGCAAGGAATAGTTTATTGATGGGAAACTTGATGGGAAAGAGAGATATGAGCATCTGGATGGAATCAGAGAAACTTGAGGATGAAGAGTAGCTTATTCACACATACTCTTACCTCTTGTCTCAGAGACTGGAGTAATCTTCTTCTATTCCAGGGTAATAAATCTCCTTATTCTCTGGATGTAATGCCCTTTCTCCACTTTATAGCTAAGCATCATGAAAGACCCGTCTACACTTCTTACTTTTTCACTTTCTACTTGTAACCCTTTGCAGTCAGGTTCTATGTCCATCTTCATTGAAACTATTCTTGCCGTTGTTACCAATAATTTATATCAAACACAGGGGATATTTTTGTCATTTTTCTTGTAGCATTTAACTCTGCTCACTGTCTTTTTGAAACTCATTCCTTGTTTGTTCTCTGTGACACCATTTTTCTTGGTTCTCTTCTGTTTCAATAACTACTATTTCTTGAGTCTTCTTTGATAAAATAAATCTTCTTCTTCAGGTTTCCTAAACCATATATTTCTCAGGGTTTTATCCTGGGTTCTCCTATTATTTTATATATTTCTTGCTGGATGGTTTTAGTCATGCCTAAGGCTTTCCATGTGCTAATGGTGCCAAAATCTGTAGCTATAGTATGCTTTTGTTTTCTGAACTGCAGACCTACATTTCTAACCAACTACTAGGCATCCATCGGTATGTCTTACAAGTGTCCCAGAATCACCATGTCAGAGACTGAATGTATCATCTAAAATGTGATCACCATTATTTTCTGTCCTGCTTAATGGGTCTACCATCTCATCTACCCAGCTGCCCGGGCCAGAAATCTGGGTTTTATGCTGTATTTTTCAAGTCTGCCTCACTTTCCCACATTCATTCAGTGAGCAGATCCTTCCATTTATCTTTCTCTTAATCCTCTTCTATTTCATCTCTTTTCTTTATTATAACTGTCACCTTAGTTTAGACCCCCTTTTCTTCTTGACTATCACTAGAACCTCCTCCTAGTCTTTTTGCCTATATCATTCTTGTTCCTTTCGAATACATCCTTCATGGTGCAGTCAGGAGGACTTTTTTTTCCCTGAAAGGTGACATGAGCATATTCTTCTTTGCTTAAAGTTCCTTAGTGATCCTGTATAGCTTCTAGAATAAAAACCAGATCCTCTGTGTGGCATGACAAGTTCTTCATTATCTTGCCCCTCATACTTTCTGGTCACATCTCCCACCACTTTATATACATATCCTAAGATTCAGCTGTACCAGCTTACTTCAGATTCATCAGAGCTGTACACCTTCTCATTTCCGAGCCTTTATACATATGCAGTTTACACTCTCTGAAGTACTTGGGCCCCTGTCTGCCCACCACTTCACTATTCAGGATTCAGTTCTGCTGCCACCTCTTAGATAAAGCATCCAAGTTTCCCAGGTAGTTTGTGCGTGCTTCTTTGCTTTATCATAGCAACCTTTTATGCCTCATCATAGAATTTAGCACATTTAATTACATATTTGTTATCCACTGGACTGTGAGCTCCCCAGGGGCCATGTCCTTGCTCTTCATGTCCCCTGTGAGTTAGCCTTGAATAAATGTATGTTGAGTGAGTAAAATATTGACGAATCTCTTCGTATATCTTCCACTATCATAATTGGTATAAAAATGTTATAGCAGGGGCACAAGAGCATGCTGTGGAACTTTTGTGACTGTTGGAGAAGCTAGATGCTGGAATAAAGCCAGCCCTCAGATAAAGGAATCAGGAGTCCTGATGGCCGTTGTTCTTGAGAAACTAGAAAACAGTTTGAGCATTTACGGGACCAGATATTGATTTGTGACAGAATAGAGGCTCCTCTGGACTTTCTCAAAGTCGCACATCTGTGCTTATCCCATGGTGACTGGTATGGTAAGAATTTGGAGATTAGACATCTGCATCTCCCATTCACATATTCCCATGTTCTACTTAAATTCAGACTTGAGAAGAGGATGGTGAAATGTGCCCTTCTTGCTGTCTTTCTGAAGGTAGTGTTTTCTATGCTCCCTGTGTTTGGGGGTAGCCAGTGAGTGGCATTTAGGTTTAATTAGCTTCAATTAAAAGAAAAAAAAAAGAATATTGACTCCTTCACTTACAATTAATGCTAGCAATTGTTATAATTTTCCAGAGCTTTTTGCAATTGGACTTGAATTATTGCAGAGAATCTGAGTGCCTGTAGATGCAGCATACATACTTCCCACCACAGCAGAATGCCTTGGGAAGAGGAGAGGGAAGGGTCTCTAGTGGCTGAAGCAAAGATATTGGTTAATACTTATTTTTCTCTTTTGCTGTTTGTAACTTTGTGGATGTATATGTTAAAGCAATATATGCTTACTATAGAAAATGTAGAAACTACAAAAAATGTGTATGCCCATAAAGTCGGGGAACGGTACACATCCATAATTCGACCAGCAACCATGTTAATACATTGGATCATTTTCTTTTAAGTCTTTTTTTCCTATTCATCCTTCACACTTTACTTAGGATTTAAAGAATAGCAATAAAACAAGCACCAGTATATCCACTAACCTGCTTAAGAAATTGAATTTTGTTAATGTAGTATTGACCCTAAATCTTCCTTTTCTTCTAGGAAATGGATCAGATGATGGCTGCCAATGCTCAGAAGAATAAATTCTTGATTGATGGGTTTCCAAGAAATCAAGAGAACCTTCAAGGTTGGAACAAGACCATGGATGGGAAGGCAGATGTAGCTTTCGTTCTGTTTTTTGATTGTAATAATGAGGTAATGCATATGGTCATCTGTCCACATGGGTTTTAAGCAACTTGATTGTCAGCTATACAGAAATACAAAGTGGTTTTTTGAAAATATATAGTTTATTGATTTTGGAGAGAGAGGAGAGAGAGGAACATTAATGTGAGAGAGAAACATCAGTTGGTTGCCTCCCATTTGTGCCCCAACCTTTTAGAATACAGGACGATGCTCCAACCAGCCTAGCCTCACCAGCCAGGGCCAGAGTGACTCTTTGCTGATACTCACATTCTCTGTTGGCAACAGTGTCTTTTTGAATTGGAACATTGGATGGATGGAACAGCACTGTCTTGCCGTTGGAGTGCTACACACTTAATGGCATCAGCAACGTGGACCTAAAATTTGCTTTTTTTTTTTTCCCAGAAGAACAATTTGTCTTGTATTGTTTTTAAGTAGGAATTGACTTGTACAATAATGTTAGCTGATAAAGCTGCCCCCCATTACTTCTTAGGTATGAGCTGTTATCTTGCCTTAGGACGGTTGTTTACCGGAAAAGAATCACACATTTCTGGGAAGTTGAGAAAACTTCCTGTTTTACAGAAACATTTAAGTTGGTGATTTGTCCTCTCAGAGTAAAATGATCTTGGGGAAAAAAAGCAGGAAAGCATTCTTTATCTTGATGGCACTTTCAATAACATACTTAGATATACCTTTGAATAATGAAATTAATTTCTTGGAATCATTCAATTAAAAGGCCTGTTTCACACCTGTAAACTTCATTAAATTAATGCCAGCAGCCTTAAGGAGTAAGCATCTGAAGTGCTGCCCTGACCATCGTGGCTCATTTGGCTGGGCGTCACCCGCAGGGTGAAAGGTCACCGCTGATTGATTCCAGCCAGGGCACCTGCCCAGGTTGCTGGTGGTTGGGCGTGTAAGAGAGGCAGCCCTTCAATCTCTCTCTCTCACATCAATGTTCTCTCCTTTTTCTTCCTCCTTTCCCCTCTCTCTCTTATAAAAAAAAATCTGAAGTACTGCCTTGAAGGAAATTGGCTGGTTGAATTGCAAATGTCCTCTGGTGGAAGGACTCGCTGAAGCCTTTGAGTTGTTTTAAAATGTAACTGTCTTCTTCCAGCCCCCAAAAATATGTTTTCACTTATTCTTCAAAGTTAACTTTAGAATGTTACCATAGCTTTATAACCAAGGAATGTTTATTCACAATTAAAAAGGGGTACTTTATTACAATGCAAATATGTTGATTTTTAAATATTTGGATATTTATGGAATTATTGAAAAGTAAGCAGAAATAGAACAAAGTTTGAGGCCTGTAATTCATACCTAATAAGTTAATAATAATATATCCTAGCTGGAACCATACACATACAGATCTTTTTATTGCGGTTTGAAAACTAATACACAGGAAAAACTGAGTCATGAATGAATTCTTATTATGCTCTGCACTTATTTAACCTAGTTTATATAAATTGAACCACATGTTTAAATTTAAAAGGACTTTATATATTGATTAATGAATTAGACACATTTGGTTTAATGCAGGTTTTTTCTTTAACTCTTAAAACTTTATTCTCTTTTCAGGTTAAAAGAATGGCAGATTCATATCTCTCCTTTTTATTTTGTCCTTTTCAAAAGAACTTTTAATTTATTGATCTTTTCAGATCTGTATTGAACGGTGTCTTGAGAGGGGAAAGAGCAGTGGGAGGAGTGATGACAACAGAGAGAGCCTGGAGAAGAGGTACTTTGCCGTTTTTGTACAATAGCCACCTTAGCCTCAGTTTGCAACTTGAGTAGCAGGCTAAACACCTGCCTCGTTTGGTCCAGAGAACGAGAAAATGCCATGCTTAAATATGTGAAATGGCTTTACCTAAGATTATGGTGAGGGAATCGGTTGAGTCAGACCCAGTGTTTTCCCCTAAGCTTTCCTATAACATGCAGGAGGATGGAGAGATACTTAGAATCTTGCAATATTTCCTTTTTTTTTTTTTTTTTTTTTTTTTTCAGAATTCAAACCTACCTTCAGTCTACAAAGCCAATTATTGACTTATATGAAGAAATGGGGAAAGTCAAGAAAATAGATGCTTCTAAATCTATTGATGAAGTGAGTATCACTAGCCTGCCTTAAAAAAAAAAGTCAAGTAAAAATGTGATGGAGGGGTTAGGCAGGAGAAAAGAAAATACTATGACAGAATAGTTTGCTTTTCAAGACACTGGAGACTAAATGAAAAATTAGACTTTTTCTCTTTTTTGAGTAGTCTAAAATGGATTTTACAACTTCAGACTTGTTCTTCCTAAGAAGTGGATGATTTATTAATTCCAAAACTCATTCCTTAAACACTGGAAAATGGACACTTTGAGACTGTGATTTGGACCATGATCATTTTTTAAAAGTCTATAATGTGAATGGCAAGCCTTGTAGGTCAGGAGCCCCAGGCTGCCTTCATCTCTTCTATTGCAGAGCACACGGCTCCAGAGGTACAGGGTTTCTGTGACTCAGCACTGCTCTCTCCCTCATGAGTCAACTGTGGTTTGCAGGCCCTCAGTGCCCAGCAACTATTTCTAGTGCCTTTTAATTCACCCAGTCTTTTCCTGATTCTTGAATCTTCTTCCTATGGACCTTTCTTTTTTATTACATAGTCATTTCTGGTTTTTTATCCATTGCCGCTTTCTATAGTGGTGAGGTAATACATCAGAAAACTTACTGTTTCAGAATCAGAACTAGGAAGATAAGCCACTTATATCAGTTTTTGGTAGCTGATCAAGAAGTTTTATCCTAAGAACACTAATAAAATTGAATGCATCTTTTTCATAATTTCATATGTATTATTTATGGTGTTATGTTACTATCTAAAGTAAAATAGATGAAACTAAGAAATCCTAATATGTTTTTTAATTATCTATTTTGGAAATGAATATAAAATTGATACATTTTAAGGTTATATGGTATTTTAACAATATCTACTTTTTAAAATTGTTACTCTCTTTTTCCTTTACAGGTTTTTGATGAAGTCGTGAAGATTTTCGACAAAGAAGGCTAACTCTAGACCTGAAAGCATCCTTGAAATCATGCTTGAAATATTGCTTGGATAGCTGCTATCACAATCCCTTTTTAAGTCAATTTTAATGTTTCATAATTACATCACAATTACTGGCCACAAAGTATATAAGACAAATTAAATTTTTTTATCTTCTTTTCTTTTTTTTGTCACAGGAATAGAGAGTGAATTTGGATCTAATTTTGTCTTAGCTATGGTGCTCACAAAACAAAGAAGGGCATTAGCTAGTTCTTTGTTTTTATTCAATAAGAAAATCCCTTTTATAGTTTGTGCCTTCTGTGAGCCAAAGTTTTTGGTATGTGTATATCCCTTTAGTAATCCCTTTAGTAATTACAATGTGTCAGGACTAGGGATTCCTCATTTCCTCTTTTTCTTGCAGGTTTTAAATTTCCAACCTGTTAAGTAAATTTGTGGACCAAATTCCAAAGGAACTCTTTGTGTAGTCAGTTCTTGCATAATGTGTTTGGTAAACAAATTCATAAAATGAATTGCTAGGAGTATTTTAGTATTTGTCAAATAATTGGCCATATCCTATAGAAAGGTAAGGAAACTTAGGCTACATTTCCCTACAGCTTGTACAGAGTTGTGTGACAGGGCGTAGTTTCTGCTTCCAGGGATTGGGGTGGGGGCACCGGGGGGTTCAGAGCCTGACAGAATCGTCAGCTTTATTCTGACATAAATCTGAGGATAAGGGGCAAGGATCACTTCTAATGACGTGTGTTCCTTATGCTCTATTATATAGTGTTATTAGTGATTAAGTTGATCTCAACAAAATTTCTAGCAGTGGAATCTTGAAATGCATGTACTAGATTTATGGTAAAATGAGTTTTTTTGGTTTGCTTTCTAGACTAAATATAACATTAGAATAAAGTAGAAGAAATATAAAGGTTATATTTCCCATTTGTATTTTATTTTTTTGATTTTTTTCATAGTTATTGTTTAAGAAGATTTAAAAAATCACTGCACTTTGGTCAGAAGAATAATAAATATATCTTATAAATGTTTGATTCCCTTCCTGGCTACTTTTATTCAGTAAATTCTTTTTTCTGGCATCATGTTGAAGCGTGGAAAAGTGTAGAATAAAAGGGGCTATAGAGTCCAAAGAAATTTCTTCTTAAATCTATTCTTCCTTTAAAAATTTTTGAGAAATGTATTTTCTCCATTTTTTCTGCCATCACCAATGCAAAGTGGTATTTAAGTTTCTTATTATGAGACTTTTTAAAATGCTTCTCATCTTCAGCACATACACTGTTTGGTATACAGGGTTAAATTAGGCAAAATTTTTTACTTTATATAATTATTAATATAATTAATTTTTATATTTAAAGCCATTGGGAATAATAAGGACAATTTATAGATATTCTTATACAGCGGTGGGGCTTAAGTGGGTTTACACTTGTTTGTATGGAAAAAGACATGCAGGTCATGATTCTTACAGTAGCTTTATTAGCTCACAACTGTAAACCCACTTTTGCCCACCCCTGTGTTATAACAGATTTATTTATTTGTATGTTATGAAATTCACTTATTAATGATGGATTTTCAAACATACTTGCTGTTATAAAAACAAAGTGTTCATAAGTGCCACAACACATTAGCCACCAAAATTTGTATTGACCTTATCTTGGTTTCTTGGAAGAGATTGTAATGAATTCTTATCTAGTGTTTCGGTCCAGCCAATACAGCCTTCTGCACTGGGTAATTTAATTAAGCAGCTGTAGTATGGAGCAAGAGTAAAGGCTTAAGGTTGTGAGTGCATTCCTACTCACATAAGTGAAGAAACGCATGAGATGGGGATCTAAATATTTATGTTGGTATTGTGAAAGCAGCCTTAATTTAAGGATTTTAAGAAGACTGTTGAGACTAGGTGCTTTGCTTACTTCCATCAAATATCTTTCTGTAGCATAATTACTAAATTATGAAGCTCTGCTTTTTGTTTGCTTTTTAAGTAGAAAAACATGTTAGCAATATTGAGTTTAGGAGCTGATTTGATTGAGACACATCTAACTTTACTAGTTAGGTCATTCCATTTGTTAAAGATACAGTCACCAAGAAGTTTTTGACTTTCTTGAAAGACCCCAGTGGAAGCTTTGCCATTTAAAAAAATTACGTTATTTCCATTCAGTGACGCTGGATATATATGAATATTTAGTAAATAATCCCAATAAATTTTGTGCTATGGCCTTTGCTGTTTGCTGGTTCAGATTTCTGTCCTCTCAAGTATATTGAACATTTAGCATGTGGGTCCTCACATAGCAAAAGCAGAATTCATGATCCAGGAGGATTTTCTGCTCTGTGTGTTATGTTTGGGTGTCTTGAATTAAGCAGAAAGCATGACTTGATCCCAGTCCTCCAAGAGTAATCCGGAGTGAGGTACAAGTAGCCCGTTCCATTACCAGCCTGCAGCATCAATTCCTTGTCTCTCTGAGGGGAAATTGGCAGCAGGAAAGCAGCGTGTCTGTCTCAGGATGCGGTGGTGTCTTTTGTGGCTTTGTGGCTTTGCCCATGTAATTTAAGTGGTTGTCTGACATTTCAGTGGTCCCTGTAGATAATAGTGGCTGAAAGTATTGGCCATCTTTTCCCTGGAGGTTTCGTCTTTCATCTTCAAACATATTAACTGCACTGGCCGTAGAGCTGCAAACACATTCTCTGCCTTTCAGGAAATTTCTATCAAAATCTAACACTCTGATGCAGACAGACCTTCAGATGTCTTATGTTGGCTAATCTCAGTCATTCTTATGTAGTCTCCTTCACTTCTCCCTAGCCTACATGCATACTTCAGCTAAAGTAAGTAGTCCTTCAGTCTCAGTATTTTTTTTAATGAAAGAAAGAAATGAAGCTTATTTATTATGTAAAAAAGGAAAAAGCTAAAAATGGTTCTAATCTCCTATCCCTTCTTTCCCTCATCACAGATTCCAGTGTAAGAACTCTCTTGGATCCAGGCCTGCTTTCCTTTGAATGGGTGTGGTGGTTGTGATTGTGACGGTAGTCTGCACCTCGGTCAGGTTCTGCAGGTCACCATCTTTCCCACTGAGAGCCGAAGGACAAAGCTGAATTTTTGGCTACCACCCTATACCCAGTGTCAGCCATACTGACTGCAGGCTGTTCTGCTCAAACCTGATGGGATCCCTGCTGTCCCCATTCATTAGAGCAGAGCCTGCTTCTCTTGAGTCCCTCTTTTCCAAAGAAGCTTTTCTTCCATGACTGCGTCCTCATAAGGCCCTGGTGTAGGAGAAGAGGGCTTAATTACTTTCTCCTATTTAGGGAGATAAGGTTACAGATCAACCCTTCCCCAAGTGTGGTTCTTTCTGTCACAGAAAATTGTTTGCTACTTATGATACATTTTCAGGTAACTATGCAACTTCCTAACACTGGCCTTTGGTGCCTTAACCAACCAGAGGGAAAGCATCTGCAGGGGTACCACTGCATTCCACCCTACAGGTAGATCATGGAAGCAAACTTTAAGAGCTGTCTTCTGCATGGCAGAATCAAGCAGCTAAGCAGCATACTATATAAATAGCATATGTATTCCCATTTGGTTGAGTAACCACATTTAAAAACAAAGTAAAATTCAAATAAAGCCATGTATATGAGCTTTAAGGAATGCTCATATATCAATACTATGTGTTAGAAGGTTTCCTGGAAGAAATGTACTCTCAATAGCTGCTTCTAAGAAATTAAGGGAGCCCTGGTTAGTGTGGCTCAGTGGATTTGAGCACTGGAGTGCAAACCAAAGGGTCACTGGTTTGATTCCCCATGGGGGCACATGCCTGGGTTGCAGTTACTGGGTTTCAGGTTGAGAGTGCCTGGAGTGACTCTCATACAGACCCCAGCCATTGGGGGTGCATGAGAGTCAACCGATGCATCTCTCACACATCAATGTTTCCCTCTCTCCCTCCTTTCCTGTCTCTCTAGAAATAATTAAGGGTAGGGGGGAGAATTGATACAGTGGACTGAAGATGGACTTTCAAGAAAAGCCCTCAATTGAATAAGTTTCCTTGCTAGCTTGTAGACACTTGTAGTCCTTTGAAGACTCCAGGTGGAACTGGCCCTCTCATAGCCACCTGGCTCCAAGGGCTTCCAGAGCCAGAGGTGAAAGGCATTGAGTGAGTGTAGCAGTTCATACCTGGAAGCACAGGGAAGCACGGGGCTGTTGCGCATGGCTCACCCTAGGTTTTTCATTAGTTCTAAACAGTAAGTCCTCACATAACTTTAAGTGAAATGATATATAATGAAATCAATTTTAACATAGGCTAAGTGATAAAAACAAGAGTCATGTTCCAGCATTATAAATAAATGATACTGAATGAAACGTTTTTCAAGGACCAGAGTATCTATGGTGATGAGGCTGCATCCCAATGCACTTGTCAAAATGGAGACCTTTTTGCTTTTTAATTACCAGGTAACGTGCATAGTAGGCAATACCGCTATCCTGTCCTCTACTGGGACAGTGGTCAAGGTGGACACATTATTTGGAGGGAAATGCTCAAGTTTAATGGCTTTCAGATTGGGTCAAAATGTTTCCACATCAAAACAACCAAGTTAAAATAGCTGCATTGAAATACCACTGGTGTCAAATGTGTCAGAAAGCAGAGACTCTCTATTTCTTCCTCTGTTGAGGGTCTTCACTTTGGTCTGGATCAGTGCTGGCAGCTGCTGCTACTGTGTGCCCGTGGAAGCTTCAGAAGTTTAGGGGATGGGATGGGACAGGATGAGGGTAGAGAAAGTAAAGGCATTTGAATAGAAAAGCAAGAGTTGGTTCAGTCCAGTTCTACTTCATACATAGGGCTTTTGGAAGAGCTTACTTTAATTCTACCCATAATCACTCCCACCAAACACCATTTCTTAACCTGCCCGAAAGTCTTCATGATCATAGACCACATTCCCATTTCACCCCATAAGTATTTAGTTGGTGAAAATAGATTTCAGGAATGTGACTCCTTAACACCATCTACTTTCATTGGTCCTTATGGTTTGAGTTATTCAATAGCTATTTCTGAGTTTAGGATAGTGTATTTGACTTAAGGAAGTAGCTGTTTAATTTACAGTCATCGACTAAATCATTGTTTTATATGACAATACACAGATTTTGGCCAATTGCCGAAATAATAGCTAGATGCATAATAGGTAGAGGAGGCATTATTACAGTCTGTAATTACATTCATGCAAGATCAGCATCTTAATTTAGCTGACTGGTCACCCTAGCAAGCGAATTTCAGAGGTGCTAACCCTGTGACTGAGACCAGAGAGTTTGTTACAAGAAATCTGTGTATTCCTTTGGCAATATGTCTGTCACTAGATCGGGAGATGGCACTAGCACTGAAATAATGCAGTCACACAAAAAATTGGCTGGCCTTTCATTCAAAGTGTGAGTGATTTATTAGGGATTCAACAATCAGTCATATACAACCCTTGCCCTCAACGTGCTTACCAGCTCAAATCTAATGGTTTCTTAACTGTATTGTGTTTCTATATAGTACTTGTAATGCTTTTATGCAGACTCTTTTACCTCTGTAATCTGTTAGTTTCCCCAACAAGGTGGGTTAATATGGTAATTCTCCTGTTTCGTGGATGATTAAACTGAGGTCCAAGGAATTCAAGTCAGTTGGCCTATCTGCATACTCCAGCCAAATGAAGTACGCCTTGATTCTAAGCATTCTGTGTTTAAATTAAAGGCCTTGACTGCTAGTTAGTTGCAAATCTAGAACTGGAACCCAGGTCTGTCTCCTGCTTTTCTAACAGCCCTTGCTGACTGCCTGTAATAAAGGCCAATTTTAGGTGACTTCTAATGTCCCATCATGCTGGCCTATTAACTCACCTATTTTCTGTTCCACATGTGTGCAATTTGTGAAGTTACTTTGCTTGCTTATTGCTTTCCCTGCTAGATTATAAGTGCCAGGGCAGCAAAAACGTCTTTATTTCTTTTTCCCAGTGCCTGCATGTAATAGGCAATCAGTACATATTTGTTGAAAAAGTAAACAAAAGAAAAACTATTTTTTGGCTGTCACTGCAGTAGCTATAATTTGTGTCACTGAACTTTGGGTCCCAGTTGGGTCCATTTGCAGTCCCCTTAGGATTCTGTTTCCATTCACCCTGAAGATTGGAAGCTGATAATCATAAAGTACTGGGGTTGGGAGGAGAGATGAGTTTTTGACCCTGTCAGCCTCCTCCTCCTTTTTTTTTTTTTTTTTTGTCCTCAACCAAGGACATTTTTTTTTTCATTGCTTTTTAGAGAGAGAAGAAGGGAGAGAGAGGCGTGTGAGAGGGAAGCATGGACTGGTTGCCTCCCATACGTGCCCGGACCAACCAGGATCCAACTGGCTATCTAGGCACATGCCCTGACCGGAAATCAAACCCACAACCTTTCAGTTACAGGCCGATGCTCCAACCAGCTGAGCCACATCAGCCAAGGGCTCTCCCTCTACTTTAGCACACAAGTCGTAGAAAGTTGAAGTGTGAGTATCTTGGAAGCAAGGGAAGACGGACCAGAAAATAAAGTTTTGGTGAAAATCTCGTCCAGCCATCCATAGTTCAATCTAGCTGATCGATTTTTGACTTATTGTGCTTCCTCTATTTTAATGTTACTGTGTTATGACATGGAAAATCTCTGCTTTGTGCAGACAGTTTCTGGTCCATGTTACAGATCTGAAACCCCTTAGTGTACATTTCTACTGGAAGCCTTCTAAGACCACAGTGCATGCTCAGCACTTTCCCTGACTGTATTTATTGAATTGGGGAAGAATAAAGTGAGGTTAGCATTGCAGTTCTTGATCAATAAGAGTCTTTGGGAGAAAGGTTTTAGAGATCGTCGTTGCAGATCTGTATTCTGTTAATGACCTGGCACAGAATAGACTATTAATACATTTTATTGCTAATACATTGTCTATACATTTTATTGGATCTTAAAAGAAGGAGCGTGTCCTCAAAGCCCTTCAGGTAATTAGTAAGAGAACGAGGCTTAGCATCAGCGCTCCTGTCTCCCAGCTCTATTCCTCACACCAGCATGCTTCTACCTCCGTCATTCCTAACAAGGACTTGGAAAGCAAAGGGAGATCTTGCGAGGCTCCAGGGACAGTGCATTCAGTATGCCGAGCATGTATTTTAAACCATATTAAGAAAAAAATAGACCAATGCCCCACCCCCAGAAATTCTAACTTAAAGGTTCCCCAGGTGAATCTAAAACAGTGATTCCCAAGCTTTCCAGTATATACAAGTCATTTGAAGGGCTTGTTAAACCCAGGTTGCTGCACTCAACCCCAGAGTTTCTGGCTCTGTAGATCCTGGGTGTGGCCCAAGAATTTACATCTTAGAAAATTCCAGGTGATGCTGATATTGATACTTTGAAGACCACTGTACTAAACAAAGTAACCAGAGCAGGTACTTGGAGACTTGTAGCCTCACATCTTTGTGGGCAAAGGACTGAGTCTTCTTGCCTAGAGTTAATAGGTCCTTAGTGTTTGATGACTTGGTAACAACACACAGGAAAGCTCACTAACCAGACTTCTTGCCTAGTCTGCCATCCTGGAAGCTCATGGGTTGAGCAGGGAGAACTACTGCAAGGAGATCACAAATGTTCTCGCACTCAAGAAGTTGTCAGTGAGTACCCATGTGACATAGTAGGGCTGACTTCATCTAACTTAGCAGTTGCCATGGCCTTAAAAGAGGAGGAGAGTCCACCATTGGTCTCCAGACCTCTGATGGGAGATGGAGTAGATGTGGTCTGTGTTGGCCGGGGGGCAGAGCCAGGGCAGGGGAAACAATGCAAGGAAGACCTTTTAAAGTTAGAGCTGCCCAGCAGCCACCTGGGCTGCTTGAGGACATGATGAGCTCCCTGTCACGAGGTGTGCCAGCAGAGCCTGGGTACCTACTTGGCAGGGTGCTTTGGAGTCTTCGAGCCCCGAGATTCCGTGGTTTGGGACCATCCTGTTCAAGTTGTTGCTCTCCAAGTCTGAAGTCCACCTGGATCCCTAGCCACATTCTTGGGGTGTCCAACCTTTTGTATCTCTGGGCCACACTGAAAGAAGAGTTGTCTTGGGCCACACATTAAATACACAAACACTGATGAGAACTGATGAACAAAAAAAAGGTTTTAAGTAAATTTAAGTGATTTTGTGTTGGGCCACATTCATAGCCATCCTGGGCTATGGGTTGGGCACCCTGCTGGGTCTAGGCCCTCTTATAAGTCAGGATGCAGAATAGTGGGAGGAAAGGCTAAGGAACATTGTGAGAGTCTGTGCCTTCCCATAGGGACCCAAACACTGAGAACTTTCCTTAAGCTTCTGCTTTTGCTTCCCGGGTGCCCTCCCCAGTGCCTGGGACAGGTACTCTGAACAAAGTTTGCCGGTGGTCAGGGGGTGCCTGGTTTGTACTGGCTGAGAGGAGCAGTGTATTCTGGGAGAGGAAAATAGCACTGGCAAAAGGAGGGCAGTGAGGATGAGTGACAGACAGGGAGACCCAGGTATGTGGAGGGGATCCATGTTCAGTGCTGTCCATGTACTGAACAGTGGGAGTAGGAGCATGCAAAGAAAAGGTGGGAACATAGATTTAATAACAGGTAAAGGACTGGGGGTTTATCGTGTCTGTTTAGCTGGGTCCAGACTAGAATGCTGGGTAACTGCAAGGCTGGATGAGTCAGTTGGACAAAGGCGTCTCAGATTTTGGAGGCTGCTCTGCCTCCCCCTCTTTATTCTCTGTCTCTTCTTCATTGTAAGCTATCCCTTGAGTTCTATTCTGAACCCTTAATGTTTTTTCCATCCCACTGAGGACAGTTTGCAAACCGTCCCTGGCTTGGCCTGGGTGGGACTGGGCCCAGGGCCGGCTCGGGCAAGCTGGGGAAAGGAGGTGGCTCCCAGCAATAAGCAACCCACAGAATTGTGTCTGTTATTTAAGAAAAGTTTTGGGGTTTTCGGCTAATTGCAAAAATACATAATGGATGCTTTTCGCATCTGCTAGTTATTCTGGAACAGGCCAGCATCCAAGAGCAAACTTTAAACAAACAATAAGATTATGATGCTTAACTATTTCAATATGTAACAGAAAAGAAAGCCAAGGCCCCAAAAGTTACATGAGCACACATGCACTCAGACACAAGCAATCACACCAGTAGATACATAACACATGTAAACATACAGATGCACATTTTGGCACCAGTGCTCACAATCCCATCCTTGCATACTAACACCTAGTACACACATGCACGTGTGCATACTAACACCTCGTACACGTGTGCCCAATCACTGGCAACAACATGCATACTCTCATACACACCCAAATTCACATTCATACACTCGCATACATGTGTACTTACACAGTTGGGTAACACACCCCACGGCCACAGGCACATGCATTCTCAAAAATCATTTTTACTGCAACAAGTGGGTCTCCTGGGTGGGAGAGGGGATCCTCCAGCCCTGAGGTAAGTGAAGCATTCAAGTCAGCTGGGCACTGTTTGTCTGTGTGGTTCAGGTGTAGTTACTCATTGTGGCCACCAAGGGGCGCCCAGGATCCACCCTGCATTCACCTTTCGCTGCCTCTGCAGGCGGGTGGATTGTTTTCACACACAAAAGTGCACTTTCCGGTCCGAGATCCCTGCACAGAACCGGAAGGCTCTTTTCTCCCAGCCCCAGCCTTCTAGCACCCACTGTACTCATTCTCACCTCTTCTCTCTCCCAAACCACTGAAACAACAACTCCGCATCCCTCCTCCCTCCTAGCTGAATGCATAATTCAAAGCCCCTGCTCAGTCTTGAGACATCTCCTTGTAAAACTGGATCTGTCAGGTCTTGATCCTAATGTGGCTCCTGCACGAAGCTTTTCTTCCAGGAGCAGCTGTCAAAATCCCACCTATTTTTCAATTCTCTTTCAGCACCTCCCAATGATGGACTGCAAAAGTTAACAACTTTAAAACTACTGAGTGAACAAATCAGTGCCCAGCTGAGCACTGGACTCTGCCTTCCCCACTAACCCCAGCTGGACAGGCCTCTCGCCTTCAGCCCCTGCCTCCCAGCTTTTTCCTGTGTGGTCCTGTGAAGCAAATCCTGGCTTCAGAACACAAGCTTGGGGCTAGAAAGACCCAAGATGTCACAAAGTTGATCTCTTTCAGCATCCTTGACAGGTAGCTACCCTAGGAACAGAGAACTCACCCTCCCTGAGCAGTCTTCACTGGGTGGCTCAGACTTCTAGAAGGTTCCTCTGTGCTCCTTCCTCATAAACATTCTCCGAGCTTCTTCATGACAGGGGCCATGGCAGGCTCTGAGCAGACAAGGCTTCTGCCCTTCGACAAGCTAGCAGTCTGGTGAGGGCATTTAACCAGGACAGCATGCACTAGCACAGCAAGCACAAAGTACAGGGGAGGGCGTGATGAAATTTCCAGAGGGGAGAGACAGGGAGGCGGGGAAACATGTACTGAGGGAATGAGTGCAGAACAGAGACTCAAGGAATGAATAAGAGCAATAATTACAGTTCTGTTTGTTGGATGTTTGCTGTGTTCGTGACTGCTAATCCTCACAGGAAAAATTCTGAGCCAGGTCTGCCTGTCTGCAGTCCGAGAGATTAACCACTAGGCCAGAACACTTCTTGTGACCTAAACAAAATAAGAGTTTGGGGGCAGACTGGGAGGGGAAAGACATGCCAGGTGTATTAGTTTTCTGTTGTATAACAAGTCATCGCAAACTTTGCGACTTTAAACAACATCCACGTGTTAGTTACCTCACAGTTGTGTAGGTCAGAAGTCTTGAGTTCTCTGCTCCCAGCATCACAAAGCTGAAATGCAGATATCAGCTCGGCCTGGCTCTCATCTGGAGGCTTAGGAAAGAATCTACTTCCAGCTTCATCCACACTGTTGGCTTCCTTGGGATTGCAGAGCTGATGATCCCGCTGCTGGTGGTGTCTGTTCATACTGAAGGAGGGGAGCCATGTGTCCCAGGCCACTGAAGTGACTGGGGCACTCTTGGCAGTAGAGGTGGGGCTCAGGTCCTTTCCGCGTGTCCCCTCCACTTTCCAGATAACAAAGGCAGATAGAATTTTCCTCCTGCTTGGAATGTCTGACTTCCTTTTTGTCACCAGCTGGACAATCAAGTCGTCTGTGCTTTGTCTGTAGATGAACCCAAAAAGTTAGAAACTAATACATCGTGTTTTTTGTGTAATTGTGTTAGTATCATCCACTATAGAGATGATAGATAATAGATTGCATTTCCTTTCTTACACCATTTTTTCTTTCCTTCAGTTCCTAAGTGCGTTTATCCTTCCCCCGTGTTTATTCGGTTTTTCCTTAATGCTGTCCCCTTTCTCTCCAGAGACCTCCTTCCTGGCCCGCTGACCCACTGCCATCTGGCCTGCTGCTATCCAAGCCTGCCGGACCCCTGTCATCCTGACTTCCTTTCACAGGTTTCTGCACGGGGTTCTCTCTTTTGTTAGCTCAGGTTTTTTGCTCTTTCATGCTTTGTTTCCATATCTGTCCAGAGCATCCCCTCCACGTAACCACCTAAAGAAGGGTGCATGGGCCGTGAACCTTCTGAGCTTGTACGTCTCCCACGTCTTTATTATATCCTCGTAATGGATGGCTCAGCCTACGTGGAAGTCTGGGTTGAAAGCCATGTGCCCTCAGCACCTTGAAGCATTTCTCCAGTGACTTCTAGTGTCCAGCGTCGCTGCTGAGAATTCTGAAGACATTCCACTCCCCTCTGAAAGATTTTAGATCTTTTCTTTGCCCCCGAGTTCAAAAATCTCAGGATAATTGTGCTTGAGTGGGGGTCATATTTTCATTCATTTTGGGGGCACATATTGAACTCTTTTAATATGGAGACTTTATAAATTTTGTTCACGGGGAATTTCTTATGTGACATTTAAATCTCCATGTTAATCTGTTTTTGCTGGAATTCCTATCTGTTGGATTTTTAGCTTCCTTTATGTCTTTTACATTGTCTCTTACATTTTCTGCCTCACCATCATTTTTTCACTCTCCAAGAAATTTTCTTAACTTGAAAACATTCTATTATTTTTAAAGTAATTATTTTTATGTTTTAAACCTCTATTATTTTTAAAGCATGCGTACACACACACACACACACACACACACACGAGGTCTGTCTGGAAAAAGTCCAGCCATCATTAATATAACTAAGAAGAGTTTGCACTGCATCCATGTAACCTGGTAGCCCAGGAGAGTGGCCTGGAATGCACATGTGTGAAAAATGACGTTCATTGTCCTAGTCAGTGGGGACAGTAGATGCCGATGAGTGAGCATGTGTACTGCGTGGCCACCACATTCAAAATGACTGAGTGAGTAGAGCAACAAATCCATGTCAGATTTTGCATTAAGCTTGAACATTCCTCTGCAGAAACTATTCAGATGATTCAGAAGGCCGCAGCTGTGGGCAACTGGTGATTGATTGGCAGCTTCATCACAACATACCCACTCATGTGTCATGTCTTGTTGCAGAGTTTTTTGGCAAAACATCACATCACCCAGATGACTCAGCCTCCCTACAGCCCAGATTTGGTGCCCTGAGACTTCTGGCTTTTCCCAAAATGAAAATCACCTTTGAAAGGGAAGAGATTTCAGACTGTCGAAAAGATTCAGGAAAATATGACAGGGCAGCTGGTGACAATTGGGAGAGCTGTGAGGTCCCAAGGTGCCTACTTTTAAGGGCACTGAGGCATCATTGTCCTATGTACAATGTTTCTTGTATCTTGTATCTTCTTCAATAAATGTCTCTCTTTTTCATAATACATGACTGAATACCTTCTGGACAGACCACACACACACACACACGTGTGTGTATATAAACATTTTCAAGAGCCCTTTCTTGTTTTGTGGTTGTTTCTTTTTTTCTTGATAGCATCCAGTTTTTATTGATACAATACCTCCTCGAATCACTGTGAGGATACTATTAGAATATAAAAAAAATTTTTTTAGTTCTTTTTGGGGTTGGGGTGGTTTTTTTTTTTTGCACTTTTTCTATTTCCTCTGAGGTCATTTTATTTGTTTGTCTTACTTTCTTTCAGTTGGAGGCTTTCCTCAAGTGTTTGGTAGTCTTTGTCCATTCATACCTAAGAATGGAGAACTCTAAAGCTTGTTAATTAGCTAGTATGCCTCAGGTTGACAAGGCTTCACTCTAGCACAGAACTTCCTTCCCCCTCCCACCCCAATGCCAGAACATGAAGGTCTTCCTTCTGAGGACATTCGATTTCTCCAGAAAACCCTTGATCTCTCACTTGGACAGCAGACCCTGGGCTCTTGGTGCTCTGTGGCCAGGGGAGCGACTGTCCAGCAGACAGATTTTTGGTTATCCCTGTGTTTAAGCTCTGTGTATGGCTGGTTCTCCCCAGCTTCCTCTCTTGGCTCTGCCTTCCTCCCTATGCACACACTACGTGGGGCTTTCTCTGCCCACTGCATCTGTCACCACAGCCCCATCTGCTTTCAATTGTCCTGAAATTTGTTGTAACATCTTGCCTACTGAGGTTATTTCACCCATTATCTTGATGGTTGTGAGTTTATGATCCCTTTAATTCCTCAACAGTCATTTTGGAAGGCTCCCAATTTATCATCTCCTGTGACATGTCCGCCTAAGCTCCTTCCTCTGTCCCTCTCATTACCACAGTGGCCCGGTTGTGACATCCTCAAAGTGTGTCTCAGGACTGCTGTGTTTGCTCCCTCCTCCCCTAGCCCCAGGCCCCTCTTCTTCACCTGTCACGGCTCTCGTCTCCTCCAGAAAGGGCTGGAGACTCCTTAACTCTGGGGCTGCATGTCATACGAGGACTTCTGTGAACCTAGTCCCTGTTGGTTAAAAACTGAGAAGTAAAGAATAAATAGTGAAATTTCAGTTCTAGGACTTGGTTTGGGAAAGCTATATCTCAGGAATGAGCATGGTCCTTACATGTTTTAAGCCCTTAGAATGATCCCTTGTTATTCATTGGTGGTAGTCACACAAGAGTGGCTCTCCTGGCTGAGACAGGCCAGCCGAGGATGGAGAGAGGCTGCTGCTACCCCATACTATACCCTCTGTCCCCAGACCTGGACCCGAAGCCTTTGATTGCTGGAGGGGTGTGGTTGTCCCTGGCCTATGATACTGTAAGCACTGTTTACCCTGGATGTGGCTCTGCATCCCAGGCCTCTATGGGACGGACCTACTGGACCTGGGTGATAGTTCTGAGATGGGCTCACCTGGTGTCCCAGAGTCCTGAAGAGCTCCACTGAGAAGATCCCCAGTCAACAGGATCTGACCAACCATCCTGGTGTGCGCACTACTGAGGGTCTTCCCAGAATGTGAGATTTTTTTCAGTGCCAACACTGGAAAGTCCTGGGGGAAATGGTAAGAATTAATCACCCTCCCTGCAGAGGACTGTTCCCCTGTCCCCACCCACCCCGCCCCACCCCCTCCCAACCTCGGTCAGGTTTCCATAGGAGAAGGTTTGGAGCCTCACTGACTGCTCTAAGCTGATTGCCCCAAGTCCCAACTAGGCTCCTCTCATCAGCTCTCAAATTCCAGGCTCGCTTTTCTCCCATTGCTGAGCTGTAAAGAACAGTCCAGCTCCTCCCAGGGCCAAAGCTCCTCTGTAGCCTCTCTCATGGGGCCCCTCAGGTCTGCGTGTGACCCCAGAAATGAATGTGGGCCCAACCAGAGGCAGCTGTGTCCCTCTCAAAATGCCCTCCTGACACTTCTCCTTGATGGTTCCAGCCACGACCTTGGGAATCAGACAGATCAAGGTGGGTTCCTCTTCCTTATCTCAATAATGTGATAGAACAATGGTGATAAACAAGATTACAGACCACTTATATGTTTTAGGTCTCATGCTAAACTCATCTCATTTAATCCTCAGAACAACCTTAGAGGCAGGTATTATTATTCCTATTTGGTAAATGAGGAAAGTGAAGCTCAGAGAGGCCAGCTTGTTCAGAGTCACACAGCTAGCAGTAACTGCTGAGCCAGAACTCAAACCTAGGCTAGGTGCAGCTGATGCCACAGTCTAGGAATTTTAAGTGGTCTTGAAATGTTCAGTTTAAGTCCTATCTCCTCCAGAAAGTCTTTGACAGAAAGTCCAACTCATAATTGTTTAACCCTTTAGAACATTATGTATTTACTTAAGAAGTCCAGACGGAGCAGTCCTAGAACTGCACAGTGGCCCATAGATAACAAGGTCCATGTCACCTCATCATCACCCTCAGGGTGTGGGTATGGCGGAGTGCCTTTTCCAGAGATGGATGGAACAGTGTTTCCCTTGCTACTTGCTCTTTTACAATGTGACCTTCCCATTGAGTCATCAAGAGGCAGAGCTTGATTCCCTTTCCCTTGAATCTGGGCTGGCCTTGGTGACTTGTGTAACCAATAAAATGTGATGGAAATGACATTTTGAACTTTCAAGGTTAAGTCATAAGCCTGGTAGCATTTGTCTGGACATTTTCAAATGCTCAGTGCCTATGCATGTGCTCTGAAAAACCTACTACCATGCTGTAGGACACCCAGGCCACAGGGACAGGCCACGTGAGGTATCCTGATCAGGAGCCCTAGCTGAGCTCCTCTGGCCATCTGACACCCACTGCCAGCTCTGTGAGTGAGCCACCCAGAACGCCCAGCCCAGTCAAGCCTTTAGATGACTTCTGCCCCAGCCTCTATCACACTATAACCATATAAGAGACCTTAAGAAAGAATCATCAAGTTGAGCCCAGCCAACCTACAGAATGGTGACAGATAGTAATAAGTTGTTGTTTTATGATACTGAATTTTGGGGGCAATTTGTTACATTGCAATAGATAATTGGAACAGGTGGCTTTCTTCCTCTGGTATGTTGCTTCAAGTTACAAAATGACTACCTCAGCACCAAGCATCATTATAAATGACCACATCTAAAAGCAGAAGTGAGATGCCCTGATTGATGTGGCTCAGTGGGTTGGGTGTTGTCCTGCAGACCAAAAGGTCACCAGTTCAATTCCCAGTCAGGGCGCATGCTTGGGTTGCATGCTAGTTTCCTAGTTAGGGATCTGCAAGAGGCAACCTATCGATTGATATTTTTCCTCAATGTTTCTCTCCTTCTTTTTCTCTCTCCCATTTCCTCTCTCTAAAAATAAATAAATAAAGTCTTCTAAAAAGCATTTAAAAGCATAAGTGAGGGAGTAGGTTTGAAGCAAAGGCTCTCCCCTTGAGTAACTTGAAAGGGGAGGAAAATCTTACCCAGAAGTCTTTCAGCAGAATCCCCCATGTATTTCATTGGCCAGACTGGGGTCAGGCAGCCTCTCCTGGGTACAATCTCTTTAGAGAGAGGAACGCCAAAGGAAAGGAGGCTGGGAATGACTGTTGGGTGGACAACAAACAATGTCTGCTATACATTGCACTTGTTGCTATGGTAGCTGTCCTAAGAGAAAGAAGAATCAGGTGAAAAATAATTCTGTGCTAAAGAAGGAGTCTTCACTGCTCCTTCCAGAAGCCAAGGGGCCTCAGTGGGAACAAGTTTATTGGAAGCTCCCTCTTTCCATAGGAAGCATAGTGTAATGGCTGGCATCTTGCTCTGAGAGGCAGAACCTGGTGCTACTGCTTGCTAGTGACGCAGTATTGGCGACCATTTCCCCATTGTGTACTTCAGTTTCATCATCTGTACAATGAAAGGATTCCTCCCAATTCCTTCAGGCTAGGAGAAGGCAGGGAAGAAGGGAAGTGCTGGATGCTTAATGTGTATAGAGGCTATGCATTGCCCAAGTCAAACTCAGCAGAGCTCGCCTCCAGCCACAGATGTTGGGATTTGCCAAACAAACCCTAATCACTTAATGAGAAATGAAAATGGTGTCTGGTTTCTCCACTTAATTGCCCCTTTGAAAACAACATATAGTAATCACCATAATCGCCTCATAAAAACCCGAGAATGTGATGGCTGACACGCCTCATTTCTGGGAGGAATTAGAGGCAAAATTAAAGTGAGGAATTCCTGGCCTTCCTTGGCTCTGGCTCCCTGGAATCCAGGACTTTGCCCACAGAGAGTCTGCCACTCTGGACAGCCTCCTGGCCCCCGCCAAACAGTGCTCCAAACGCTCCACTGACAGTGTTTCCTAGCAGGCCTGCATCCCTGGGCCTCTTCTGTCATTGGTGCTGCCTAAGGAGGTGGACCAGATATATCAGGAAGGCCTGCCATTTCTGAGGGTAGGATGGAGGACCTACAGGAGGACACAGGAGTGCAATGCCTGAGCTAAAGTCCAGGAGGAGAGGTAAGGGGACACCGGCTTTCCCTGGCCTATGGAAAGCCACAGCTCATAGGTTCTCCTGAAGCCATCCAGTGTTGGCCTACAAGAGGTGTTCTGACCTCTGGAACATTTACTGAGATAGCCAAAAGGTTCACACTCAGCTCATCAGACATCTATTACCTTTCACTTCCTTATAACTGGACTTAGAATCACTGAATGTCAAGGTTAGAAGTGTCCTCTGGGTTTGCCTCTCCAGCTTCTCCCCTCGATAGTGACTCCTTTCTCTCTTCCCCCTCACTCTTGCTCTATTAATTCATTCAAAAATACCTCTTAATTCTCTAATGTGTGTCAGAAACATCAATTCTTACCACAGTAGCCAGAGTGGTCCTTTTCAAACCTAAATCAGATCATGTTCCTGCCTCATCCCTCTCCAGTGGCCTCCCAGATCAAAGGGAAGGCCAAGCCTCTCCAGTATCCTGTGTGACTCTGTGCTGCCCTTTCCTCACTCCGCCCCAGCACACTGGCCTCCTTGCTGTTCCTGAAAAGTGCCAGGGACCCCCCTGCCTCTGCACTTTATATTTACTGTTCCCTCTGCCTGGAATGTACTTCCCACATGTACCTAAATTGTCCCCTCCCATTCTTTCAGGCCCCTTCCTGTCCTCTCTATATAAAATTGTACCCCAACCTTCTCTATTATCTTCCCCTACTTGTTTCTATTCATCATACTTATTATCCTCAAAGACTATAAGATTTTCTTATTGCCTGTCTTTCCATGCTAGGAGGTAAGCTCGAAGAAAGGGCAGGAATTTTTGCCATTCCTATACTCTTTGTATCCCTAACACCTACTAGTGGCTGTCATGTAGTGGGCACTCAATAAATATTTGTTGAGTGAATGAGCAAGTGGGGATAGAACAGTGAAAAAGATAAAACCCCTACCCTCAGGGAACTTAGGGTAGAGGCAGGCCTTAGGTAGACAGTCCCCCCCAGAACTGAGAACTGCACTGTGATAAAGGCTGAAAAGAAAGTGAAGGCATGATGAGGGTGATCTGACTGTGGAGCCTTGGAGAGCTCTTTGAGAGGATGGGGCATGTAAGGTGATGAGGGTTTGTGGCCGTGAAGCTTGGGGAGGAAAAGGTACCCAAAACCCTTTAAAGGTAATGGGACTCCATGATGAGAGGGCAGCCATCTGCACATTGGGTTCAAGCTACTTCCCAGTCGTGCACCCTGGGGCAAGCCACCTCAGTGCTGGAGTACCTGTTTCCTTATCTATGAGATAGAGAAGGGATGAGGAGCTCTTCAGCTATTGAGAGAAACTCCAAAGTTGCCTCTTCCATATCTACAATGTCCTGTGGCTAAATGCTCTTGAATTCCAGTTCCAGACTATCTACTGACCTATTCTGTGGCCTCAGGCAAGTCCATACCCTCTTGGTGATGCAGTTTCTTCATTTGTACAGAGAGGAGGGTGGGACTAAGTAGTATATTGGGCTCTCTAACTCTCTGGGACTTTGGGGCTATTACTTACCCTCTTTGAAGCTCAGTTTACTCATCTGCACAATGGGAGTAATGAGATCCACCTCATAGAGTTATTCTAGGACTGTGGGCATGAAAATATCTAACATGGGTTGGGTACGGAGATGCTCCGGAAATGCTAGTGACTTTAGTAGATGTAAATTAGGGTGGGTTCCCAGCTCACAGTGCTTTCTCCCAAGAGTCATGCTGTGATACCCTCATATATTGGGAAGAGTTGTTTCCCCTCTAATTGGGAGCTGCCATCTCCCGACAGCAATTTGTCAAGGGGTGAGCATGGGTTCAAACGGGATCACTCAGAGTGCTTCTCTAGAGCTTTTTTTCTAACTGCAGCTCTTTTGTCTCCATTTGCAGAACTGTAAGGATAGGAACATGAAGCTGCCAACAGCCAGGTCCCTAACCTCGTGGAGAATGTGATCTGTGGAAGTGAATCTGACATGAAGAGGATGTATGAGCGGTATGTTTTTTTAAATTATATTTTATTGATTACGCTGTTACAGTTGTCCCAATTTTTCCTCCTTTGTCGCCTTCTACCCAGCACCCCCCACTCCCTCAGGCAGTCCCCCCACCATTGTTCATGTCCATGGGTCATGTGTATAAGTTCTTTGGCCACTCCATTTCCTATACTGTATATCCTCATGGTTATTCCATAACTACCTATTTGTACTTCTTAATCCTCTAACCTCTACACATATTCCCCAAATCCTCCTCCCACCTGGCAACCATAAAAACATTCTTCAGATCCATGATTCTGTCTCTGTTCTTGTTTGCTTAGTTTATTTTTTAAATTCAATTGTTGATAGATATATATTTATTGCCACTTTATTGTCCATAGTTTTGATCTTTTTCTTTTCTTAAATAAACCCCTTTAACATTTCAGATAATAATGGTTTGGTGATGGTGAACTCTTTTAGTTTATTTTTGTATGGGAAGCTCTTTATCTGCCCTTCAATTCTAAATGATAGCTTTACTGGGTAGAGCAATCTTGGCTGTAGGTCCCTGCTTTTCACAACTTTGAATATTTTTTGCCAATCCCTTCTAGCCTGCAAAATTTCTTTTGTGAAATCAGCTGACAGTCTTATGGGAACTCCCCTGTAGGTAACTAACTGCTTTTCTCTTGCTGCTTTTAAGATTCTCTCTTTACCTTGAAACTTTGGCATTTTAATTATGATGTGTCTTAGGGTGGGCCTCTTTGCATCCATCTTATTTGGGACTCTCTGTGCTTCCTGGACTTGCATGTCTATTCACTTCACCAAATTAGGGAAGTTTTTTCCATTATTTTTTCAAACAGATTTCCAACTTCTTGCTCTTTCTCTTCTTTTGGCACCCCTAAGATATGAATTTTGGAACACACACTTGAAGTTCTCCCAGAGACTCCTTACACAATCCTAAAATTCCTTTTTTTCTCATTATTCTGATTATTTATTTTTTGCTTCCTTTATGTTCCAAATCATTGATTTGATTTTCTGCTTCATCCACTCTACTGTTGTTTCTCTGTAAATTGTTCTTTATTTAAATTAGTGAATTCTTTATTTCTGACTGGACCTTTTTTATGCTGTTGAGGTCCTCAGTAAGTTCCCTGAGCATCCTAATAACCAGTATTTTGAACTGCATCTGATAGACTGCTTATCTCCATTTTGTTTAGTTCTTTTTCTGGAGTTTTGATCTGTTCTTTCACTTGGGCTATATTTCTTTGTCTGCTCATTTTGGCAGCCTCCCTGTGTTTGTTCCTATGTATTAGAGCTATTATGACTGCATGTCTTGGTAGTGTGGCCTAATGCAGTAGGTGTCCTGTAGGGTCCAGTGGCATAGCCTTCCCTATTACCCAAGCTCAAGGTGCATCCTTCATGTGGGCAGAGTATACCTTCTTCATGTAGTTGAAACTTGATTGCTGTTGGCAGGGCAATAGGAGGGATTTACCCAGGCCAGTCAGCTGCAAAGACTGGCTGTGACTACTGGCCACCAAACTCCACCCTCCATGGAAGATCAGCTGTGCAGGGGCAGGGTGGTGGTGCTCTGACATGATCTGTAGCTATCTATTGTGTGCACAGGTTCTGGGGTTTCCTAGGTGGTGCAGGCCTAGGTCAGCCCCCACCTGTGTTGTACCCAGGGCCACTATGCCTGAGCTATAAATCAATCTGAGATGGTTGCTACTTGTGCTGGGCTTGGAGATTCCCAGGTGAAGCTAAGCTGTGACTCTAGGCTGGATGCTGCTAGTGCCGGGCCTGGGACCATTTAGCAAGAGGAATGGGGGCTGGGGGCTCACTGAGGCAGGCTGTTGCTTGTTTGAGAGGATTTAGAAAGTTGTAAAGCATGAGCCAAGACCAGCCATTCATGTGGAAAAGTCACTGTTAACAGTTTGGATGGGCCTGTAAGTTGAGTGGCACAGAGTCTCAGGGTATCTCCAAGGTGGGTCAAACAGTGTTAGCCAGGTTGATGGCGTCTCAGATATGGCATCTGCCTGCTGGCTCTGTGGCTCTGTGCAGAAAAGGGACAATGCCTTCTGCCTGTCTTTCTGTCTGGGAAAAAACTGTCCCCTAGCTCTTGCCTTGATGCCAGACAGTTCAGTTCCTCCCTGTATGCCACTGATGCCTTTCAAGCTGCTACACAGTGCTGGAGCTCAGAGGGAGTAAGTCTGGGCAAGCCTATGTGTAGCTTCTTTAAGAGAAACTGCTTGGGACTCCAGAAATTTCTCCACCAATCCCATCCCCATTGGTGTTTGCCACCAGAAGTTCTGGGGACTTATATTCCTGGCATTGGAACCCTCGGCTCAGGGGACTGGTATGGAACTGGGACTCCTTACTCCTAAGATAGCCCCTGAATTTTTACCCACCACACATGTTTATGGGACCAGCTCATTCTGTGTCTCCACTCCTCCTACCTTTAGATGTATGTGGTTTCTTTAATTCCATAGTTGTCAGACTTCTGTTCAACTCTGAGTGATGGTTGTCCAATAGTTGAGTTGTAATTCTGATGTGCTTGTGTGAGGAGGCGAGCCATGTTTACCAACGCTGCCATCTTGACCAGAAGTTGGTTCCAGATATTTCTAAACCCAGTTTCATTCTTGCCATGATTTATGAGCCAACATCCTCTCCCATTTTTCTTAAGTTAGTTTGAGTTGGCATTCTGTCATTTGCAGGCAAATATTCCTGATAATACCCTCTCCTTTCCTTCACTAAACCTCTGCAACCTGCTCACTTCATCTCTGATGATTTATTACTATTGTCACCAATTTATTCATTCAATCAATCAGTTAGTCAGTAACGATTGGGTATCTATTGCATTCCTGACCCTAGGTTGGACACTGGGACTTCTGCTAAAGAAATAATTCACATTCCCATGTCTCAAGACTCACAGAGTTAGGTAGGGTTGGGAACTAAGTAAGGGGTACTTACTCAGTACTGAGTGTGGTAAATAGGTGTGAATGAGGGAAGCACAGGAGCTGTGGGGAAGTCAGAGATGTATCCCTATTTGGAGGGCTTCCTGGAGGAGGTCACCCAAGCCGAGTTTTTCAGATGGAAGTGCGTATGCAGGAAGTGGAGGAACAGCATTTCAGGCAGAAGGATTTACCTTAGTAAGGGCCCAAAGGAGAATGAGAGAAAGAGGCAGCCTGGAACCAGAGGAGAGGGACACCAGAGATGAACTTACTTGTATTTTCCACCCATGTAACTTCTGGAAAAACAAACACACAAAAAACAAAGCACTCCATTTTTTAAGCTTGGAAAGTCCCCAGGGTGGAGTCTTTGAACAGGGATGAAAAGAAGTGACTCTTGACCACAGTAAAGCACTGGCACGACTGATTCTCTTCCCTCAGTAGGCTGCCCCACTGGTCCTGGTGAGCCATGCTTGCAGTCGCATCCAGCTGCCTGCTCCTAAGTCTGTGGGACCCATCTAAAAATAGGAAGGCAGGGAGTCTAACACCAAGCAGACGGCAGAAAAGCAGCCCAGGCAGGCCTGGGATGAGCATAAATATCCCCCCCTCACAGAAAACATACTCATTACATTCTGAGCAAAGGCAGTTCACAATGCACCCTGGAGAAAATATGCAGTTATTGCCCCCAAACACGCCAAAGCCCTACTAATGACTGCACGCCTGCACTGAAGGCTAAACTGTTCCAGATGCTGCTTCCTGCCGCTGGGAGAGCTCTTCCCTTTTCCCTCCTGAAGAGTTCTGGGCTCTTCCTTGGGTCCTAGTCCCTCGGGAGACCTGTGGTCAGCTTGGGGTCTTGGGGTAAGTGATTGCTCTCTCTGGGCCCTCTAGGGATCTTTGCCTCAACTGACTGTTGGGAGGAGGGTGGCAGGCAGGAAGCCGTGTTTTAGGCAACTTGGGGGTGAGGGAGGTGGGCTCTAAACCTGAGTGTTTTCCATTTCTGTATCTATCAAGTGATAAGGAGTCTGTAGGGAAGCAGTAATCTGCAAACTCAAACAAAGCCCCGAACACACTCAGGGATTGGACAAGTGCCAGAGCTTGGAATGGCCTTCTGGCTGGGTGACTCTGGGCAGCTCCCTCCACCTCTGGGAAGCTCCATTCTCTCATCCGCAAATTTGGGATAGTTTCTGAAGTTAGCATTTCCCTCCTCTGATTAAAGAACTATGTATTCTTATTGTCTATTTTTTTACAGTTTAATCAACCCATCTTTGACTAGGTGACACACTCACATGATTCCAAGTTCAAAAGATGCAAATGGCACAAAGTTAAAGTCTCCCTCTCGCTCTTATGCCATAACCACACCATTTTCTTCCACCAAGGCAACCATTGTTATTGGTTTACAGTGTATTAAATATGTATAAAACTTTAAAACTTTTTATTGAAGTGTTAACACAGATGTATACAGCAAAGTGCATATGTCTCAAGAACACATCTTGGTGAATAATGTTCATAGTTTCAATTCCTAAAAAAATAAGAAAAAGCTCTGACTGGTGTGGCTCAGTCGGTTGAGTGTCATCCTGCAGGGTGGAAGGTCACTAGTTCAATTCCTGGTTGGGGTGTGTGCCTGGGTTTCAGGTTTAGTCCCCGGTCAGGGAGTGTGTGGGAGGCAGTCGATCCATGTTTCTCTCACACATCGATGTTTCTCTACCTCTTTCTCCCTACCTTCCCCTCTCTCTAGAGATAAAGAAATAAAATCTTTTAATAAGTTATAAAATAAATAAGAAAAAAGAAAAATCACCCCAAATCCTTGCCCAGCAGATAAAAGCTATTGCTGTTTTGGTGATTTTCTTCCCATTTTATACATGTATAATCTATAAAAATATGTAATATATACATCATCTGTATAATATTGTACTCTGTTTTTTATATTTAACACTTTAACATGAATATTTTCTCATCTCATTAAAAATTCCAAAAAGAAAAAAGAAAAAAATTCCTCAAAAAATTCTTTCAGTGTTTGCCTATTGTTTCAAAGGAATGGACCCAACCTTACTATGGGACCTTCAGTTCCACCTTCCCCCTGTTGTAAACAGCACAGTGGTGTCCATCCTTGAACATGCATCACTGAGCCTCACAAGAGGAATCCCTCACATGGGGATTACTGAATCAAATAGTGTGGACCATAGCCACATACTACGCAACAATGTTTTAGTCAATGACAGACTGCATATACGACAGTGACCCCATAACATTATAACAAAGCTGAATTTCCTGTAAGAAATGGAAGGATATGTGGTTCAGGAGGAATTTTTTTCTCCGACAGGAGCAATACCTGGGAGGTGTGGCAGTAGACTCCCTCTCACTCACAGCACCTCAATTTTGAGCGCACACATTGCGCCCCAGTCAGTCAGTCAGCCACTGACCTTTCAGCACAGAGGAGCCCGTCCCCCAGCACGACATATGCAGAGGGTGCGGCAGCCCTGGCAGATCTAGCTTGATGGTCTTCTGAGTACATTGCCGTACATTCTTTGTGGAGGACCTAAGGCCCTGTACAAGGACACAGGTCCCAGGAATTACCGTAACAGGTAGTAGGTGCCACTGCCACTTTGGTTAAAGCTGTCTGTGGTCCTGTGGGCCCAGCCTGTCTGTGTACTTTGGAAATATTTTCAGGTTGTAATGATGTAAAGCACAGATAAATTGTATTTCTTCCATCGGTTCAATGCCAGAGAAAGCCCTTTGTGCTAGACAGGGTCAATGGAACCAAAAACAAATTTCCAATGTCAAAATATTGAGTCATCAGCTCCATACCCTCATGTTCAACACCCTCTTTTCTTTATGGATACAACAAACTTTCTTAATCTCATGACTGTTCCAACATGTACTAGCTAAAACCATATTGCATGACAATCCCCTGTGATCCTTCATCTCTCCATCCTGACTCCTTATTCCTACTGGCCCCAGGCCTCTGTTCACTCCCTCCCGACAGTCACTACTATGGGGGTCTATGCCTCACTCAGCCCATTTCTCCTCATTATTTCCAATCAGTCCGGCCCGCGTCCCTGTTCATGGAGCAGCACTGACAGCTTCGATGCTCTATTTCTGACCCTGTCAGAAGCTGGGAAACAGCTTGTGGGACACTGTTTACGAAATCTGCAGTAGTGTACCGTGATGTGCTTGGCCTTCCCATTCACTCACCACTCCCTCAACAACTCACCCAGACAACTTCCAGTCCTACAAGCTCCACTCATCATAAGTGCCCTATACAGGTGTGCCATTTTTTGTATTTCACACTGCATTTTACTTTAACTTTTCTATGTTTAGATATGTTTAGACATATAAACACGATTGTGTTAAAATTGCACACAGTAGTCAGTGCAGTAGCAGCACGCTACTTCACGCTGTGAAGGTTTGTAGCCTGGGAGCTCCAGGCCATGCCATTACAGCCCCGTGTGTAGCAGGCTATTCAACCTGGGTTTGTGTAAGTGTGCTCTATGAAGTTCACATAACGATGAAAATGCCTAATGACTCATTTCTCTAAGTGACACACGACTGTATGAGAACTCAGAATGAAAAGGCCTCACAGAGCCATGGTGTCTGAGATGGTGTGCAAGGCTCTGGTCTAGACATGGTGCTCCACCAGTGTGGGGCTGAGGGGTCCCAGAGAGAGGACAGACACCGACCTGCTGCTCCTCCCTCCAGGCCCGTCCTCCCTGGAGCCTCCTGACAGCCACAGGGGAGAGTCTTGGTCTTGTCTGAGCTTAATTATTTTAATCATTGGATTCTTGCCCAGTGGTGGGCTGGTGAATATTTAACAGCTGGATCTCTGGGGTGGGGAGGGTTAGGTTCTGATCTGTAGTGTTTTTCAATTTCTGTGGTGTGAAAACTCCCACTATGGCCATTTTCAAATTACCAACAACATGTCTCTGAAAGCAGAGTTGGGAGGAGAAGCACTTAATCTCACGAGCTGGTTGGAGCTGGCTTCAGCACCCTAGCTCTTGCCTTTCGACCTGTCCAAATCTCTCTCTTCTTAACCCCTCCCCTTTGTCCCCCACCCTGAGACCCATCCAAGGTGACAGAACATAAATTGAACATTTTGCAGGAGGACTGTTCCCAAAGAACAAAAACATCCTCTCTCTGTTCGCTAAGGGGGAACCTGAGGCTAGAGTTGGTCAGGATGATTGCCCAGGTCAGCTGGCCAGATGACCTTTCACAGCATGTCATTCCCTGGTCTCTGCTTGAGGAACTGCCCAGATGGGAACCCGTGCTTCCCACTATAGAAATACACTGTCTTTTCTAACTGCTCCTCTACTTCTCGGGGACTCCTGTGCCTGGATCCACAAGTGATGAGCCCTAGGCCTTGCAGTCAAAGAACTGAGAGCCCAGAGAGGAGGCAGACACCTGTGAGTGGTTTATACAAAGCAGAGACCTGGGCACTCTACAGAAGCTGCCCTGTTCAGTCACCTGCAGTCTGGGCTGCCAGCCTCCTTTCTTCTCTCTGTGTATCAGACATTGCTGAGGGTCCTTTTCCTCCTTTGTAAGGGGAGCCATTTTTTCCACTATCCACTCTCTTCCACATAGTAACCTGCATGATGAAAAAGTGACCCACCACCAGCTCCTGGAATAAGCAGCTGATTAGCCCTGGTCAAACCTGTAATAACTTTACTTCTTGCCAGTGATTGGTTTAAGAACGGGGGAAGTGATCGCATTCTGGCCAATGAGAGCTGAGGAGACTTTGGGGAAGGGGAGTTTTTCTCTCCTAAGAAATTTAGGCATAGAGTGAGACACCTGTCCTCTGGATACCTAGAACTCAGGCATTGTCGTTCTGGGTGCTGTAAGTATCTTGTCACTAGCTTGAAGATGAAGCTGACTAGTAAGGGGAACACAGCCAGGAGAATCACTGAAAAAGGAAGCCAGAACCCTAACCACATCCTGCCTCTGAACTTGTTAGGGAGAAAATATATTTCCCTACATCCTAACTCACTTTGAGTTGAGGTTTTCTGTTACTTGAAGCCAAAAACAGCCTGAATGATAAAACCCTTCTGGCCCATCATCCACATTGCAAATGTAGTGGTTATTATACAACAGGCATCTTATCACATCACTTCCTGATTCTGGTCCTTCAGTGGCTACTTTTAGCAGTTAAGATAAAGGCTTTGTTGAAAGTCTTCTCTGCCTACATAATACCTACACCCTCCTAGGCACCCATCAGGCTCTGAGACTAGGACTGAGAGTCTGCCACAAAGCAGGTGCTTAGAAATACTGTGGAACAAATGTAGAGAAAAGGAGGCTGGGGAGACAATGTCCTAGACTCCATTTCGGGTTTTGCACTGACTTGCTTGGGCACTTTAGGTAAATCACTCCCCTTTCTGGACCTCAATATCCAAAATTGTAAGAAGTCATATTAAACTAAAGCAGTAGTTGAAGAGCAAGATTAAAAACACTTCTCAGCTACTCTGTGGGATAGTATTTGGGCTTTTGGTATCCACTAATGGGTTAAAAATCAGAAGGTCTGCAAAGCTTTCAAATGTGGGCACTTAGCAGTCACAGCAGCATCAACAACCATTTGAAAGACATCCGTTCTTGTGTGTATGAGACACATTGTGCATCTTCTTTACAGGCAGCCCTGTGGCACGTGGTTTCCAGACGCCTGGCTTTTGCTAAGGGGCCTGACCATTGGGATTCACTGACCTAGATCATCTCAGGGTTCTTCAGACACTAGGGACTGATGTGTCTAACATGGGCCACAGAAGTTGGACAACTTGCTCAAGATCACACAGCAAATGCGCGGTGTATTCCAATGCACTCTCCTCCATCCAGGCTGGGCTCTCTTGGCTCAGCCAGCCTGGCTGACAGCACTACTTCCCCTCAGCCTCTCTGGAAATGAAAAGCAGGGAGGTCCGAGAGCCCTGAGATTGCATAGAGTGCAGGCAGAGGTAGATGGCAGAATGCAGTATGCTGACAGCCCGAAATGACATGGAACATACTTCAGATACCAGTGTGTGGTTTAGGATCGGCTGGAGTTACACCCTCAGGGCTGAGCCAACATTGTCTGAGTCTGAACCTGAGCTGAGTGTGGGCCCTGCTAAGGCAAGGGTTGCATGGGGGGTCTCAGTCCTGGGCCACACAGCAGAGCAGAGAGACAGTGAGGGCGCGAGGCAGACTCCTAGCCAGAAATCAGGCACAGGGTCCTTTTGTCTTTCCAGACACATGTGGGCATTTATTAGCTGGTTCAATAATTAGTTAATTTATTCATTCATTCATTCAGCAAGGTAGTCCATTAGTCACTCAACAAATGCTCAAAAGTGTGCAGCTCTGCAGCCTGGCACAGGGTCTAAGGATGAACTGGGCACAGAGGAAGGCAAACCAGAGCATGTGCTGAGTCTCTCTGGGTATGGTTGGGTCAGAGGTCAGAGGCCAGAGGGCCTTTTGTCTGGGGAAGGAGAAAGTGGGAAATGCTTTTTAAAAGATAAAGTAGTTATTTTCTGTGAGCGGTTCTCAAAGGACAAGGGGCAGGCACACCAAGCAGGTTGTGGAAGACTGGAGCTCCTGGCAGAGGGTCAGGTGGGAGAAGGGGTGAGCTCCTTCTCTGCATTTGGATGGAAAACTCTCAGGGTTTTTGTTCACTTGCTTGTTATCTGTCTGACATTCTGGAGGAGCAGTCTTCCAGAGGGACAGATGGATTTCTTGTTACAAGATCATAGGAAATCAAGGAGCCGGTAGGAAAAATAAATGAGACTGTATGTGTATGTAAAGCTGGCAAAGAGGGTTGTGCTGATTTGGGTTAGCAAAGGCTCAGAGAGGGAGAGGACCTGGCCTTTGGCTACAAGCAGCTCCACATGGACCTTGTGTGTGTTTCAGGGGAAGTGGACACAGGAGGGGGGTGATAAATGAGGCAGTAGGGTCTGCGGGTCAGGTCGTGTGGCACTTGCCAGCCATGATAATGACTTGGTCTGACTCCTGAGATAATGGGGAGTCACTAAAGGTATTTAAGTGGCCCTAACATCATTCTAGCTGCTAAGTGTAGAAGAAATCAGAGAGGGAGGCGGTGAGCTCAACCAGGAGGTAGCTGCAGCTGGCAGTGTGAGTACAAATATTGGCCTGAACAAGGACCCAGACAGGGGACAAGAAAAGAGAATGGACTTGAGAGAAATTTCTGAGGACACGTAAGTCTCGGTGGCTGGAGGTGGTTGGAGAGAGAGAAAGGAGTAGAAAATGATGGCCAGTTCCTGGACTTGTGACAAACTTCCATGTTTAAGCCATTCTGTGAGATGGGCGGTGGGAGCTTCGCTCTTTGTTCTGGTCTGGAGGGAATGTGACCGAAGGGTCCGGTGAGGGCCCCAGAAGCAGAGCCTCTTCCCTCTCTAGCCTGTCTGCTGCCACACTGACCTAAACAATGGATGTGATTGTATCATTCCCATGCTGAAGAATTTCAAAGGCTCCCTGTTGTTTCTAGAAAGATCTGAGCTCCTTAGGCTAGCAAATAAAGTCTCCTACAATCTGGCCCCATCTACCTTCTTTGTCCAGGTTCCTTGACCCTCTACATTAGCCAGTGTGAATAATAATAGTGCAACAACAACAACAGCCTACACTTACATGCTGTTGACACATGCCTGGCAGTGTCCTAAGAGCTTTATACATATATAATTAGCTCATTCTTAATGCACTGAAAGTCTTACACTTCCCAGAATGGACTATATCCTCTCTTGCCTTCAGAACACTCCACTCACAGTTTTCTTGTCCTGGTATCCAACTGTCCTGCCAGCCATCTGATACATATTTATTGATCATCAACTTGTGTCAGGCACTATACTAAGTGACACATAGCACCTGGGTCTAGTGCAGGAGACAGACACACAAAGAGTCGATAAGGTAAGTGCAGTGACAGAGATGTGATGGGCGCACAGAGAAGGAGCCTTTGATGTAGCCCGGCATCTGCCCCACCTGACCAGCCGGAGCTTTACTCTTCCAAGAAGCCTTCCTGATTTTACCAGGCTGGGTGAGGTCCCTCTTCTGAGCTTCTGCAAGTCCCTTCTCTGCCCGTGTTACACAGTGACCAGTGTGTATGGGAAGTGACTACATGGCTGTCCCCTCCTTAGTACAGTGAAGGCAGAGAACAGTCTGACTCATCACTGACCAACACCCAGAATGGTCTGCACACAGATCTTTAGGATTTGCTGAATGGAAGCTCTTGAGGAATGAAGAGTCACAAGGAGGGCTATCCTTCTTCTGGGTCGTTCCCTGATGCTCTTCCCAGAGTCAGGCGATGTCTTCCTTTTGAAGCTGGCTGGACTGCTCGGCCCAGAAGGCTTGCCTCCGCAGGAGTCAGGCCCTTCAGATAAGGTTGGGGCTGCTGTTGCCATCCCTAGTTCAGGAGCAGCCTGGTTAGAAAGGCCATACCAGAGTGCTCCCCAGCCAGTTTGGAACTGTCTACCCCAGGCTTCTGAGGAAGGGGCAGTATCTGGGGGAGCTCTAGTTGTGGGGGTAAGAAGAAGGGGTCCTGCAGCAGCCCTTAGAGTCCCTGGGTGGCAGAGGTGGGGTGGGGGTATCTCTGAGATTTCCTTTGGTCCCTCAGCCCTTTCTGCAGCCTTTGGGCTATGAGATAAGTGGATGATGTGATGGAGGACTTTGGGAATAAACGATGATGCAGCAGTGTCAGACTAGAGGTGTTTGAGAAATATTCCAGAAAGCCTTAAGGGGTCTGGCATCAGCTCAGTCTGGCCCCTTGTTGGACCCTTGCTGGATTAACATAGTCCTTTTGTCCCAGAGCTCCGGAGGGACTACAAATCTCAGGGTAAGGAGCTGAACCGACTTTCAGACTAAGACCCCACTCCCTGGCACAGTGGCTGAGGAGCTCTGGCCCCAACCCTCTGCTCCTTGCCATGATGTGCATCTTGGCTGTGGTGCCTTTGTGGGGGTGGGGCTGGGGGTAGGGAACCTTGGGGGCTGATGCTAACAGCTTTGCACAGGGTGGGAATTTCCAGCCCTATCTAGGGAGCCATCAGTGCTGTGTGCCCTGACCTGGGCCTTTGGCCTCCAAAGGGCAGTGGGAAGGCCAGCCCCAGGGCCAATCCCTGGCCATTAATCCCTCCTGCCAGTCCAAATATCCACCCAGCATGGTCAGACAAAGGACTGCCCAGTCCAGCCTCTGTGTTCCTCCTGCCCCAGGGGCTCCACTCAGACACTGGGCCGCCTGGAATTCGGGCCCATGAGAAAGGGGCTGCCTTCACTGGTCGTCTTATGCCCGGATGCTCAGCCACATCCCGTCCGGCCCAGGGCCTATGAAAAGAGGGCCCAGCCACGCTGAAAACACGGATTAGCCCTTGGGCTACCCCTGACACTGGCCTGCTCGGCTCTGGGAAGCAGGCCCATTGGAAGGGGCCAGGCAGGCACCGAGAATTGATAAAGTCTGGGTTCCCACCCCTCTGGCCCAGCTCCCTGCCTCCACTCACCCCAGGATTAGCACAGTCAAATGCACGCTCAGTATCATTTATTGACCATATACTATGCCCCAGGCTTTGTCCATGAAACAGAAAATTAAGAGTACAAGAAAATTGAAGTCTGATATGGAGATAAGAAGAGCTGTTGTCCCCCCACTCCTAATTTGGAGGTGTGAGACAGGCTGCAGTAGGGGGCCTCGGAGGGGACTTCAGCCCTGGGGAAGGTGGGAAAGGTTGTAGCTCCTGTTCTGTGCCTGAGTCTAACTGCAGCATTACGCTGCACCCATGCGACAATATGCAGGCTCTGAAATCACGTCTCTGGCTCTGCCTCTCTCCTTCATCCCCTGGTTTAATTCTGGATTTCCTATTACCAAGTGCAGTGTGGGCCAGGCCCTTTCATACATGATCTCGTGTAAACCTCGTAACAATGCTGAGGGTTCATTACTGTCCCCATTTGGCAGGTGAGGAAACTGAGGCTCAGAAGAACAACTAGTGCCTGGTCACTCAGCTCTGGGAGCAGCATCCCATTGCTGCAGTTGCTTGTCTTGCCTTCTTTGGTGAGCTGTTTGTTGTAACAGCACTGCCTTGTGTTCCATACGACCTGTGCTCAGGCAGCGGTATGCAAGGTGGGGAGGGTGTGGGGTAGGACCTGTTCATG